>NC_135237.1:52806714-53134214 GCF_051348905.1 Ranitomeya variabilis | reverse complement strand
CGCTTTGGCTACACAGTGCTCCTCTTGTAAATTAAATATGCAATGAGAGGCCTCTCATACAGTCAAATCAGATCTTGTGTTTTGCAACGAGGCCGGGCAACACCCCGAAACACGTGTCTGCAAGTTACGATTCTGGTTTGACTTTTATGTCATTTGGCAAGGCTAGTTTAAAGGGTAGATCTTGACTTAAGGATTGCTATTTCCAGTAGGTGGCGCTAGAGTTAAAGTCCTCTTACTTCCTGAAGAGTCAATTTACATATTTTATTTCCCAGGGGAGCATTGCACAGTCCATAAGCCTCCTCACACTGGCATGTCACTCCCCAGAAGGAGAAACATTAGCCCTTCGATTATTTCTCAAGTGTCACCTCTGGCAGAAATTTCTAATGGTAGTGTTATTTCTAAGAAACCTGATATTTATTTGCCGTAGCTTGTACCATTTGGTAACTACCGGGCTGCCCTGTGCACATTAGATTGTCAGCCAGTCCCGCTTACATCTATAGCCTCAATCTAATGTTATGGACTGATTTAATGTCTGACGTTTTGATAGGGGATCACTCCCAAATTGCCTTGGATCCAACCACTGGGTCCCTCCCAAATCCCAACATATGGGGCTCTGCGGAGTGGAGAACATGTTCAGTTGGAGCCCCAGAGATGACCTATCTATACAAATGCCCTGTGATGTCTCGTCTCGCTACAAACCCTTTGTTTGCTTTTCAGTGTAAAAGTTTGTTTTATGGTAATATGGTTATGATGTGACATCGATCATGGAGCGCTGCCATGGGGTATATTTTCTGAGGTGAGTGCACGGTCCTGTTGGAATAGGACATATGAGTTGGACAGTCTGGGCATCATGCATCTGCAGCTTTGCCGCCCAGTATGACCCCTCAGTTTCTTCATTGCTGACTTTAGTCATTTATATGAAGGACACACACTATCAGTAGTAATATTCTTCTTCCTGTTTCTATTACTAAATCGGCTTAATTAATTTTTCTTTTCACGTTATTTCTTAGGTTAGCAAAACTGGAGCTGAAGGTGCGGTTTTGGATGAAGCTAAAAACATTAATAAGTCCTTGTCATCTCTTGGCAATGTCATCTCAGCCCTAGCAGAAGGCAATGTGAGTACCGCAGTGTGACGCTCCTGGCATTATGTGCAATTATACCTGGACTCTAGTTCATGTGCCATTGTTAATTACATTTTCTCCTAAAGTTTAAACCTTTCTTTCACCCACATTACGGTTTTGTTGTTTTTTTTGCCTAAAGAATAGTGTGTGCGAGAATTAAAACATTACTTTGACAAGGACCTGGAAGGGGAACAGCCAGAAAATCTGTGATATTAACCCAGTTATTAAACATACCAGTATGTCGTGGTGATTGAGTGGGCACAGGCCCGATCACAATATGAGCTTGGTTAACTGACCACAAAACTCCTGCAGCAACAGCCAGGATCAATTCCGGCAGTCAACCCTCTAGGTCAGTGTTCCCCAACTCCAGTCCTCAAGAGCCACCAACAGGTCATGTTTTCAGGATTTCCTTAGCATTGCACATGTGATTGAATGCTTGCCTTTCCAGGTGATGCAATTATCACCTGTGCAATACTATGGAATTCCTGAAAACATGACCTGTTGGTGGCTCTTGAGGACCGAAGTTGGGGAACACTGCTCTAGGTGATGTCATTTGTGACCACTGCGTCCAGATAGGCGAGAGGGAGGGTACTCCGCCCTTTAACTTTATTGGCACCCTAATGCCTCTATCGCAGGTGTTGATGGTTTTCATGGCATCTGGAGGTCAAATAATGTGTGTGACCGAGTCTTCTCCTCGGCCACCTCCTCTGACCCTACTGTCGCCACTTAGTTCCTGCCTCAATATTTGCCACACCTATAGGGGCAAAGCTAAAATAGTTTTCATGACTCTAATAAAAAATTTGAATTCAGCACCACTGAAACATTAATTTGATTGGTTCAACTAAATTAATTGGACAAATGGCGCAGCTTTACATGGAGCCTTGGTGCTAGGACCCCCAGTGATGAGGTGTGAAGTTTGGGAGAATCCCACCTACAGTGTTTTTATTTCCTTGCGTCTTGACAGGAATTCTAAAGCAATGAAGAGCTGGTCCCATAAATCACATATACACATGGTAGTTGAATAATGCATGCTCTTTGGGGTCCAGCTACTGAGATTAACATTCCTGAGAATAAGGAGGGCTCGATGTCCCCTGTGTGACTGAAGCTCTAGTTTATGAAGCAGTGTTGGTCATGCTCCAAGTTACTAACTCCTGTAGATCGGTCATGGAGTGGCGGTCTTACATGCTCGCCAATGCTTTAGGGGCCCCCGTTCTTGCTCCTGCCAGTCAGAGCCCCAGCGACCATACATCACCTAACAGGATGTGTGTATATTTGTTGTTTATGGGAAAGACACTTTATATAGTGCCCATTTAAATAAAGGACTGCACCCTTTGACAAATAGTGGAAAAGTGACTCTTGCGCAGGACCCTTCTCTTTATAGGGGTAATGTGGGATTATGTAGAACATGAATTATGTATGAATTCTGGCACAGACACATGCAAGGGCCACAGCGCTGCCTGGAAACTCACAACCACCGAGCGTACGATGGTTCCCGTCTCTATAATGTCCACACCCTGTTTGCCATTAAAGCTGCTTTTTACCAGCAAAAATAAAAGCACAAACCTAAGAATCATTATGAAAATCATGTTGATTTGTGGTAAAAGCCAATTTCTACATTTTCTCAATTGGAGCTTGAGAAGAACAAGAGTTTCTAAGTTTGGGTGAGCAGAGCTGTGTTTCATAATGTAATTGATTGTTGCTTCCTCCCCCCATACAGGTCTATATTCCATATCGTGATAGTAAAATGACCAGAATCCTCCAAGATTCCCTAGGAGGAAATTGCAGAACCACTATTGTCATTTGCTGTTCCCCATCATCTTATAATGAAGCCGAGACAAAATCTACACTTTTGTTTGGACAAAGGTTAGTAATGGTGGTTTCAGATACTTGGTGACCGGCCAGGTGTGCTACAGCAAGATCCTCGTACAGGGATCTACTCGTTTTACCGCTGTCTTTGGATCATATGGAAAACCATTTTAAATCCCTTGAACCCCTTAAAGGCCAGCGCCTTACATGTATGGCGCTGGCCTTTAAGGGGTTCAAGGGATTTAAAACGGTTTTCCATATGATCCAAAAACAGCGGTAAAACGAGTAGATCCCTGTACGAGGATCCCTGTAACAAGCAGAAGATAAATGGAGAAAGGGTCTGTCTCTCTCCTTGCAAATGATGGCTTTGTGATTCCGCGGTCATCTACGTCTAGCAGCCCTGTAGTAGATCATGACCCAACGCTGTAAACCTGGTAAATGCTGGTGATGACGGCAACTACAACGCCTGTCCCAGGGGCGCGCTGTTCTAACCTCTCATCGGCAGCCTTGTTAAGCTATAGTGAGACACCAGTGGGTTGCAATGACAGCCGAGAAGACCTCCATCTGCTGAAGACCCCCATGCTTGTTATGATTGTTCTGTGAGCACCAGCTTCTGGTCTGCATTCATAGCAGACTGTGACTTGTGTTATATACAGCAATACTGTGGTATTATTGTATATAGTACAAGCTATCGGATGATCACTAGTTCAAATCACCCAAGGGGACTAACACGTGCAGTACAAATTTGAGGGGGGTAATTCAAATTACCATATATACTCGAGTATAAGCCGAGATTTTCAGCCCATTTTTTTTTAGGCTGAAAGTGCCCCTCTCGGCTTATACTCGTCATTTTCCCAGGGGGGTCGGCGCGGAAGGGGGAGCAGCGGCTGTGACATACTCACTGCTCCTGGCGAGGACCCTGCATCTCCAATGGTCTCCGGGTGCTGACGGGTTCTTCCAGCGTTGAGCAGTCACCGGTGCCGCTCATTACAGTAGTGAATATGGACCCAACTCCACTCCCATAGGGGTGGAGCCGCATATTCATTACTGTAATGAGCGGTACCGGTGACCGCTCAACGCTGGAAGAAGCTGTCAGCGCCGGGAGACCATCAGGTAAGCTGCCAGGGACCGGGCCGGGAGCAGATGAGTATAATGGGGAGGGTGAGCAGCATTCCGATGTTCACCTGTCCTCGTTCCACCACCGGGCGCCGCTGCGTCTCCCACGTCGTCTGCTGTGATGCTCTGGTTAGAGGGCGCGATGATGTGGTTAGTGCGTGCCCTCTGCCTGAACGTCAGTGCAGAGGACGCGGAAGACACAGCGGCACCCGGCGGTGGAACGGGGACAGGTGAATATCACAAGTGTCGGGGTCCTGAGCGACGAGAGGCGAGTCATTTTTCGCAGCAACAGCATATGGGGCAAATATCTCTCTATGGAGCATCTTATGGGGCCATAATCAGCATTTGTGGAACATTATACGGGGCAAATATCTCTATGGAGCTTCTTATGGGGCAATAAGCAGCATTATATGGGGCAAATATCTCTATGGAGCATCTTATGGGGCCATAATCAACATTTGTGCAGCATCATAAGGGGCAAATCTCTCTATGGAGCATCTTGTGGGGCCATAATCAGCATTTGTGGAGCATTATACGGGGCAAATATCTCTATGGAGCATCTTGTGGGGCAATAAGCAGCATTATATGGGGCAAATATCTCTATGGAGCATCTTATGGGGCCATAAGCAGCATTTGTGCAGCATTATATGGGGCAAATATCTATGGGGCCAGTATTAACCTTTGTGCAGCATTATACGGGGCATATTTTAATATGGAGCATCTTATGAGGCCATCATGAACTGTATGGAGCATTATATGGGGCTCCTGATTCAATATGGATATTCAAAAACACTTAACCTACTGATGTCTCAATTAATTTTACTTTTATTGGTATCTATTTTTATTTTTGACATTTACCGGTAGCTGCTGCATTTTCCACCCTAGGCTTATACTTGAGTCATTAAGTTTTCCCAGTTTTTTGTGGCAAAGTTAGGGGTCTTGGCTTATACTCGGGTCAGCTTATACTCGAGTATATACGGTAACCCTCTGTTCCCAATTTAAAATAAAGATGTAAAAAAAAATACACATAAGGTCTTGCTGCGTGCATAGAAGTTTGATGAAAATATTAAATTAATTGACCTGATCAGTAAACGCTGCAAAGAGAAAAAACTTGAAACACCAGAGTTGCGGGGTTTTTTTGGTCACCACAATGTCTCAAAAAAAATGCAATAAGATCAAAATTTCACATCAGCCCCAAAATACTATTGATACATAAATCAGGTTGCCACGCTAAAAACAATCTGTCACACGGCTTCATTAACTGCAAAAATGCAAACGGTACTGGTTACTTTGCCTTTTTTGTTTTTCCTTCCATCTAACCTGGGTTTTCTCCCCCCCCTTCCCTTTCCTCCCCCCGGTTACCTTTACATTACATGGTAAAATGAATGGCGTCTTGACTCTTCTTGCACAAAAACAAGCCCTCGTACAGCTATGTGGGTGGAAATATATACAATCTAGTAGTGGTCCTTGGAGGAAGGATAGGGGAAAAAAAAACAAAGGCGCTAAAGAAAAATTTTCTGGTCCCTAAGAGTTAATGCATAATCACCTGCCGCCCCTTTTCTCATCTCAAAATTTCTCTTCTGTGTACACAATATATAAAGTCATATTCTTTGGAAGTCATGTTTGCCACTTGAAGGGGTACCGGATCTGTTTACATATTGCCCTATCGGCCAATACTGAGCTGCAGGACCAGGCATCGCCAACTCCAATTTCTAATTCCTTTTTCTTTTTTTTTTTTCTTTTGTCAGAGCGAAGACCATTAAGAATACAGTGTGTGTTAATGTAGAGCTTACTGCTGAGCAATGGAAGAAGAAATATGAAAAAGAAAAGGAGAAAACAAAGACTTTGCGGAATACAGTGCAGTGGCTTGAGAATGAGCTCGCTCGTTGGCGTAAAGGTGCGTTTATGACCGTTTGACATTGAGTCTCACTTTTTAGTTGCGTTCCGTATTTTATATTGACCAGATTGTGGCTACATCCTCTGGTTGTTGGGGTACTAAACGTAGCTCAGCAGATATTACATCTGTGTATTGCAGGAGAAACTGTGCCAGTTGAGGAGCAGTTTGATAAGGAAAAGGCCAACTTGGATGCATTTGTAGTGGATAACGTTGTAGCCAACGACAAGCCTGCTGTCACTCTTTCTGCTAATTTTACGGATGCCGAAAGGAGGAAATGTGAAGATGAGGTTACTAAGTTATACAAACAACTGGATGATAAGGTAAAATGGTGTGTCTGTTTGGGATCTTCAGGCTTAGTCATTTTAATTTTGACAGCTTTGCTGCTTTTAACAACCATTTACCTTCACATAATCTTATGTCCTTGCGAGTCTGATCTACAATATGCCGGTAGTACTTTGCTCACGTTTTTTTTTCCTCTTTTTCCTCCCCATTGCTATCGTATGGTAAAAATCCTGTGAAAAGGTTTTGTGATTTTTGATCTTGGGGTATATTTATGTTGCATTTGTGAAACCTGTAAATATAAATGTTTCGCTTATAAAAAGTGTCAGATGACTGAGTTCCAAAGACAAGGCAATGTCCCTTTTTAAAATGAAATTTTCAGGTGTAATTCTCAAATGGCCAAATTGTCTGTGACTCCTGTTTGATGGTGATGACTGCACTTATTAAAGGTGTATAGGAGCATATTAATAGAGCATATTAAAGGTGCATAGGAGCAGATCCAGAGTAGTCACAAATGGCATTTATGGCTCTGGTTGCTCATGTTTAACCCCTTAGTGAATTATGATTGATGTATCCAACGTAAATGGATGCTATTTGACAGCAGTTTAACTCCTTGAATGCTGTGGACATTATCAACCACAACATCTAAGGTGTGACAAAGGAGACACTTTCCATCTACCCCTTGCCTTCCTGCGATGTGATTGTGATGTGCCGATGGGTTCCTATGGAAGTCAGACCCCTCCAATGGCTCCCAGGTCTGCCATTGCTCTGCCTGCTAGACCATACTAGAGGGGTGGTCTAATAGCTTGCCTGTAAATGGTGTACTAATTATAAATTATATAAAAATGAAGAGAATAAAAGATAGTGTTTTTGTGCTGCTGGATTCATAGCAGCCCCTAGAATAAAGTTACCTGGATATTTTTAATGAATGGAAAAAGGCAAATATCGTATATACTCGAGTATAAGCCAAGACCCCTAATTTTTGCCACAAAAAACTAAAAAAACTTAATGACTCGAGTATAAGCCTAGGGTGGAAAATGCAGCAGCTACTGGTAATGTGAAAAATAAAAATAGATACCAATAAAAGTAAAATTAATTGAGACATCAATAGGTTGTGTTTTTTGAATATCCATATTGAATCTGGAGCCCCATATAAATCTCCATACAGTTCATGATGGGCCCCATAAGATGCTCCATATTAAAATATGCCCCATATAATGCTGCACAAATGTTGATTATGACCCCATAAGATGCTCCATACAGACATTTGCCCCATATAATGCTGCACAAATGCTGATTATGGCCCCATAAGATGCTCCATAGACACATTTGCCCCGTATAATGATCCACAAATTCTGATTATGGCCCCATAAGATGTTCCATAGACTATTATGCCCCATATGCTGTAGCTGCGATTAAAAAAAAAAAGCACACTCGCCTCTCGTCGCTCAGGCCCCCGACACTTGCTATATTCACCTTTCCCCGTTCCACCACTGGGCGCTGCTGTGTCTTCCGCGTCCTCTGCAATGACGTTCAGGCAGAGGGCGGCGCGCACACGAATCATGTCATCATGCCCTCTGACCTGAGCGTCACTGCAGAGGAAGACAGAAGACACAGCGGCGCCCAGTGGTGGAACGCAGAAAGGTGAATATAGCACAATGCCCTTGTTATACTCACCTGCACCTGGCGCGATCCCTGCACGTCCCTGGTTCTCCGGGCGCCGACAGCTTCTTCCTGTATTGAGCGGTCACAGGGTACCGCTCATTACAGTAATGAATATGCGGCTCCACCCCTATGGGAGTGGAGTCGGGTCCATATTCATTACTGTAATGAGCGGTACCACGTGACCGCTCAATACAGGAAGAAGCTGCCTGCGCCGGAGAACCAGGGATGTGCAGGGACCGGTCCAGGAGCAGGTGAGTATTACACAGCTGCCGCTCCCCCTCCCCTGCCGACCCCTGGGAATGACTCAAGTATAAGCAGAGAGGGGCAATTTCATCCTTAAAAAAATGGGCTGAAATTCTCGGCTTATACTTGAGTATATATGGTAATACTCATTTCCTTTTTTTTTTTTTTTTTTTTTTTTACATTTCTTCTGCCAAAATTAATAAAAGCTAATCCACAAATTGTATGCGTCCCAAAATGGTGATGGTAATAAATGCAACTCGTCTCACAAAAGAATACTAATCCACATACACCAGTAACGATGGGAGAATAAGAATTACGGCTTTTTGAAGGCAAGGATAAATGATTACTTGGTCATTAACTATCAAACAGGTTTGGTAGTTAATGGGTTCTTATCAGGAGTGATGGGGAGACTGCTCACACTTGTCCTATTTTATACAGATATTGTATAATACAGATTTATTGTTGCTGTTTTATCAGGATGAAGAGATCAATCAGCAGAGTCAGCTGGTGGAGAAACTAAAGCAGCAAATGTTGGATCAAGAAGAAGTAAGTTACACACAGACTGCAGATGTGAATATTCCCGATTGCTCATTTCCATGGCTTTAGTACTGCAATGCTTCATGTATGTCTCTTCAGTTTGTGGGTAGTTAATAATGGAATTGTTAATCCGCAGTTCTAGTTTTTGGGGAATCACCTGATGGCTTTTGGCTTTCTGCAGTTGCTATAATGTTTTTCCACAACTTTCAGCTTTTGGCTTCCACAAGACGGGACCAGGACAATATGCAAGCTGAGTTAAACCGTCTGCAGGCTGAAAATGACGCCTCCAAAGAAGAAGTGAAAGAAGTGCTCCAAGCTTTGGAGGAACTGGCTGTCAATTATGATCAGAAGTCGCAGGAAGTGGAGGACAAAGCCAAGGAGTACGAGATTCTGAGCGATGAGCTGAGCCAGAAATCGGTGAGGCATGGAGGGTGGGCTGTACCATAAGTCTTAGAAAAGTCCTGTGGTTCTTTAACCCCTAGTGACGGTGCCAAATTTTTGAAATCTGACCAGTGTCGCTTTATGTGGTTATAACTCTGCAACCGTTCAGCAAATCCCAGTGATTTTGAGATTTTTTTTCGTGACACATTATACTTTATGATAATGGTAAATTTAGGTCAGTATGTTTTGTGTTTATTTATAAAAAAATATAAAAAATTTGAGAAAAATGTAAAACAATTAGCAATTTTCAAAATTTGAATGATTATCCCCTTAATCCAGGTAGACATGCCACAGCAAACCATTAATAAATAACATTTCCCACATGTCGGCTTTACATCAGGACCATTTGTAAAATGTTATTTTATTTTGTTAGCATTTTAAGAGGATTAAAAATGTAGCAGCAATGTTTCATTTTTTTTCAAGGAAATTTACAAAATTTATTTTTTTAGGGACCTATCCAGGTTTGAATTGACTTTAGGGGTCTCATATATTGGGAAACCCCCAAACGTGATACCATTTTAAAAACAACACCCCCTGACATATTGAAAACTGCTGTCAGGTAGTTTATTAACCCTTCAGGTGCTTTACAGGAATTAATGCAAAGTGGCAAGACAGGAATGAAAATGTGTATTTTTACCACCTAAATGTCTCTAACTTCTGAACAGATTACAACAGCCGTCAGACTCTAAGGCTGCTATTTGGTCATGAATTGCCATGGCAAACATCAGGACCACACAATCATGATCTGAGGGCACCAATTTGGATAAAGAGGAAGCCCCCACAATCTGTTAACCATTTATAATGATGTAGTCTCTATTGACAGCAGCATCTAAGGGTACCGTCACACTCAGCAACTTTCCAACGATCACGACAAGCGATACGACCTGGCCGTGATCGTTGGAAAGTCCTTGTGTGGTCGCTGGAGAGCTGTCACACAGACAGCTCTCCAGCGACCAACGATGCCGAAGTCCCCGGGTAACCAGGGTAAACATCGGGTTACTAAGCGCAGAGCCGCGCTTAGTAACCCGATGTTTACCCTGGTTACCATTGTAAATGTAAAAAAAAAAAAACACATACTCACATTCCGGTGCCTGTCACGTCCCCGGCGTCCGCTTCCCTGCACTCCTCCTGCATCCTGTGTAAGCGCGGCCGTAAAGCAGAGCGGTGACGTCACCGCTGTGCTCTGATGTACGGCCGGCCGGCGCTGACACAGGATGCAGGAGGAGTGCAGGGAAGCGGACGCCGGGGACGTGACAGGCACCGGAATGTGAGTATGTAGTGTTTTTTTTTTTTTTACATTTACAATGGTAACCAGGGTAAACATCGGGTTACTAAGCGCGGCCCTGCGCTTAGTAACCCGATATTTACCCTGGTTACCAGTGAAGACATCGCTGCATCGGCGTCACATGCGCCGATGCAGCGATGTCAGCGGGAGATCCAGCGTCGAAATAAAGTTTCAAACGATCTGCTACGACTTACGATTCTCAGCGGGGTCCCTGATCGCAGTAGCGTGTCAGACACAGCGAGATCGTAACTATATCGCTGGAACGTCACGGATCGTGCCGTCGTAGCGAGCAAAGTGCCACTGTGAGACGGCACCCTAAGGGGTTAAACAGATTTGGATGGGGCAAACAGTGATCGTGGCTGATACAGCAAGTTGTCAGCTATAGTGGACAGCCGACAGCTGCTGGATTGTCACCTGTATGGGGAGGCTATTCTCTAATATCTCAGGTCAGTTAAAAGACGTATTGGCTGTCATTAAGGGGTTAAAAAGCGTGTCTAGATTAGAAAACTCATTTTTTGTTGATTCGGTGGATAAACAAAGTACTTTGTCGTTCCCTTATTGTCAAGCAACACTAGCAAAATGTAATATGCAAAGGAAAGAATGTCTGTCCGGTATGAAGTCACTATTTTCCACAGTGAAAATGCACCACCCGATCCACAATGTATTCTCTCCAAGAGTCCTTATCAAAGGGAAAATAGTCTCTCTTCAGAGAGCTTAGATCATGGAGCCAACGGTCACGCGCTCTGACTGCTAGCCTATGTGTAGGTGGCAAAACTGTCCTAATTTTCTGAAATGCGCGACAGTGTACAGTGGGTATGTAATGCGCTGTATAGAAATTGTACGAATGTTTTAATGGATGCAGTAAATTTCACCTTTTGCAATGCAAAATGCCAAATCCACAGTAATATCCATATGCAGACTGCCATGACTTGGTTCTGTATCAAGTTTTTATAGTGGTAGGACTCTGTCTTAGACAGGGCACTGATTATTTAGTGATCCGTCTCCTTTTTTAAATTCTGTGCCGTCGCCGCCATCATTGGGGAGTGTGGTGTGCGCACGCAGCATGGTTCTACGCCTGGTGTTCAGTAAAATGGCGGTTATGCATTGCATTCGTAGATCAAAATTTCAGCTCAATGACTTCATTTAAGCTGAAATCTCAATTTGCAGATACTGTGCCACCGGTGACATTTTATCAAAGACTTCAATGATGTCAAAAACAGGCAGTCAGGTCAGTAAATTCAGTGACCTATAAAAGAAACCGAGGAGGCAGGTAGAGGGGCAGAGAAGCAGCAGACCCTGCACCCTAGACTGCCTCGATGCACAGAAAACATTAGTTCAAAACTTGAGGATGATGAGTCCACAACCACTGAGCGGATTCCTTTACAACATGTATCCGATTAATTGGCATCACAATGCCTTTATGGCCATGGCTTTACGTCATAAAGCTAAATCTTGCTGTTAGGTTCTCTCTTTAAGTTGTTAGTTGTATTTGGTTTTGAGGCTCTATAAAAAAGAAAAACATTGTGCTACTCCCCAACCCGAACACAAGAACTGTAGCCCTGAATAAGTCTGTTATAATTTTGGCCTTTACTATGATGCCAAGATCTAAACTTTGGCCTTTTGATACTTGCCATGTGAAATATTTAAAGTCCTAATAGAATATATATTTAATTGGCAGTGAAAGGCTTAGTTGTGTGTGTTACCGTTAAGGACTCCCGATTCTTGTGAATTTTGAGACCACAATTTCATCGTGTTTTGTGATGCTATTCCTTTCTTTCTTTTTTTTTTTGTTAAGGTAATTTTGTCCAGTTTAGACTCTGAACTCCAGAAACTGAAAGAGATGACGAACCATCAGAAGAAGCGGGCTACGGAGATGATGACCTCCTTGCTGAAGGATCTTGCTGAGATTGGCATAGCCGTAGGAAACAATGACTCCAAGGTGATTCATCAACTTGATGCATAGCTTGTTCTTTATCAGTATATTTTCCATTAATAATGCAGCCTTGGTTCCTCTGTGCACATTGTGGTAATGCATCCACTCTTACCTAATGCGCCAGTACTGGAAATGTCTGTGATCTACTTACCCAGATGGTCTGCAGCCGTTGTGACTGACTGAGCTTTGATCATTCCCATTGGGGGGCTTGGGGTGTCACCTAGGGGTGCTATTTGGCCTCTTGGTTTACAGTTCTTTCTTTTGAAATGACGACATGCTTGTTATCTGGGCATTCTCTCCCAGTCAGTCTGACATGGGGTATGTAGAGGCCAGTGGCCAAAGGACTGTACAGCTCCGTAGGCAGCCACCTGCTGCCCTGTGCTTGCCACTCACCAGCCCCATTAGTCAGAGTAAGACCCGTTCATAATACCATCTGGCCATCAGTTGGTTGCTTCAGCACATCATGCCGGTATGTTCCATACTCCATGTCAGATTGAGCTAGAGAGCCTGGACGAGCCTTTTTGAAGCGCTACTCCGGCAGAGGGATTTTTTTTTTATTTTTTTTTTTTTTAAATTACAGCCTTGAATAGGTGCTAGCAGTCTAACTTCTGTCAGCGAACGTGGATTAGCGACACCACTCCAGCAGTAAATAAAAAAAAACAAAAAACTCTGGAGTGGTGCTTTTTATGATTTTAAAAGAAGTGTTAAGAAATGTTTCCTCTTAATAAATAGGTATATTTGCAAAGTGCTTGTAAAAATGAGAAACTTTGCAATTTAAAATTATTTTTTTCCCCCTGAAGAATTCTTGATTCTATAATTTGCTTGTTGCCCAGGTGTCCGGCCAAGTCTCCGGACTTGGAGGTGCTTGCATACTCTGATTTACAGCTTGCAGGTGCGGCCCTGAAGCAAGCTGACTGTAGCCTGCTTTGGCGCCCCTGCACTTCTCCTACGCTGCCAAGGCCTAGCTGCATCTATAAGCAGCATGGCAGAGTGCACAGTCCTGACCCGCAGTGCACCCATGCCACTGGCCCGAAAAGTCAGTCTTGCCTGCCTGAAGAGAGTTGATGCGACCACCCTATTGAGGATGATGTACTGTATCATGACTACTTAGTTACAGCTGCAAGTTTTCTTTTTATCTGTAAAACTAATAGATGTCTGTCCATTAAAAAAAAAATGCCAAATGCGCTGTGGCATCTATGGTGGGCTGATGTATGGGCTTGTTTCCTTTTTTTTTTTCCATAAATTTTGAGACTCTTCCCTGCCCCCCTCCCCCACTTTTGATGATCCTAATCGTGTTTTTTGTGAAGATGCAAATCGCAAGAACTTGGAATGATGAATCCATTCTTTTTGAAGTTGCACATTTGGCATGATTAAAACAGTTGATCTCTTCTTTCCCAATAGCAACCAGAGGTGAGCGGCATGATCGATGAGGAGTTCACCGTGGCCCGGCTGTACATCAGTAAGATGAAGTCTGAAGTGAAGACCATGGTGAAACGCTGCAAACAGCTGGAGGGCACTCAGGGCGAGAGCAACAAGAAAATGGAGGAGAACGAGAAGGAACTTGCTGCCTGCCAGCTCCGTATCTCTCAGGTAGATGCTGCGGGATGTGTGACAGCTAGAAACCTGTCCAATGTGAAACCCTAAAGCTTGTCTTAATATATAGTGGAGGTACCACAGTAGGCATTAGGGCAGAACTGTAATGCTTAGGTTTTTGTTTTTTTACTGTAACAACTTGTCCCATCATTATACATTCTATCCATATGCCCTTTAATAATCATAGTTTTGAGGGAGAGGGGCATTACTGCACTAATACTTACAAATGGTCACTCATTGACTCCAGGGCACTGTGCATGCTGAAACTTGCCCCTGTAAAAATAAAATCCACAGCTGGACCCCCAGCCATCAGCTCATCATAAGGTGGTCTGCCTAAGAAGAGGGTTCACTCAATCATCTTTGTTTCTCTTTAAAGCATGAAGCAAAGATCAAGTCACTGACAGAGTACGTCCAGAACCTGGAGCAGAAGAGGAGGCAGATGGAGGAGTCTGTGGATTCTCTGAACGAGGAGCTTGTCAAGCTGCGGGCACAGGGTGGGGCGTCTTTCTGTCTTGGGCTTTATACTCCTTCTCTGAAAGTTATTACCGACTACACAAACCAGATATTCTAGAAAGCCTACTAAGTATTTTGTGAAAATTGGGAGGAGTGACCGCAGGGGAGAGTCAAAATAGAGAGAAATCTTTGATTAGCACTGACGTCAAAATTCTTTATAATTATATTTTTCCTTGTTCAGTACCATGATTTACTGAAAAAAAAAAAAAAGAAATAAAAGCCCTTCTAAAAAAATGTTTTTAAAAAAATTCTGTATTGTGTATATTTATAATGTAGTCCACAGTTTAAGCTTTAGAGGAAGATTGTTCTAATACATCTGTGACCCAGCTAAGCAGCCATGCTGCGGGTTATTACCTGCCGCCTTCATGATGTAAAGGACGCTGAACACATGATTTATCTCCTTTATTGGAGTATTGGATATTGCATAGCACGTATCTCCTCTCCAATGCTCTCAGGCTCTAACATCCCACGTCCTATCTTAGGATTGTGTTTCACATGCTGGGCAGCTGACAATGCAGTGTCTTGCATAGGGGAGCAGCAGAGCAATGTGTGCGGCAGCGTTCTGTTTTGTATGTGCAGCCTGTGAATAATCACCTGTGAGAGGGGAAAAGAATCATGATTTGTAGTCCTTTACATGGTAACCCGGTCATCTGGTGTGCCTTCAGCCCCCTTTAAAATCAAAACTATACATTGTAGAAAAAAGCTCTAATAAGTCTTCATTTTACAAATACGAGAAAGGTATAAGATTTGTGAACTTCAGCAAGTCCAACAACAATGTCTGATGTGATGTCCGAATAATTATTCCTTTGATGCCTGTATATTTGTACCACTGTTCTTACTCTTATGATGGAATAGCCTCAGTGTGTCTGCTCCTACTGGCACAGCAGTCCAAATTCAATGATGATCTCCCTTTTCTGTAAATGATTACCAATTCCTTCATGATGTTTTGCTGAAATTTGTGTTTATACCTTGTCATCTATTGTATTGTAGAAAAAGTTCATGAAATGGAGAAGGAGCACCTAAATAAAGTGCAGACTGCCAATGAAGTTAAGGTATGTGATTATTAGAAATATCTGTTGTTATGCAATATAAAAGGCCTGGAATGATTATTGCATTTGCTACCGGTCTCCTTTAGTTAGTGCGATTTTTACTAAATTCCAGTCTTTAATCTCCATTTAATTTTTTAGACCCTCCTTGTTTCAAACATTTCTATTGTGATGGTTTCCCTCCAATTAATACATACTGGATGTGAGGCCTTTGGTTTCCAGGATTCGCTGTCTTCACCTCTTTTGTATCAGAAAAGCTCAGTTTCTGGACTGTTTGTTCCTTTAACAACTCATGAAGGCTCATGTGCTTTCCTCCCTGTGTACAGCCTTGGAGAACTATTGGGAAGAACGGTTAGACAATTGCTGTCACCAGGTTTTCCCATTGTAAACTACTGCCCCACCTTAATGACTTTTCTCCTACGCCTCATTGGGGGACACAGGACCATGGGTGTTATGCTGCTGCCACTAGGAGGGCACTAAGTGAACACAGAATAGCTCCTCCTCTGCAGTATACACCCTCCTGCTGGCTCTCAGTGAACCAGTTCTTGCTTAGTGTCTGTAGGAGGCACTTGGGTCTGCTTTCAGACCCCACCATTTTTATTTTAGCTTTTTACTTTTTATTCTATTTTTCCTTAACGGAGCGAATGGGGGTGACGGATCCTTTCTAGGTTCCGATCTACTCCGAACCATCAACAGGCAAGTACGTGGAGCGTCCCTCCCGTATCCTTTCCTGCAACGCTGGATGCCAGCCCTGAGCTCATATTACGGGCGACGGTTCCTTCGCGTTCTGATCTCCCCCCTCCATAGCAGGCGACCACATGGAGTAGCCCTCCATCTATCTCTCCTGGAGCCAGGTGCATAGCCGGACATGATATATATGGCATCCGTGCAGCCCCCCTCTGCATCACCACTGATATAGCGGATGACGCATGGCGGCAGAAGCTCTCCACCCCCTCCCTGACTATGGCGACGGTGGATTGAGCACCGGCCCACCGCATCTACCGTGAGTACAGTGCGGGGGCCGAGGCGCTGGGGGGAGGTCCTGGTCCCCGGGGTATGGGAGGTCCGCACCTTAAGCCTGTGTCCGTGGGTGGTCCGTAGTGCGGCAACCCCACGAAAAAGTGCAGCTAATGATGGCGCTAATAGCGCTCGCGGCGCTGCAGGCCGCAACCGCAGAAGGAAAAAAAATAAAATTCCCCTCAATACAGGCTGGAGTTTGGGGCCACGCCCACCGGCAGGTAGCCCTGCCCACTTTTCCTGGCGCTTCTCATTCCCTGTGATGAGCTCCCACTTCCTGGTCTCGGCGGCCATCTTGGGACACCCACAGCCCTGATGCTGCAGCACTGCTCCAGCATTTCCTATCATAGCCCTCAGGACTAGCGTTTTTCTCTGCCTACACTGCGGACCTGCCCTGGGGACTCAAGACACAGGACCTGGGTAAGCTGCAGACACATAGCTTAACCCTTCCCCTGCTAGTAAGCGCTTTCCTCCAGGCTTTACTATGTCTCAACCAAAGCCTCACAAAAAGTCTGGGAAATCCCACACTGTATTTTTCGCTGCATGTACCTCTTGTAAGGTATCATTACCCCGGGGTCACAATACTGCATTATGCACAGCTTGTGAACCGGTGACGGCTCAGGAACCACCTGTTGCTGATAATGAACCCAGTGAGCCTAGTCCCACTGAGTGGGCTACCTCCCTTTCCCGGTCTATGGCATCCCTGGCAAAAGCGTTAGACTCGTTCCGAGACCCTTCATCTAACCAGGGCACTAATACGGACGACGCTTCCGATGGTCAGAACCCCTCGTACTACAGGGGTTGTACCTTGCCAAGGAGTTCTCACTCTTCCAGGAAAAGGACTCATGCCATATCCCCAGACCATCAACGGTTTTCGGGTTCTGAGAGCTCCATTTCTCGCTCCCCTTCCATTGGGGCTAGTAGAGAACCTGTTTCAGAGGACGATTCTGATACGTCCCTAGATCAGGAATTTCATCACGATCAGGAGACTCTCGACTCTAATTGAGTCAGTGAATAAGGCTTTGAGACTTGAGGAGGAACCCTTATCTAAAACAGATCATGCCGTGTCCTTTAAGAGGACAAAACGAGCTCAGAGTGTTCGCCACTCATCCTGAGTTTAAGCAAATTGATGAATCTCATAGGATCTGTCCAGATAAACGATTCACGAGGCAGAAGCCCATGGAGTCCAAATATCCCTTTGCCCAGGATCTAAGAAAAGATTGGTCACAATCTCCCCCAGTAGATACTCCTGTATCGCGCCTGGCTACGAAATCTGTTTTATCCTCCTCGGAGGGCGCCTCTATTAAAAATCCAACTGATCGTCAGATCGACAATATGGCGCGTCCAGCCTTTGAAGCCTCAGCGGCCGCACTCTTTCCATCTTTTGCCGCTACGTGGTGGCTAAGGCTATGACCCACTGGGCTGAGGTCTTGTCTTCAGCAGTACTGGATACCAATCTCTCCCCCCCCCCCCCCCCCAAAATAGCATACCTCGCTACTCAGCCAGAGCTGGAGATTTTGTAGTGACCGCGTCCCTGGATGCCGCTGACTGTGCTTCTCAAGCAACAGCAAATGCCATCACCATCCGGAGGTCATTATGGCTCAGAGACTGGTGTGCGGATTCTACTTCCAAAAAGTCATTGACTTCTCTCCCATATCAGGGTGGTCGCCTTATTGGCGAAAAGCTCGTCCAGTTAATTTCTGACGCCACTGGAGGGAAGAGTAAATTTCTTCCACAACAGAGACCCTCTCGGCCCTTTCGGAACTTGCAACCACAGGCTCGTTCCCGTTTTTTTTTTTTTTTTTCTCTCGTTACAACTCAAACTGGTCCTCTACTTCCACATCTCCCGGTTCCGGCCGGGCACAACGTGGAGGCAGAGGTTCACAGGCCTCTTTTAAGCCTTCCCCTTCTTGGAGAGGCAGGCCAAGGCAGCCGGAATCCAGAGGCGCCAGAACGGGCAGACCTTCCACACAATGACTTCCTGCGGTATCCGGTGGACACCCTCAAAGTAGGCGGCCGCCTGCTTTCCTTCAGTGCCGCGTGGCTCTCGGTCGTTCACGACGAGTGGGTCCGTGATCTAGTGTCCTCCGGATACAAGATAGATCTCTTATCTCGTCCTCCAAACCGTTTTTTCCTGTCTTCTCCTCCCAGAGCAAAAGCACCAGTTCTTCAAAGCTATAAGCTCTCTGAGAAAAGACGGAGTTATTACTACGGTCCCTCAAAGCGAAAGGTTTCAAGGTTTTTATTCAAACCTCTTCATTGTTCCAAAGAAGGACGGTACAGTACGGCCCATACTGGATCTAAAACTGCTGAACAGGTTCGTCAGGGTACGACGATTCCGGATGGAATCGCTTCATTCTGTCATCACCTCCATGGAAAAAGGCGAGTTCCTGGCGTCTATACATATCCAGGACTCATACCTCCACATTCCTATTTTACCTTCTCACCAAAGGTTTCTTCGCTTCGCAGTTCAGGAAGATCACTTCCAATTCGTTGCTCTACCCTTCAGCCTCGCCACCGCTCCCAGGGTATTCACCAAGGTCATGGCGGCTGCCGTGGCCATACTCCACACCCGAGGAGTGGTGGCGCTCCCGTATTTAGACGATATCCTCATCAAAGGCCCCTCTGTCAGCTCCTGCAAGGAAGCCGTGGCCATCACAATAGATACCCTTTCTCGCCTGGTTTGGACGATAAACTTCAAAAAATCTTCCCCAGTGCCGGCTCAGCGAATTTCCTTTCTAGGAATGATACTCGACTCGTCCCGGGGGTTGGTTCTTCTTCCCCAGGAAAAGATCTGTCTTACAGCGAGAAGCTCAGAGGCTCTCTCAGCCTCGCTCTCGCTCTGCGCTTCAGTATGAGAGTCCTCGGCAGGATGGTAGCAGCTATGGAAGTGGTTCCATTTGCCCAACTACACCTCCGTCCTCTACAGCATGCCCTCCTGGCTGTTTGGGACAGGAACCTGTTCTCCCTAGACCGTCGGTTCCTCCTTCCCCAGCGAGTCAGACAGTCTCTCTGGTGGTGGACATTGAAATCCTCCCTGAATCAAGGGAAGTCTTTTCTTCCAGTACACTGGCTGGTTGTGACGACAGACGCCAGTCTTCTAGGCTGGGGAGCGGTGTTCCTTCATCACATTGCTCAGGGCCGCTGGTCCCCCCCAGGAATCACGCCTTCCAATCAACATCTTGGAAATCCGGGCGATCAGGCTGGCACTTCTCCAGTTTCGAGCCCTTCCTAGCAGGTCGCCCAATCAGGATTCAGTCCGACAACGCCACTGCAGTGGCATACATCAACCGCCATGGGGGAACCCGCAGCAGGGCGGCCATGACAGAGATAGGCCACATCCTCTGATGGGCCGAGGAAAACCGCTCAATGATCTCTGCGGTTCACATCCCGGGAGTGGACAATTGGGAGGCAGACTTCCTCAGTCGGCAATGCCTCGACTCCGGGGAGTGGTCTCCATCCGGAGATCTTCCACCAGATCTGCTGTCGTTGGGGAACCCCGGATGTGGATCTGATGGCCTCACGGCTGAATTTCAAGGTTCCCGACTTCATGGCTCGGTCCCACGATCCGGCAGCCATCGGGGCAGACGCTCTTGTACTCCCGTGGCATCATTTTCGGCCTCCGTACATATTTCCCTCGCTTCCTCTCCTGCCGAGAGTCATCAAGAAAATCAGAGCGGAGAGGGTACCGGTAATCCTGGTTGCGCCAGATTGGCCGCGCCGGGCGTGGTACGCGGAACTAGTTCAACTAGTTGCCGACGTTCCCTGGCGATTACCGAATCTCGCAGATCTGCTATCTCAAGGCCCCTTTTACCACCAGAACTCAGAGGCACTGTGTTTGACGGCATGGCCGTTGAGTTCTGGGTCCTAACCCAGGCAGGTTTCTCTCCAGAAGTCATAGCTACCATGATCAGCGCTAGAAAGCCTACGTCTATGCGTATCTATCATCGCGCTTGGAAGACTTTCTTTTCATGGTGTAGCGACCGAGGACGTTCTCCTCTACATTTTTCCATCCCTTCCATTCTCGAGTTCTTACAAACTGGTTTGGACTTGGGTGTCGCCCTTAGTTCTCTCAAGGGGCAGATCTCAGCCCTGTCTGTTCTCTTCCAACGTAGGATTGCCAACAGATTACAGGTCAAGACGTTTATTCAGGGAGTCTCCCGTCGGGCGCCCCCCTATAGGATGCCGTTGGAACCATGGGATCTTAATCTGGTCCTCGGAGTCTTGCAACAGGCTCCTTTTGAACCTCTACAGGAGGTTTCCCTGTCTCTTCTTTCATGGAAAGTTGCTTTTCTAGTTGCGGTCGCCTCTATCAGACGAGTCTCCGAGCTGGCGGCTCTGTCCTCTCAAGTTCCGTTCCTGAATTTTCATCAAGATAAGGTGGTTTTGAGGACATCTCCCTCTTTTCTACCGAAAGTTGTATCCTCTTTTCATCTCAATGAGGAGATTGTCTTACCCTCACTCTGTCCGGCACCAGTCCATCGCATCTAGAAGGCCCTTCACACACTGGATTTAGTGAGAGCTCTTAGAAGATACATCTCGCGGACAGCGTCTTTCTGCATGTCAGATGCCCTATTCGTGCTCCCGGAAGGACCGAGAAAAGGGTTTCCCGCTTCCAAGGCGACAATAGCCAAATGAATCCGTTCGGCTATTCAAGAGTCCTACCGAGTCAGAGGTCTTCCTGTCCCAGCAGGGATTAAGACTCACTCCACTCGGTCGGTGGGTGCGTCTTGGGCCATCCGGTACCAAGCTTCGGCAGCACAAGTTTATAAGGCTGCGACTTGGTCCAGCCTGCATACCTTTACAAAACATTACCACATTCACTCTCAAGCCTCGGCAGATGCGACCGTCGGCAGACGAATTCTGCAGGCGGCTGTGCCGCATCTGTAACTTGTGGGTGCAAGTAGCAATTGCAGTTAATTTTTTCCTACCCAGGGACTGCTTTAGGATGTCCCATGGTCCTGTGTCCTCCAATGAGGCGTAGGAGAAAAGTAGATTTTTGTGTACTCACCGTAAAATCCTTTTCTCCGAGCCAATCATTGGGGGACACAGCACCCACCCTGTTAGCCTATTGGCTTTGGTTTTTGTTGAGTTAACTTGGTTTTTGACACAGTTCATCCTTGTTAAATATTAAGCTCCTACTGCTTTGTTACCGAACTGGTTCACTGATAGCATTCAAGAGGCTGTATACTGCAGGGGAGGAGCTATTCTTTCTGTGTTTACTTAGTGTCCTCCTAGTGGCAGCAGCATAACACCCATGGTCCTGTGTCCCCCAATGATTGGCTCGGAGAAAAGGATTTTACGGTGAGTACACAAAAATCTCCTTTTACAGCAGTCTAGCAACCTGCATACACAAGTTCCTAACCTCTTCTGCAGATCCCAAAAATACATTTTATAGTTACCCATATGGTGCGGTCATGTCAGATAGGCATCGCTCGTCTTGCTTTGTTGTCTCCTCTTTCCCTGCTGTCGCCATGCTCCTGCCTTGCTTCATGTGGATGACGTGTCCTATGTCATCTACACAGCGCCCCAAACTCTCTCCTGCGCCGGCATACTTATATGTGCATGCATCGGGAGAGGCCAAAGAGTGCAGATAACCCAGAGGTAAAGCCGGCGCATGTACATTGGAGTGAAATACGCCTGCGCAAGAGAGATTGGGGGGGGCGCTGTGGAAGACCTTGGCCACATCGCCCACATGAAGCAGAGAAGGAGGACTTTGATAACTGCGAGAGAGGAGGCAACAAAGCAAGACAAGACCCATCTGACCAGGCTGCACCGTATGGGGGATTATAAAATATAGTTTTGGGGATCTGCAGTGGGAGTTGGGGACTTGTATACAGCTTGCTAGATAGCTTGTATACAGCTTGCTGTAAAAGAGACATTAAAGATGCTAGCCGTAGTTTATATTGGGGAAAGCCTGGTGACAGGTTTCCTTTTAAACCACATTTTAGGGTCCCTATTAAGTTTTTAGAAAGGTATTCTGAAGTTGGGAAGTCCTCTTCTATCCAAAAGATGGGGGAGAATGACCTCATTGCTAGGACTCCCACCAATTTTTGGGGGGCTGAAAGAGCCGTGTGAAAGGCGCATTTGACTGATTATGCACACCTACTCTCTCCATTAATTCTTATGGGCTCGGCCATCTTTAGCGGTCCCGTTTTAAAACCTGAATGGAGCAGCAGTGTGTGCATGATCTCTCATTACTCCGTACTCGTGGGGCTCTGTAGTGCTCTGGTTCTCAGGATCGATGGCTTCCCAGCAGTCAGACCGCCAGCAATTGGTAAATTATGCCCCCTTTAAACTGGAATAGAAAAATTCCTCTTTGGTATTAATAGTAAAAATTTTCCAGATCTGAACCTAAATTGTAATCTTGTTCTTCAGCATGCAGTGGAACAACAGATTCAGAGTCATCGGGAGACTCATCAGAAACAGCTGAGCAGTCTGAGGGATGAGATCGATACTAAGGAGAAGATCATCACCGAGCTCCAAGAGTAAGTCATTCATTGTTCCTGACAATATAATGTAGCAAGACTGCAACGTTTTAATCCAAATGTCACACTGAGATAAAAATTTGATTTATCAATAGGAAATGGAGCTGATCTGCCATTTCAGGTTAATTTTTAAGGAGCTCTGCTCATACTTTAACCCCTTCATGTCATGGCCATAACTTTTTTCCTTTTTTAACATTTTCGCCAATATAGCCGTATCAGGGCTTGTTTTTTGTAGTATGAGTTGTACTTTTGAATGACACCATTAATTTTACCACAGTCTTCTGGAAAATGGGGAAAAAATTCCAAATGCTGTGAAATTCCACAATTGTTTTTTGTTTGTTTATTTTAATTTACAATGTTCACTATGGTAAAACTGACCTAGCAGTATGATTCCTCAGGTCAGTACAAGTACGCAGAGATTTTTTTTCTTTTTTCATATATTTTGTGGTGAAAAATCAATTCCAAAATTTGTGAAAAAAGTTTTTGCACCTGTTGCAATTTTCCAAGACTTTTGCAATTTCCATTTTTTGGGGCTCTGCAGCTGGTGTGGTGGCTTATTTTTTTTTGTGCCCTGAGCTGACATTTTTAGGATAGATACATACTTTTGATAACATTTTATTGAACGTTGTGGCAGCCAAAAAAAAACCTTAGTACTGGCATCTTGATTTATTTATTTATTTTGTCTCGTTGCGTTGTTTAGTGATATGTTTAATTTTCTATTTTGATTGGACATCGCTGATCAGAGATACCAATTGTTTTGTTTTTGTTTTTCTTTTCAGTGGCGCAAAAGATAGTTTTAAACTTGTTTTACTTTTCTTTTTTAAAACTTTTTTTTTTTCTTTCCCTCAATAGTTTCCTTAAAAGACTTGACTCTGCGATTGTCTGGTCACCTGTGCTATACATAGCAGGGATTCAGCACTGCTATGTATAGCAGAAATAAAAATCTTCTATGAATGTCGGCCACGAGCGGGCTGTCATGACAATCAGTGCCCCCTTATCACTAGGCGGACGTTGATGGACTACCAGAATGACGCACTTCCAGCCAGAGGGTGTTAATCCTGCTGTCAGAGGTTGACAGTGGGATTTAACTGGTCAACAGCCGTGGGTGGAGAAAGATGTGGGGTAAGATGCAGGCTCAGCGTCTGAGCCCGTGTCAACCTCAGGGACACGACAAACAACATAAATATAAGTCAACAACTTGTCAACCAGTCTGTGATATTAGGCCGTGATTAAATAAGCAGTCCTAGGTACAAATCCGGCACTGTGGTCATATTACTTCTTGTTTTATATAATGGTACTATTTATTTTTGCAGCCAAAACCAGAAGATGATGCTCGAGCAAGAACGTCTGCGGGTGGAGCATGAAAAATTGAAGGGTGCCGATCAGGAGAAAAGCAAGAAGTTGCATGACCTCACGTAAGTGCATAATGATCGGTAATCATTGTTTTGCTGGGGAGCATGTAATCTTATGACTTTAAAAAGAATTGATAAATCTGAACCTCATTCAAATACTGTATTAGGCCTTATGGACATCAGGGAAACTCCCACTTATCCTTATGAGATGAGGCAGAGCTGCTATGATGGGCCCGGACCCTCCATGTATTACATGGAGGGAATATTTGCATTCAGAAGGAACTTTTCCTAGTGAAGACAAACCTACTGTGATCTCAGTTTCATTAAAAAAAAAAGAAAAAAAAAGTTAATTGTTCCCCTGAAGATAATGCGGAATGTATACAAAGACTACGTGGAGAACTTCTGCTGTATGGAATTCGACAGAGAGGGTTGTCTGTTATCTAAAAAAAAAACTGGCTTCTTTATTCCAAAAACAGCTACATTAGCTTTGTGCCTTAGACTGCAACTTGGTATATTAAAGTGAATGGGCTGAGCTGCCAGACCTTATGGCACTTGTGAAAAGATGCAGTGCTGTTTTTAGAAGAAAGCAGCCATGTTTTTGCAATCCTGTACAGCACCTCTAAGGCTCCTGGTTAATGCACACATTTGGTTAAAGCTGGACACATTTGTTTTCATATGTATTCAGACCTTTATTGCTATCGTTGTCAGATTTGTTAACTTTTTGCAATATTCCTTCAGGGTTATACAAGACAGAAGAGAGCAAGCACGGCAGGATCTGAAGGGACTCGAAGAGACGGTGGTAAGCAGAATGTGACTGATATGTAACACTTCATTGTTTGGCCATGTAATCCTCCTTGAATTGATCTTAAGTTTCTGCATTCTAGGCTAAGGAACTCCAGACCCTGCATAATCTCAGGAAGCTTTTTGTTCAGGATTTGACAACTAGAGTGAAAAAGGTAATTGATTTCCAGGTCCTCCTTTATTTTGGCGCAGCCTGGTTCTCCTATTAACGTGTGTTTTCTTTATACAGAGTGCAGAAATGGACTCTGATGATACTGGAGGGAGCGCAGCACAGAAACAGAAGATCTCCTTTCTGGAAAATAACCTTGAGCAGCTCACCAAGGTCCATAAACAGGTATAAACAGTCTCCTTAACAGTTTTGTTCCTTTTGTGTAAGGTGAAAAAAACAACAACAAAGAATCTGACACTTTTTGTTCTGTATTCTGTAGCTGGTACGTGATAATGCAGATCTGCGTTGCGAGCTTCCAAAGTTGGAAAAACGACTTAGAGCTACAGCTGAACGAGTTAAAGCCTTGGAGTCTGCTCTAAAAGAAGCCAAAGAAAATGCGTCTCGCGATAGGAAACGGTATCAACAGGAGGTCGATCGCATTAAAGAGGCCGTAAGATCCAAGAATATGGCAAGAAGGGGACACTCTGCACAGATCGGTAACTAGTCTACTTTCTATGTGCACATTTACATCCTAAAACAAATTGGATTCCTTTTGAGTGGCCAAATTTTTTGTTCAGTAGCCTCTTTGGTGGTGCTCGCATAGGTTGGAGAGTTGGACATGCACGTGTTATTCTCTACATTCATTTGTGTGGGAGCATTGAAAGGAGCCGAGCACACTTCTGGAGATCTATACAGTTCTAGCATATTCTATACATAGGTCCCCGATGAGACAACCTATGTTAAGCTGTTCAGTTAATCTACCAAAATATAATTTTTATTTCAGCTAAACCTATCCGTCCCGGTCAGCACCCAGCTGCCTCACCAACACACCCAAATGCAATTCGTGGCGGCGCTGTTTTCCCTCAGAATAGTCAGCCGGTTTCTATCCGTGGAGGAATTGCTAAGCCTGACAAAATGTAAGTTGTATATACATTTTTTTTTTTTTGTATTCTTTTTGGGATGGGTGGGAGAGTTTATACTTTCATGTGTTTCGGTATCAGATAAAGGTTGGATTTCTTGAAACCTTACTTAACAAATTAGCTATTGCATTCGCCATAGTGTTTCCCATTCGATAGACTGTACAACCATATGACCTGTAGAATACCAGCTACCCAGTATGCGAGTCAGTAGTCAGGAGGGATGTACCCAAACTGATGCAAAGCAAAACGAGCCGTTGCCCATTCCAGTCAGTTTGGGCGCTTCATTCATTTCCCAAACGGCTTTTTTTTTTTTAAATAAATATAAAGAACAGTCTTAAATCACTTTGATTTATGTTCCGATAGAAAATTAGTTTCTTTCATTATATCCCGTCTATTGGATATCTTGCATAGTGATGGGTGAATCTGCTGAAATTTGAATTTTAATGTTTGCTAAATTTTTGACCAGGAAATTCAGATCACATGAAATTTTTTTGATAATAAGATGTCCCTTATTCTCTCGGGTCTCCCTAGACCCCACAGCAAATGAAAACTTGCGTTGGGGAGGAAAAAATATAATAATTCACCTTGCCGCTTACCTGTTAGCACCAGAATCTAGTCCTCCTCACAGTTCCTTGGAGCTTTTTTTTTATATAAACTTCTCACCCACACAGCATACTCTTCCTTCATCTTCACTTTGTGCCAGGGCTTCCGGCACCATATAGTCGTCTGACGTCACAACGGGCGTGGCCTGAGGCTCTGACAACCCTGTGGGCGACACGTGTTGGGACGGCTTGATATGCTTCATGCCATCGGTGGTCTACTCGCTGACAGAGGCCCCAGCGCAGAGTAAATATGGAGGAAGATGGCATTATGTGTAAAGAGACCTAATGGAGTTGCATCGAGGACTGGAACAACAGCGGCAAAGTGAATTTTTTTTATTTTTCCCTATTTAACAAATCTGCAAAGAAGCAATTTTGGTGTAAAATTCAAGGGAATTCAATTTTCCTCAAACCAATTCTCTCATCTCTATTCTTATACAATATTTATAATCTTATTTGCTGCTCTGTTCTGTCCATTAAAATAGAAGCAATCTCGATGTGGTCATCTGTAGGGCTTCCGTTACATGCATATTCAATCACTGAGGAGCCAAATTGCTTCTATGAAGTTCACTTTTGTTTATATTTTTATTTCAGCTGCTGAAGGACCAACGGCATCGAGGACAGTCAAGTGGTGATCATTACCGGGGTTCACTTCTCTTTTGGGGATTGTAGGATTGTTTTTGAAATTGTAATTTATATCCGGCCTGTACAGCTCTTCCTTTCTCCCAATTTTTTTTTCTTTTGCAAAAAAAAAATTCTTTTTTTATTTGCAGCGAAAACTTAGTGCAATTCCGATGTATTTGCATATGAAATGTAATTTAATAGCTCCATCTATTGCACAGTTTGTTCTCCATGTCTTAATCTAGTCCGCACTGTGCCAAGTCTGAATGTACGTCACTGGTCGAGTAGAGCCTAGTCACGTCTCTGTATATCTTTTGTCATAGGGACATGGAGCAAACTATAACGGTTTAATACACTTCCAGGTTAACCTTCTCCAATACGTGTAAGAGTCCGCCGCGTTATACCAGGGCCGGCGGCGACTGATGAAGTGACTCTAACATCAGTGCTACAATAAAATACTGTAGATTGTACAGTGTCTAGCTACTAAAGCGTGCTTTATTATACCTGCCGCTGGGCTGAAATCCTCACTACCAAATAATCTCCAGATTTCAGGACACTCGAGGCTGCTCTACTATTCTGTGGTGGGAAAACCTGCTGCCGTGTGGTCGTAACACGAGGCAGGAGGACAACGTATCGATACCAGACTGTGCTGTTCCTTAGCGTTATGTGTGAAAACATTCTGCTTTACCCTGTTAATAAATGTGTATGGGATCATCGAGGCCCGTTACTGTAGGACGGGATTTTATGAAATGTATATTTAATTTCCTCCTTATACCACTTTCGATTATCCATTGTAGTTTCTAGTCTGCATACATTCCTTGCAGTGGTGCTTTCTTGGAATGGGGACGTATTTACATGCACTGGAGAAAGCGATGTTTAGAAAGGACTGTCGCGTACCCTCATCGAGTGTTTCTGTAGGTAACTGGGTGTCCCATTCCCAGTATCTAATATGTGGTTTAGGAGAGCGGGTTAAGTTTAGGGGACCTATCGGCTTCCCCCTGAGTAAATGCTTGTATTCTCATATTCTGACCCATCTTTTAATAGAATTCTGCATTGTGCCGCTCCTCTGTAACTCCCACTGGAAATGCATGAATAAATGGACAACTGGGTTTTACTGTGTGCGTACACAATTGATCCCAGTGCATGCAGGGTTATCTGAAACTTTAATCATTTTTTTTCCTATGGGGGTGACCACTTGCTAGTAGGTAGCTGCTAACTACCTGCCTGTTCTATACTGCGACAATCTGTTCAGATTTGGCCAGCGATTCTCCTGCTTCCAGAGGTGTCACGTTGACAGAGCAGTTCTTTTTCTTTCGGTCTCCTCTGTCAATGGGGTGTCATGGCTGCCATCATGCTGATTGACTCCCCTGTCAGTCAGCATGGATTCGGCATTGACACCCCTTCAACATAGCGGAAATGAAGATCCTTCTCTGTTGACGTTGCATCATTAGAAGCGGGAGACTCGCCTGAAGAAGCAGTCCGTGACCACTCCGAGCCGGGAGAGATCGTTGCAGGCAGGTAGCAACTACCCTCCTGAAAGTTCTTTGCCTATTTTTTTCGTATGGGGCCACATCCCTGATAACCCCTTTTATAGAGGATCGGCACAGCGCACACGTTTTATGGGAAGTACAAGTATAGGACTGCCACTGTTTGAAAGATGGAAATTTGTAGGTAGGACATTATTAAGATTTTTGAGTGTAAAATGACTTGATGGATTTTTCTTTTTGTTTAGGATGTCATTGATTTTGCACTCTACCTCCTTAATTGACGTTTATTCTCATGCAGTAGATTATTTTGTATTCATTCAGTTTTTTTTTTTTGTTCCTCTGGACGCCAAAGCGAAGCTTCTGATAACTATAGCTATAACCAGTTCTCCTCACTAGGATTTACCTTCTGAGAACCGCTCTACTGACGGCGGAGCCTTTCTTACATGGGAGCTTCAGTATGCACTACTGATGAAATACTAGAGGAGCCCGTGTCCTAGCCGTCCAGTTACTTGCCATAATCGTGTGGGCTAGATTTACTGGAGGAGACTGGTAAGGCTGGACCCAGATCATATCAGTTTAGGAGCATCATTCCCCACTGGAAGCCGCCAGCTTTGAATTATATTAAGTGCCGCTATATAACATACACTCCTGAGTTGTAGGGGGTCTTGACACTGACGTTTTATAAAATGCTTGATCGATTAACACTAATCCCTTTCCTGTTTTCTCATGGCCTCGGATGGTGCGCACACAGTCTGCTGAGTCTAATATGTACCTGTCGCTTTAAACCAACAAAGCTGGACTTGTGCAACATATGTAAGGCCTCATTCAGACAGCCGTAATGCGGGCACAGTTTAGCATCTACGTTAGTGTGCAAGTCTACCGACCCTTGTGAACGAGCTTGATGATACCATTAGTTTGGGTAATAAATCCCACATTCAGGCTGTGACTTGCAGCCATCTGAATGAAGGCTTTGATTACAACATGTCACCCAGGCTTCTGCAGTCTATTCCAAGCGCATCTCTGAGAAATATGATGCGTGAGAATGACAGCACCCATCGTGCAGAAGCCGCAGGTATATGTTAAGGGAGACCTGTGCACATCACACTAAACGGGAAGCAGAATATTTTCCTTTTTGTGCCTCCGTCGTCTGAAATTTTTTTTTTTTTTTTACATATTTTTTTTTTTTGCTATGTTTTACCTTTTTATGATATCAGGATTTGTTTTTTGCTCTGTCAAACTGGTAAAAAAAAATAAAGCCTATCTGAAAGTCTTCACTATGAATAGTTTGTTTCCTCGCTTTCCCCTACTTCAGGCTTCCATTATAATGGTTTGTGGTAAACGATTCTAGATGATAGTAGACGGCCTGTTGTTGAGCCTTTTCGGTTCGTCTTTCGTACTCATGTTCTCTTCCTGGCACATGCATATATTGGGAATAGTACAGCGATGCGAGCACAGTGTGTACCTATTTATTAATGGCGATCGGCTAAATTATTTTAATTATTTAATACCGTGACACTTACATGAGCGTTGGTGACAGAAGACAGGCCAGTAAGAGGTCCGCACATAATACACATTGATATTGGGACGGGTAAATTGCCATTTCCATCAGTCTTTCTGCATGCTGTAAATGTATTTGTGTTTAAAATAAAAAAAAGAAAAACTTGAAATAAAATACTGTCCTGCATGTTTTATTTTTTTTATACACTGCACAACGGGACCTGCTGGTACCATGAAACATCTGACTTTCTGGTGCTATGCAAATTGCTTCTTCAGAAAAAAGAGGACTTAAACTCTATAGCGCCACCCGTTGGAAGTAGCGATCCTACAAGTCACAATCAACCCTTTAGCGAGTCTTGCTATATGACTTGGGATAAAAGCCAAATCAGTATCTCAATTCGCAGGCAGATTGAGATACTGATTTGGTATTTTATCCTAAGTTTTATTGCAAGACTCGTTAAAGTGTTGATTTTGACTTGTAGGATCGCTGCTTCCAACGGGTGGCGCTATAGAGTTCAAGTCGTCTTTTTCTCTGCATATTACATTTCCCAGAGGAGCATTGCACGGCGAATAAGCCTCCTTACCTTGACAAGCCAGAGCTGGTATGTCACTCTCCACAAGGAGAAACCTTTCTGGTGCTATACATTCTGCCAATGTGGAGACACGGGGGTCAATGTATGCTCTCGTCTGCCGGCCTGGCTGTCTTTAGATTATACGGGCTGAGGGTCATCCCACTGAATGCCCGTACTCTTTCCACGTAGGCTGAACACTACTCCGGTATGATTTTATTGGATCACCAACAGTCCACACAAGTGACCAGATTGACGCTGAGTCGTCACAGCCTGTTTTCTTAGGCTACGTTCACATTTGCGTTGTTGGGCGCAGCGTCGTCGACGCATACCGACGCATGTGTCATGCGCCCCTATCTTTAACATGGGGGGCGCATGGACATGCGCCGGTATGCGTTGTACTGCATCTTACGACGCATGCATCATATAGAAGCACAAGACAGGGCGCAGGGGACGCTACTTGAAGCGTTTTCCCTGCGCCGAAATTCCCGATCTGTAGGATCTTATGACAACGCATGCGTCGCAAAACGCTGCATTGTGTACATGCGTTGTTGGTTGCGTCGCCGACGCTGCGCCCAACAACGCAAATGTGAACGTAGCCTAAATTTTACCATCATAGAGTGAAGACGTACCGCTAGAATATATAGATAAACTCGTGCACTGCCTTAGTATTAGTGGTGCTCAGGTAGGTTCCAACACCATAACCATATGTAAATAAACCTGGCACTCAACTTTCTTATCTGGAGATTTATTTTATTATCAGCAACAACAAAACGTTTCGGTCCCAAACTGGACCTTCCTCAGTTACTGAAAGTGCAAAAATAATAAAGAAACAATATACAAAAAAATATACAAAAAAATACAAAAAATAAAGTATATACAATACTGGACATCCAGTGTATAAAGACTAGTACCGCTAGAATATGACATTGATTTATTATAAGTGGGGGTCCAATCTCCAGAATCCCACACAACTGTAAAAATAAAGGCACTGCAGCCACTTCATTTCTCCCTGCTCGGTGTCTCTCCTGAATATGGGATGTGCTGCTGGACGCTGCAGTGCTGGGTGGCCAAGAGCGCTGCTATACCGGGAGTTAAAAAAAAAAAAAAAAAAAATCTGGAAAGGTCGCGACACTCTTTATTAAAGGGAACCTTTCATCAGTTTTGGCCGATATACATTATGGCCATCACCTTTCAGGGCTCATATACAGCGTTCTATAATGCTGTAGATCAGCCCCCAACCCGACCTGCAAAAATAACTTTATTATACTCGCTTGCGGGGTGGTCCGGTCGGATGGGTGACAATGGTCCTGGTCCGGCGACTCCCATCTTCATGCAATGCTGTCATTCTTCTTGCTTTGTATTGCACTCCTGTGCAGGCGTACTTCAACAGGGCAGAGCAAAGTACAGCAGTGCCGGGAAAGGTCAGAGAGACCCATCGCCTGTGCACTGCAGTACTTTGCTCTGCCCTCAACAGGTCAGATAAGTACACCTGCGCCGGAGCGCGATGCCGAGCAGACCGGGTGACAAAGGGATGTCATCCACATGAAGCAAGAAGGAGGGCGACCGCATAAAGATGGGAGGCGCAGGACCAAGAAGAGCGACGCCCCTCGGACCAGACCGCCCCACAGGTGAGTGTAAGGCTATGTGCACACGATGCAGATCCGCAGCGGATTTTTCCATGCAGAAATGCTGCAGAACTGCACTGTGATGTACAGTACAATGTTATTCAATGGGTAAAAAAAAAAGCTGTGCAGAAAAATCATAGCGGAATTGCTGCGGATTTCAAAGTGCATGTCACTACTTTTGTGCGGATCTTGCAGCGTTTCTGCACCCCTCCATGTTTAAAATCCGCAGAGGCAAAAACCGCAGAAAATCCGCATCAATTCCGCATAAAAAACGCGACAAATCCGCAGCTGCGGATTCTGCCAGGAGATGCGGATTTTGTGCAGAAAATTCTGCACCTCTTTTTCTGCATGTGCACATACCCTTAATAATATAATAATAATTATAATTTTCTTCTCTTGCTGGTCGGGTTGGGGGCTGATATACAGCATTCTTGAATGCTGTGTGTATCGTCCCTGAAGGGTGATGGCCGTAACTTATATCAGCCAATCCTGGTGATGGGTTCCCTTTAAGGATCTGGGGGGATGCCATTGAATTGACCAACTGCCATTGTAAAGTGATCTAGTTATGCCTTCTATGCAATGGGAAAACCCCAAAGTAACAAACATTACTGTCACTCAGGAAATCTCAATTCTTTCTCAAATATTTTTTAAGGAATCTATATCCAAGTGTCCTTGTACTGTTGCACCTCTTAGTACCTTACATGATCAGGTCACCGTACTAGACAGTACTTGTTCCTAATGGCGGCTCCATCCAATGTGAGACTGAATTGATGAGTTTCCCCTTGCCCAATCTGTTAATGTATCTTTTTAAAGGGTGCAATCATTGATACCAGCCGCATAATATGCAAGACTTGAGATCATCCAACTCGCCCCTCTTTCCACGCTCTGTGGTTATCTGAAAACCCAGAAAGCATTGTCCTCTAAGGCCTCCTTCAGACAAGTGATTTTCTTTATCGCTTCATTGGGGGACACAGGACAACCATGGGTGTTATCTGTCTTTCACAGAACACTTGAGACATGTCCATTTTTGATCAGTCACATATCAGGATTGCCCATATAAGTCTACAGGTTTGTGAAAATCAGACCGCACATGGAGGTCATCTGTGTGCTGTTCGGTTTAACATTGTAATTGGTAGGAGAATCTTTGCAAAAAAAAAATGTTTTTATTTATTGGATGCAAACATTTCGGCCTCTCGGGGCAGAAAAAATGCAACAACAAAAACTTGCAGGTTTCGATGCGTTTTTTGCAAGCGTTTTTGGACAGCAATGAATGCTAAAGAGATAATAGATCCAGACAGACATATAATTGCACAACCCCTTTCCCCCAACATATTATAAAATTGCACCATGTGGAACTTATTTGAGAGCGTTTTATGATTAAATGAATGAAAAACACAACGTGGGTTCCCCATCATTTTTTGTAACCGGCAAAGGTAAAGTAGCTTTTATTATCTGACTGGGAAGGTCCATGGTTAGGACTCTACCCAACTTAAAAGAAAAAAAACAAAAACAGCCATCAGTTGCCCCTGAAGTGGCACATCACATCAGAGGCTCCTATTCTGTTGCTTTGCCCGGCTCTTCCTGATTGCTTTGGCAATTGGCTTAATGGAGCTTGGGGTTGATGTCTGCTGTGAATTGTCCAAAAACAACTGACCTCAACTCCTGGTGTTAGTAATCGAGAAGTGTCTTTTAGACACCCTAATTAATAGCTCATTAAAAAAAAAACAGCAAAAAATACTTTATTAAAATAAACACTGCCCAACACTATCCCTTGTTTACCAATTTATTAAAAAACAAAAAGTTCCCGCATAGGTGTGCCATGGTCCACCGAATCTGGCATGGTACACAAATGAAAACCTGAAAAACATTTCCAGAAAGAAATAAACACAAGTCTCGGTCCCTCATTCACCAATTTATTAGAAAGAAGAGTGTGGGAACTGGTCTGATGTAGACCAGAGCACAGAGTGAGCAGGAACGCTTGAAGGACAGTGACCTTACTGCTCTTCAGAGGTGCCAGGTCGCTCCTCCTGAAGAACTGTGACTAGGGTTGAGCGAAACGGGTCGTGCATTTTCATAAGTCGCCGACTTTTGGCAAAGTCGGCGTCTCATGATACCCGACCCGATCCCTGTGCGTGGTCGGCCATGCGGTACGCGATCTTGGCGCTAAAGTCGCGTTTCGGATGACGCGTTGAGCGCCATTTTTTCAGCCAATGAATGAGCGTGGGCAGAGTGATGACATAGGTCTTAGGGGAGTGAACGCCTATCGTCATGTTATCGCTTGTGCGCAGTAGGGATTTGGAATGTGCAATACGAAATTTTCTGTGCTGGGACGGAAGAGAGAGCGAGAGAGAAAAAATATAAACCGACTTTTCACGGTGGTCGGCCGATTTCACTCGACTCGACTTTTAAGACAGTCGGTTTCACAAAACCCGACTCGACCCTAAAAAACTAAAGGTCGCTCAACCCTAACTGTGATGCTTTTCAGACTTTCCTGCTCACTCTTTGTGCTCTAAATTACATTAGACCTGCCTTGTGTTTATTTCTCAGTTAATATGTTTCTGGTTTCCATTTGTGGACTTGTGTGGGAACTTAGAAAAAAAAAATTACGAGGAATAGTGTTGGAGTGTTTATTTCAATAAAGTATTTTTTTTTTTTTTTTGTTCTTGCTGGGCTAGTAATGTGGGTGTCGAATAGACACCTCTTCATTACCACCAATAAATCCCAATATCTGATGATCACCCGGAGCACCATCAAACGGAAAGAACATGGTACCACAGCAAACCTGCCACGAGAGGGCCACCCACCAAAACTCTCAGCCCAGGCAAGGAGGGCATTAATCAGCGAGGCAGCACAGAGACCAAACGTAACCCTGAAGGAGCTGCAGAGTTCCCAAGCCGAGACTGGAGAATCTGTCCATACGACCACAATAAGGTGTACATGCCATAGAGGAAGAGTGGGCAAAAAAAACCTTGCACACAAATTGTAAAGCTCATTTTCAGTTTTTCGGATGACATGTGGGACACTCCCCAAATGTATGGAGGAAGGTGCTGTGGTCGGAGTAGAACAAAATTGAACTTTTTGGCCATCAAGGTAAACGCTGTGTCTGTCTGGTGCCAAACCGGCCATCACCCCAAGAATCCCATCCCCTAGTGAAACATGGTGGCAGCAGGGACAGGGAAAATGGTCCGAGTTGAGGGGAAGATGAAAGGTGCAAACTACAATGATATTCTTGAGCAAAACCTGTTCCAGGCTGTCAGTGATTTTAGACTGGGACGGAGGTTCACCTTCCAACAAGACAATGACCCAAACCATACTGCTAAAGCAACACTTGAGTGGTTTAATTAGAAACATGTCTCTTTTGGAGTGGACGAGTCAAAACCCAGACATTAATCCAATTGAGAATCTGTTGTCAGACTTGAAGATTGCTGCTCAGGGCTGTGGAGTCTGTATAAGATGGATCAACTCCTAAATATATAATACATTGGGTACAGTAGTACAATGCAGGATGTGCTGTAAATGTTTTCATAATAATTTGGGTAAGTTATCAAATGTCCTATAAATGTCTGTTTCTGATCTATGGATTTCGGGTTTTAGTTGAGATGAATCTGTTCTGTACTTTATGTACATGCTCAGTAGTGACCAGTGCTGTGGGGTCGTAGTTGAGATGAATCTGCTGCACTTTATATACATGCTCAGTAGTGACCAGTGCTGTGGAGTCGGAGATCAGATGAATCTGTGCTGCACTTTATATACATGCTCAGTAGTGACCAGTGCTATGGAGTTATAGTTGAGATGAATCTGTACTGCACCTTATGTACATGCTCAGTAGTGACCAGTGCTGTGGAGTCGTAGTTGAGATGAATCTGCTGCACTTTATGTACATGCTCAGTAGTGACCAGTGCTGTGGGGTCGTAGTTGAGATGAATCTGCTGCACTTTATGTACATGCTCAGTAGTGACCAGTGCTGTGGAGTCGGAGATCAGATGAATCTGTGCTGCACTTTATATACATGCTCAGTAGTGACCAGTGCTATGGAGTTATAGTTGAGATGAATCTGTACTGCACCTTATGTACATGCTCAGTAGTGACCAGTGCTGTGGAGTCGTAGTTGAGGTGAATCTGTGCTGCACTTTATCAGTAGTGACCAGTGCTGTGGAGTAATAGTTGAGATGAATCTGTGCTGCACTTTATATACATGCTCAGTAGTGACCAGTGCTGTGGAGTAGTAGTTGAGATGAATCTGTGCTGCACTTTATGTACATGCTCAGTAGTGACCAGTGCTATGGAGTTATAGATGAGATGAATCTGTGCTGCAGTTTATGTACATGCTCAGTAGTGACCAGTGCTGTGGGGTCGTAGTGGAGATGAATCTGTGCTGCACTTTATGTACATGCTCAGTAGTGACCAGTGCTATGGAGTTATAGATGAGATGAATCTGTGCTGCAGTTTATGTACATGCTCAGTAGTGACCAGTGCTGTGGGGTCGTAGTCGAGATGAATCTGTGCTGCACTTTATGTACATGCTCAGTAGTGACCAGTGCTATGGAGTTATAGATGAGATGAATCTGTGCTGCACTTTATATACATGCTCAGTGGTGACCAGTGCTATGGAGTTATAGATGAGATGAATCTGTGCTGCACTTTATGTACATGCTCAGTAGTGACCAGTGCTGTGGAGTCGGAGATGGGGAAAGCTCATAGAGACTTATCCAAAGCGACTTGCAGCTGTAATTGCCGCCAAAGGAGGCTTTACAAAGTACTGACTTCAGGGGGTGAATAGTTATGCATGCTGAGTTTTTCAGTTATATTGTCCTATTTGTTGTTTGCTTCACAATAAAAAGGAAACCGAATGTTCACAGTTGTAGACATGTTCATTACATAGACTGTAAGTCCGCAAGGACAGGGTCCTCTCCCCTCTGTACCAGTCTGTCACTGTAAACTTGTTTACTGTAAATGATATTTATAACCCTGTATGTAACCCCTTTCTCATCTCCAGCACCATGGAATTAATGGTGCTATATAAATAAATAATAATAATAATTACATGAACTGATGTAAACTCTCAAAAAAACACAAACATGAAAATCGAGGTTGTGAGGGTAGAAAACACAAAAAATGCTAAGAGGGTGAATACTATTGCAAGCCGCTGTAACTATTCTCTATATCTAATATTTATATCTCATTCACCGCTGTCTAAAAACACAGCAAATACACAATCCTTATTACTGTGTTTTTATAGCGTTTTTGACTGACTTCATTGAAGTGAGTGTGTGAAAAAACACTTAAAGTATTGACATACTGCAGATTTGATTCTGCACCAAATCTGCAAGTCACAAATAAGCAACGTGTGCGCGAGACTTCCAGATTCTCATTCACTTTGCTGGCATCAGGAAGCCCTTAAGGTTTTGTGACATTTGCAAGGCTAAAATGCAATGTCTCCGGTCTCCTGCGCATCAACGGCCATGTGTTTTGCAATGTATATTACCGTATATAGAGGTACCTTTTGGAACTATATTGGGGGAAAACTCCTTTGTAAGCCATGTTTTCCTTCTAATTCTGCAATCTCATACACAGTTGAAACCAGAAGTTTCCATACACTATATAAAAAGACACATCTGCATGTTTTTCTCAATATCTGACATGAAATCAGAATAAACCTTTCCCATTTAGGTCAATTAGGATTACCATAATTATTAATATTTGCCAAATGCCAGAATGAGAAAGCGAGAGAGAGAATGTTTTAAGGCACTTTTATTACTTACTGCAAAGTCAAAAGTTTACATACATTTCATTAGTATTTGGTACTATTGCCCTTAAATGACTTGGATCAAACGTTTGGGATATCCTTCCACAAGCTTCTCGCAATATTTGGTTGGAATTTGGGCCCATTCCCCCTGACAAAACTGGTGTAACTGAACCAGGTTTGTAGGTCACCTTTCTTTGTTTTTTTTTGTTTGTTTTTTTATAACCTAAAAGCTTCTAAAAAGCTTGAAAAAAAAATGCAGTTGCCTTTTCTCCTAGACTCTGTACTAAAGTCATATACAAAAAAACCTGCAATTAAAAATGAGAACACATAAAAACATTATTGTAGCCCCACCAATACTATTCATCCTGTAGGTGCATAATACAGTGATACAGGAAAATATTTAATTTTGAATAGACCATAATCTTACAATTAATTGTGGAAAATAATCAGGCTAAATGCACCAAAATGACTTCCACTGTGTGTTCTGCACACTTTCTGCAGCTTATTTGACAAAGGGGTGGGGAATTTTCTAAAATATAGCTTGCTGGAAAGGGGTGTGGCCTAACAAAATGAGCCATAGTTTTGGAGCAAATTTATGGCACAAAGCAACCCGACAAGTAGCAAAGAGCATAAATGACCGAGATGTATGGTGAACTTTAATATTGTCTAGTCCAGGGGTCCCCACAGTTCTTACCTTGAGAGCCACATTCAGCTGTGAGACGCTCGTGGACCACACTCCATCCAAAGAAATGTCATACTCCCCTCTGTGCCCATTTGGCTTGGTCACCAATGAAGTAATAATACTGCAAGTGCCACCTTGTAAAGTAGTTACACTATAAGTGCCCCTTTAACGAGTTGTATTGCCTTCAGTTCCCCCCCGTATAAAGTAATGTTCCACCTTAAAAATCAATAATAGCTCGGTTCCCCTTTATAAAGTACTTATGTTCCAAGTGCTCCCCCATAAAGTATTTTTGCTGCAAGTGCACCCTTAAAAAGTAATAATGCCCCGAGTGCCTCCATGTAAAGTACTTAGAAGTGCCCCCTCATTGAGTTGTATTGCCTTCAGTGCCCCCTTATAAACTAATATTCCTTTAAGTGCCATCTTAAAAATGAATAGTTTGGTACCCCCCTTATAAAGTACTTATGTTCCAAGTGCCCCCTCAAAGTATTATTGCTGCAAGTGCACCCTTAAAAAGTAATAATGCCCCAAGTGCCTCCTTGTAAGGTAGGAATAATCTGAGTGGCACTTATAAAGTAATCATGGCCCAGGTGTCCCTTATCAATTGATATTGTCCTGAGTGTCCCCCAACAAGTAATAATGCCCCCTGTGAATGACCGTACAATTCACAGTGGCACCCCCCTCAGTACACTGCCGCAGGCTACATGTGGCTCATAAGCCACTTGTGTGGGGGGGCGCATTTAGTCTCAAAGGGGTTGTCAAGGATCTTTTTATTTTTTTTACTTTGCGCCTAATAACTAACGGGCAGGTAGTTGCTAACGGGGGCAACTACCTGCCCCATGTACCCAACACCGGCTCAAAACTGTATGGACCGATCCTGCCGCCAATTTAGCTGCTCCACATCAACAGGGCAGCTCCTCTTCTTCTGGGCTGCTCTGCGGATGGGGTGTGACTGCTGAGGTCCTGCTGACTGACAGCTGGAAGGAGTCAGTAGAGTGGAAAAGAAGCAGCTGATCTGTCGACATGACATCAGATGAAGCTACTGAATCGCCGGCAGTGACCGCTCTGTGCCGGTAGAGATCAGCGCTGGGCACAAGAGGCAGATAGTTAGCAACAACCTTCCTGTGAGTTCTTCGGTGATCCCTTTACGTTTGCATTGTGTAAGAATTAGGTGGTATTGATAAATCTGCCCCTTTCTATCCAGAGTCTGAATATTTCCCATGAGTTAGGATGCACGCAGGGATGACTACATGTCTCCAGTGTGTAATGGAACAGATAAGACCACTTTTTTGGACACTCCCAATCTCTTGTGTCTAGGGGCAGGAAAGGCGCGCGTGGCATTTCTGCTTCCGTTCAGCTGTTGGTGACGGTCGTGTAATAGAGAGCTTTGTTTTGGAAGATTTAAGAATGTGTGAGTCACGTAGGGCATCTATACAAGGAAAGTTTTACAACAGAGCTGGCATGAATGATCGGCCACCAGACATTCTGTCCTCACAATTCTAAGAATATTTGGGGGGTGCTGACAAGTTCCACATTAACCCTTTTAGGACCTTTTAAATATATGAAATCCTACAGCAAAATATTACCAAATGGAATGACACATCCTAACCATGTAAAAATGTATTTTGTACAACATACATTGGAGTGGATTTATTACTCCTAACTTTTAGGCTAAGTGCACATGTTGCAGAATTGCCCCGGAAATTTCCGCGGCAATTCTGCAACTCCTGTCGCGGGTATATCGCATGCGGAATTGGCATGCATATTCCCGCTAAAACCTAGCGTTTTCCAAGCGATCTGTAGCATCACTTGGAAAACTGATTGACAGGTTGGTCACACTTGTTAAACATAGTGTTTGACAAGTGTGACCAACTTTTTACTATTGATCCTGCCTATGCAGCATCAATAGTAAAAGATAGAATGTTAAAAATAATTTAAAAAAATGGTTACACTCACCTTCTGATGGCCCTGGATCTCAGCGGCTTCCGTTCCTATAGATGCTGTGTGTGAAGGACCTGACGTCATCGCAGGTCCTTCACACACAGCATCCCTGGGAACGGAAGCGGTAGCGTGCACCGCTGAGAGGCGGGAAGACTCCGGGGCCATCAGAAGGTGAGAATATCACGATTTTTTATTTTAATTCTTTTTTTTACAGGTATATGGTTCCCAGGGCCTGAAGGAGAGTCTCCTCTCCTCCACCCTGGGTACCAACCGCACATGATCGGCTTACTTCCCGATTGGTGGGCATAGCCCCATGCGGGAAGTAAGCAGATCAATGCATTCCTAGGTGTGCGGAATCCCCGCGATTCCGTAAATTTAATGATCATGCTGCGTTTTTTTCTGGAATGTGATTCCGCTCAGGAAAACAACGCAGCATGTGCACAAAAAATGCGGATTGCATTGTATTAAATAAGACGCTTAATGTGAGTGTTTTCTCGCGGTTTTATAGCGTTTTTATAGCGAAAAAAACGCAAAAAAAAACACAAAAAATCTAAGTGTGCACATACCCTTAGGTAGTGGATTGTGGGCACAACATATTTACCAAAATTGACACTATTTTTTTTACAAAATATTTTATGCTGAGCTGGACACAGTGCTTGCAGAGCTAAATAAACCTTTTTTTCCTTAATTCACGTCTCCTTTGCTGAGATATTAGCACTCAAAGTACTTGGCGCCTAATGTGTTAACTTTAGTTAAGTCAAAGTGGGCGTGATCAGATAGCTTTCACTGGGGGCGGGGTCTTCTCCCTGTATGAGTTGCTATCTGTTAACACTCCCTTGGACTTAGACACTTTAACTAATGAAGGTGCCATATATTTTGATTTCTATTATCCCCATGACAGAGGAAAAATAAAAAAATAAAAAGTTTTATTCCTCTCTGTAGCCACAATTGCCTCACATGTCCAGCTCAACATGAAAAATTTGGTGAAAACTCCACATTGAGGTCCCAGTTGAAGACAGTACAGTGTTTTTTCCACTATGACAGATATATGAAGGCTTCAGCCTGTGATTGGCTGCAGTGGTCACACAGCACAGTTTTTCACGAGGCCTTTGGGGGGCACAGGGCTGAGAGGAGGTAAGGATGGATATTTTGAGGTCATGTTTTAAGCACAGCATGTCGTCTTCATGGCTTTAACGTTGGGTTTTAAGTTACAGTCTTCAATGGAGAAAAGATGATTGTGGCTTTTGTTTTTTTGACACATTTTTAGCATGCTGTATATTTTTGCTTTCTCAAAAAGTGATGCTGTTTTTGTAACACAAAAATCAGATGTCTATAAAGCAGATACAGAGACGTCTGAGAGTCAGAACAACAAACCGATATACAACAAGCCGTGAGCATGGACCACGTAGGGCGGTCCACCGTTATGTTGATCCCCTAAGCACCCACAACAATGCCTCCACAGTAAGCCATGCTCTTCTAGGGATCGCTGCTCTCCAGTTTGAACTCTACATGTCAGATATATCCTTATTCTTAATCTAAGTGCTCATGCACGTGGCCGTATTTTCGGTCCGAGTACGATCCGACAAAACATCATATTGCACTCGGACCAATATTATTCTGTTGGGCCGTGCATCTGTCCGATTTGCATCCAATATTGAGATCTCACTCGGCCATGCAACTCATTGAGTCCTTGGAAAACATCGGACTGCATTTGGATGACATCTGAGTGGAGTCCAATTTCCACAGACTGACAGAATGGAGAAATTTTTTTCTTCATCTTCTCATCCGAGAGAATTGGATCACACTCTGATAAAAATTCTGATCAGAGTATGATTTGCATAATTGACCCGATTCTTTCTGATGAGTGAAAAAACGGTGGTGTGACCCCAGCCTCAGTCTGATTGCTTCCACTATGCAAGTAGCCTCTTCACGGAGGCCCACTAATGGAGATAACAACCCTAAGGGTATGTGCACACGTCAGGATTTCTTGCAGAAATTTTCCTGACAAAAACCGGACATTTCTGCCAGAAAACCGCATGCGTTTTTTCATGCGTTTTTGATGCGTTTTTTTCCAAATGCATAGAATTGCGGGGAAAACGCAGAAAATCCGCAAAATTAATGAACACGCTGCTATTTTTTTCGCGGAAAAAACGCACCATGTGCACAAAACATGCAGAATGCATTCTAAATGATAGGATGCATAATGTATGCGTTTTTAATGAGTTTTTATAGCATTTTTATCACGAATAAACCTGAACGTGTGCACATAGCCTTAAAGTCAATATCGACCATTAAAGGGCCTTGTCACATGACTTAGTTTAAGAAAGGTCGATCTTGACTTTAGTACCGCTACTCCCCCAATAGGTGGCACCAGAGTTCCTTTCCTTTTCCTCCTCTCAGGAGGATATTTGCATATTTTACTTCCCAGGGAGCATTGCTTGGCTTATAAGTCTCCTTATGCCAACTTTATGGTCCCTTTAGCGATTTCCACGCGATAACTATTCACATTGGGGCCGTGGTACTAAAGCAGGGGACAGAAATAAGCAGGTTAGAAATTTAAGGGTATGGAAAAGATTGGTAAAAACAAATGTGGCTGTGAGAACAGATGTCGCTCATCTTTTACTGAAGCAGATACAATTAAAATGGCCAAATTATTATTATTATTATTTATATAAATAATAATAAATTAATCTTTTACTGAAGCAGATACAATTAAAATGGCCAAATTAAACTCAAGGGTATGTTCACACAGTGCGGTTTTACTATGTCTTTTTTTTCCACATGAAAAACATTGGCTGGAAAAACCCCTGAGTTTGTGATGTGTTTTTTTTTTTTATGTATTCAATTGAATAGGTAAAAAACTCATCAAAAACTGGAAAAAAAAATGGCATGCTGCAGGTTTAAAAAAAAAAAAGGAAAAACAAGCCAGGAAAAAAAAAACACCACGTGAATGAGATTTTAAAAATCTCATTTAGTTTGGCAAATGTTTTCTTTTATTAATGGAAACATGCTGCGTGTAAGCCAGTCCGATTTATTACTAGAGTTGATTCACTATTTATGACTTTTTAAGAAATGGCAGTTTCTTGCGCTCATCCTCCACTGGAGTGATTTTATACACGTCTACATTTTTTTTTTTTTTTGTTAGAAATTGGAGCAGATCATGCGACTTTTTTGCCCTAAAAATTCTCATAGAGGGTTAAGGACAAAAACTTTTGAAGAATGTGATGCAAAAACATCAACAACAGCGCTAGAAAAAATAAAAATAGCAGAGAATTGGGCTCCACCTCCCTTCTCCGCCCCATGAAAATGATGAATCGGGCCAAAAATGGGATGATTCCACCTCCTAATATATATCATTTTTGAGCATTTGCTATCTCTGTCCTGTAGGTGGCAGCAGCTTGCAGTAAAATACATGATGACATTGCTACCAGGGGCGTGGACACAATGTAAATGTTGATTTTTATGGTATCCTGTGAAAAAAGTTACAATTTATGAGATAACGCAACTCTGTTATTTTTAGCTATCCATTATTCTGAAATGTTGGATTCATTGAATTTTAATAATGTAAGTTCCATTCTCCTAAAAAGTAAGCTGCCGTATAGACAACTTGTTCTAAAAACACTGCCCCACCTGCTACAGGTGGTGAGTGGTACTGCAGTTCACTCCCTTTTTTTCTTTTGTGAAAGCTAAGCTGCAGTACCAGTCACAACCCAAGGACAGGTGTGGTGCTGTCTTTGGTAGAAAGCAGTTATGCTACTTGTACTATATCACGTAAAAACTCTTTTAAAGGGGTTGTCCAGGCGTGGGGCGCAAGTCTGCAGTCACTCTATGGATTCTCTATGGAGCAGGCGGCCGTGCTATTTGCACCCTTCCGGCCACATTCAGACTAGACGTGTCCGGCCTCAGTTGAACTGTGTGGATGACGCCTTATCCCGGCACGTTCGCTCATCACTACTTGCAGTGTCAATCAGGGACTCCATCCTGATGTCATCCATGTGTTGTCCGTGATTGTCACCGACTCATAGATTTCATCAAAAATAGACGTCTTCATAATTTTTTTTCTGGGTACACAGTCTACAAAAAACCCCACGGACATGTAATAGCGTCCTAGATTCGGGGGCGAACATACCATAGCTGCGACCTGTGCAGCCGCACAAGGGCCCAAGTGTTAAAGGGGCCACTACCACCTACGCCCTGTAAAGGGCCCCTATTCTGTTATTGCATAGTTTATAGCAGGTCCGTGTTCAGTCGGACGTCTGTGTGTGCAGTTACTGCGGCCGGCAGACATGACAGACTCCTTCACCTTTGAACATCATTTTACAGTTTCTATATAAAGTTCAGTCACTTAGTAAATAGTGATCGCCAGTTTCAGAAGAGATAAGACTTTATAGGGAGGAGACGGCGGCTTCACATCTGTGTTCAGTTCTTTTTTTTTTTTTCCTACACTATTGTGTTCAGGATTTTTGGCAGAATCCATGATGGGGGATCAGAAAAATGAAATAATTTCAATGGGAAAACTTATATTTTGCTACTTCACTGGGTTTTTTCGGGACTGTTATAATCATTATATTGTTTGGGGGGCGGATTCCCAGGTAGTGATTTTGTTCTGTGGAGTCGGATCAAAATCGGCAATGCAAGTCTATGGGTCCGTGGAAAAATGAGTGCGGCCCAGATTGACAGAATGGAGAAGGTGGAGAAACTTTTTCTCTATGTACGAGAAAAACTGATGTCACTCTTATCAAACTCTGATCAGAATAATCTGAACTGTTGTTCTCATATGTGGAGAAATCGGTCGTGTGATCTTACCCTATGAGGCAGGAGCCCTGTACAACTGCCCGTTTTGCCTGCCCGGAACAACGTCTTTAGTGAAGAGGAGCATAACGCCTCGGTGTTTCCACGCTAGCTCTGATAAAGGTGGAATACAGGAGTTACTGTTAATGTTTCGCTCACAGATTTGTGCTCTCCAGCTCCGTGCGTTTCTGCCGTGCAGATTTTTCTGCTGCTATAAATGTTTAATTTGCCTTTTCCCCCACAACAAGGCAGCTGCAGCATGTGGGGAAGCTCCAGAGAGTTTCCATCCGTACGGCTTGGCAATCGCAGCACAGATCTAATCCTCCAGGAAGCAGAGAAATCTGTCACAGCTCGGATTTCATACGGGTCACCTGTTTTAATTCTGTGTTTCTAAAGATCAGTATCTGAGGGGAAACACAGTCTACCGATGCGATGAAGGTGCTACCGTGGATAATGTCCGCAAATGGTTGTGTTGGCGCAGAATGACTTGGTTTTATAAGGTTAATTTATTCCAAGCGTAAAATGGATAAGTAGAAAAAACAAACATTTGCTCTCATAAATTCTCTCATTCTGCAGAATTAAAACTCGTAAAATTGTTTCTGATTTTTTTTTTTTGTCTTCCTAAGCCTTAAAACGAAAAATGTTTCTAATAGATGTAATCTGAGAAGAGAAAATGGGGTTTGTAATTTTTCCTACAAACAGCCCTACTATTGTCCATTGGTTGTGTCTGGTATACGCTTTACTCACATGACTTCAAGGTGATACAACCCGAGGCTGACGGACGGCTGCAGCTTGTACTGAGCAGCGTGAGATCTCAGCAGGGAGGAGGGACACTGAGGAGCTGTCAATCAGGAATTTCACTTTCAAATTGGATTATGCAGCTCTTCTAGCTTTATTATCAGAGTAAGTACACCTGCCTCATCGTGTCTAATATCTATTTACTAATGGAAACTGTTTGTGTTGTGATATCTGGTGACAGAAGTACTTTAATTGTAAATTGTATTTCTTGTGTTGTCTTGTTTGCTGGACATATTGTTTTTTTCATTTTCTAAGTTTCCTAAAAAAGTTTGATTTATCTAAAATCACCTGTAAAATGTATGTAAAAGTTGCATATTTCCTTATATACGTTCTGGGTATCACACCACTGCCCAACTGACCCTGACCTCATTATTTAGATTTATTTAGTAGGCACACCTTGCCGTCCCATTGCACTTTATTTTTTTTTATTTTTTTTTTTAGAGAGAACAATAAACTGACCACTAGGGGCTAACAAGCCTTGCCCCTCAGACCACCCCAAAAATGGCCAAGAATGACCACTTTTGTGGACTGATTCACAGGACTGTCCCAGCAACTAGGGCTATCGACAAGAAAGCTTGTGAATGGTGAGGAATCGACATGAATAGGAGGGATTCCTGCACCGAGGAGCGAAACGGGAGAATGGGGTGATCTTTGATGTGAGAAATACTTTAGTAAATTCACTGTTTTCAAGCGATTATACTATTGCTGAGTATTTTTTTTGTGGCAAGTAATGATGAGTGAATGTGTGCGGATAAGGTGTTATCTGAGCATGCTCGTGTACTAACCAAATGTCTTCGGCATGCTCCAATAATATGTTCGAGTCCCGGCGGCTGCATGTCTCGCTGGTGTTCAACAGCCACAACACACGCAGGGATTGCCTGTTTGTTTGACAATCCCTGCATGTGTTGTGTTTACGTTTGTTCGCTCATCACTAGTTGCAAGGTAACCCTTTATAAGCTTTCTTAGTGTTTTGTCAGTGATTTTTCTTGTAAACAAAAAATTGACCCATTTTCATCAGTGTTTTGGATCAGATTTTCATCGATCTGTCAGTCTTTACTAGTGATGATTGGATCTGATGATATTTGAAATCGCCAAATCCTCCAGATTTTGCCGGGAAATTCGATTTGCAGCAAATTTAAACTCCATGAATTGAATGCCCCAAATTATGCCCTGGGGTCTGAATCTATCCCAGAGCATAATAAACCCAAAAATATAGAAGAAAAATAATACCACTAGTGATGAGTGAGTGTGCTCGTTACTCGAGTTTTCTGAGTATTTTGGGCATGCTCGTAGATTATGTTTATGTCCCCGCAGCTGCATGATTTGCAGCTGTTAGACAACCTGAGCACATGCAGGGATTGCCTGTTTGTTAGGGAATCCCCACAAGTATTCAGCCTGTCTAGCAGCCGCAAATCATGCAGCTGCGGGGACATAAACATAATCTACGAGCACACCCAAGATACTTGGAGAACAACCGAGCATGCTTGGAAAACTCGAGTAACAAGCACACTCGCTCATCACTACTCACCACTCATCTCTGGTGTTCACTGTCACCCGTATCGTCCTCGTAGCCTCTTTTTACCACGACCACATGCTGAATCCCCAGGCATCTTCACTCTAGACTTGGACTTACGCTGCATCTGGGCCAAGATGTCTCTGCACATTCACAAGGACGTCCTGGGCCTTGTTGTGGCAGAAGTCTCAGCATAGCGTACCTGTTGTAAGGTCATGCCGCACGTCCTGAAGTCACAGCTTCATCATCAGACTACGATGCACATGTGGCTTTGTGTACAGAGGGGTTTCAGCACAGGGTGACTGTAAGCAGAGGCACTGAGGACCTTATTGAGAAGAGCATGCAGCAGAGGTGGACAAGAGGTCAGCAGTGAGGTGAGTATTAGTGATGAGTGAGTGTACTCGTTGCTCGGGTTTTCCCTAGCACGCTCGGGTGGTCTCTGAATATTTGTTAGTGCTCGGAGATTTAGCTTTTGTCGCCTGCAGCTGCATGATTTATGGCTGCTACACAGGCTGAATACATGTGAGGATGGCCTGTTTGTTAGGGAATTTCCACATATATTCAGGCTGTCCAGCAGCCATAAATCATGCAGTTGAGGCGACTAAATCTCCGAGCACTAACAAATACTTGGAGATCACTCATCACTAGTGAGTATTACTTAAAATATAAATTTTGCAACATGTTTCCAGCCTTTTACGATTCAGCAAAATAGTGGACACCCGTCCGCCATCTTGTTGAATTTGCGAGGGGCATTCTGCAGAATATGGATCTTTGTAAAATGTGAATTTAATTCCAGTCAAATAAATTCGCCCAATTCTGTGTCTCATCAGTTTTTTGTTTTACATATGAGAAGTTTTCTCAAGCTTCTCCTATCAACCGAACATGAATATCGGACAGCACATGAAACGCACACGGACGGCATACGAGTGCTGTCTGATTCTTTTAAGCACCCATAAACTTGCATTGGCGCGTGTGATCCATGACTCAGAGCGGGCTCCATGATTTGGTGCAGACTACTCGTTTTGCAAAAACACACAGGATGTGTGAACAGCCCCATAGGCTATAATAGGTACGAGATCTATCTGGAAAAACACAGATTGAACTCGAAAGTGAAAAAGCGACATCTGAACGAGGACTTGTGAGGAGGCTTGGTTGCATTTTGACATGTAGTGCTGATTACACCCTCGTAAATATGTTACATGTGACTAGGAGTAGGACAACTTACAGTTAGGATCCTCTCAGAAGACTTTATTACATTTTTGTTCCATTTAGCTCAGCTAGAGATTATAAAATGAACCATTTTTCTAGACAGATTTTGACATTAATTAAAATTAAATCTGAGATATTAAAGATGAAGTAATCTCAAGATTCCCATTTCATATGTTGCATCTTAAATAAATGTCCTTCAAGTCCAAAGCATCTGCCGTAGTCCTGAGCGTGGAGGTCACTCGCTGCTGACTGTCCTGGGTCTGGTATCAGGGGTGGTAAGAATCTAGAACGTGGCTCAACCTTTGTTGGTGCTCAAGTAGGGTCCCAGACCTTTATACTTAGCTGAATGAAACTTGGCACACAAACGGATGGAAACTAATTTTAATGTGGTCCAAAATGGTTCAATTCCACAAAATTCAGTACAAGGGATGTAGACGTTTTGGTCGAACAACAGCGACCTTCAACAGTGTACTGACTGCTTTAATGTTGGTGTTTGTAGGATATTAGGAAATAGTGGCCAGGTAACATCCTGGGGTTTGTAGGTAAAGGAGTCATAAAGTGGTCCTTCCGGTATAGACCAATGTAATCAGTCGGTGTGTCATGGGATATCAGGTATCTCATAGGATGTGGTATCCACCTTTAGTGCAGAGCCCTGGTCTCAGGACTAATCGAGTTTTATCACAGACCCGTAGACTTGCAATGGCGAAGTTGATCCGACTCTCAGATCAATGTCGGACAAGTCTCTGTTCTTTCGTGCGGACGTCTCGGGCTGAGGAAAAAATCCGAAAAGTGCACAGCCCCAATTATCGTAGGTACAAGTGCGAACGGTGAAAAACTTAGATAGTATTCGTGCACAAAAACGATGTCTGAATGATGACTTAGAAAATCATACAGAACGTATATTGTGAAACTTTATACCTTTTCAAGCAAATTTCTGCAGATACTCTGCTACATGTGAACATGCCCTAAAAGTGCTTTTGTCAGAACAGACGTTTTACCAGAATTGAAGATCATGGCAAAAAATATGTATTCGGCCCCCTGGAACTTTTCAACCTTTTCACACATGTCATGCTTCAAACATAAAGATACCAAATGTAAATTTTTGGTGAAGAATCAACAACAACTGGAACACAATTGTGAAGTTGAATGAAATTTATTGGTTATTTCAAATTTTTGTGGAAATTCAAAAACTGAAAAGTGGGGCATGCAATATTATTCGGCCCCTTTACTTTCAGTGCAGCAAACTCACTCCAGAAGTTCACTGTGGATCTCTGAATGATCCAATGTTGTCCTAAATGCCTAATGGCATCCCACAAATCTTCCTTACCTGACCTATCTATCGCAAACAACGACATCATGCTTTCCCCCGTACCCGAAGTCTGCTGCCTCGGAGTAACCTTCGACTCTGCCCTGTCCTTCAAACCGCACATCCAAGCTCTTTCCACCTCCTGTCGCCTCCAGCTCAAAAATATCTCCAGAATCCGTCCTTTCCTCAACCCTCAATCTACTAAAATGCTTGTGCATGCCCTCATCATCTCCCGCCTTGACTACTGCAACATCCCTTTCTGTGGCCTCCCTGGTAACACCCTTGCACCTCTCCAGTCCATCCTTAACTCTGCTGCCCGACTAATCCATCTCTCTCCTCGCTACTCCTCCGCTTCCCCCCTCTGCAAATCTCTTCACTGGCTCCCATTCCCTCAGCGTATCCAGTTCAAATTACTAATACTGACCTACAAAGCCATCCATAACCTGTCTCCTCCATATATCTCTGAACTAATCTCCCGATATCTTCCCTCACGTAATCTTCGTTCATCCCAAGACCTCCTCTCCTCCACACTTATTCGCTCCTCATCCAATCGCCTCCAAGACTTCTCCCGAATATCCCCCATCCTCTGGAACTCTCTGCCCCAACACGTCCGACTATCAACCACAGTCGGATCCTTCAGACAGAACCTGAAAACTCATCTCTTCAGGAAAGCCTACAGCCTGCACTGACCTCGCTGCCTCCTCATCACTACCGGAGCTCCCACAACCCCCAACCTACTGTCTCCTTCCCCATAATCCTTTAGAATGTAAGCCCGCAAGGGCAGAGTCCTCGCCCCTCTGTATCAGTCTGTCATTGTTAGTCTGTCTACTGTAAGTGATATCTGTAATCTGTATGTAACCCCTTCTCATGTACAGCACCATGGAATCAATGGTGCTATATAAATAAATAATAATAAAAATGGTGATAAATATAATCCACCTGTGTGTAATCAAGTCTCCGTATAAATGCACCTGCTCTGTGATAGTCTCAGGATTCTGTTTGAAGCACAGAGAGCATCATGAAGACCAAGGTACACAACAGGCAGGTCCATGATACTGTTGTGGAGAAGTTTAAAGCTGGATTTGGATACAAAATGATTTCCAAAACTTCAAACATCCCAAGAAGCACAGTGCAAGCGATCATATTGAAATGGAGGAAGTTTCATACCACTGCAAATCTACCAAGACCCGGCCGTCCCTCTAAACTTTAATCTCAAACAAGGAGAAGACTGATCAGAGAAGCAGCCAAGAGGCCCATGATCACTCTGGATGAACTGCAGAGATCTACAGCTGATGTGGGACAGTCTGTCCATAGGCCAACAATCAGTCGTACACTGCAGAAATCTGGCCTTTATGGAAGAGTGGCAAGAAGAAAGCCATTTCTCAAAGATATCCATAAAAAGTGTTGTTTAAAGTTTGCAACAAGCCACCGGGGAGACACACCAAAATGTGGAAGAAGGAGCTCTATTCAGATGAAACCAAAATTGAACTTTTTGGCAACAATACCAAACAATATGTTTGGCGTAACGGCAACACAGCTCATCAACCTGAACACACCATCCCCACTGTCAAACGTGGTGGCAGCATCCTGGTTTGGGCCTGCTTTTCTTCAGCAGGGACAGGGAAGATGGTTAAAATTGATGGGAAGATGGATGGAGCCAAATACAGGACCATTCTTGAAGAAAACCTTTTAGAGTCTGCAAAAGACCTGAGACTGGGACCTAGATTTGTCTTCCAACAAGACAATGATCCCAAACATAAAGCAAAATCTACAATGGAATGGTTCACAAATAAACGTATCCAGGTGATAGAATGGCCAAGTCAAAGTCAAGACCTCAGTCCAATCGAGAATCTGTGGAAAGAGCTGAAAACTGCTGTTCACAAACGATCTCCATCAAACCTCACTGAGCTCGAGCTGTTTGCCGAGCAAGAATGGGCCAGGATTGCAGTCTCTCGATGTACAAAACTGATAGAGACATACCCCAAGCGACTTGCAGCTGTAATCGCAGCATAAGGTGGTGTAACAAAGTATTAAGTTAAAGGGACCGAATAATATTGCACGCCCCACTGTTCAGTTTTTGAATTTCCACAAAAATGTAAAATAACCAATAAATTTCGTTCAACTTCACATTTGTGTTCCACTTGTTGTTGATTCTTCACCAAAAATTTACATTTGGTATCTTTATGTTTGAAGCATGATATGTGGGAAAAGGTTGAAATGTTCCAGGGGAACGAATACTTTCGCAAGGCACTGTATTCTCAGAAGGATTAAAGTCGTTTTCTTTGCAGATCTTACTGTAACGTTAAATTCAGCACTTTTCATTATGCAACGTTATGATTTTGCCATCAGAATGCATATGTTTAATTCATTACTCCGGAGAGTCGTCAGTATTAATTATGACTTTTTGTTCCCATGAGAGAGTAATGGGTATGTTGAATTCAAAGAAAATTATGGCCCAGGGGCGCAGCCAGAATGTCAGCTCACCACAGGATCAAAAAATAATTAAGGAGAGAGGCACAAGGCCCGGAGGCCATTGTTTCCTCTTCAAGCAAATTAGGGGACCGTAAATTTGTCTCCAAATAGAAGGACTAAATTTAAAGGAAAGCCTCATTAGAGGGTCTTCGGGGGTTAGAGGGGGGATTGTACAATCCCACTGTATAGCTGGATGCCATCTTCAAAGATTTGACATATTTCAATTCGACAAAAAGGCGCAGCAGGCGAAAAATCACATAAAAAAGCATAATTATTATTCAAGCATTTTCGGCATGAATAAGTTGAGCAATTTCATCAAATATACATGTGTAAGTTTTCACTTCTAAAAGAAAGTCAGTTTTTTTCCTCTACTTTATGCTTCGGTGGATATGATCCGAAAGCGTTCCATAGCCCACCTCCGACCTTGGAGCGTTTATCCCATCGCCCTCCTCCCGCAGTGATCGCTGTATGGATACAGTGGGTTATAGTCAGTGACTGCAGGCAGCATGTGCACTAATTGCTGCCAACCCTGGGAAAAGAGCTGGGATTTGTGCGGCCAGATGTTACTTTTAAGTCTAAAGTAAAATATTGTAAAATCTACATACTTACATAGCTGTTTGGATTTTGGCATTTTGTTGGGATCAGTCGAGTTATCAGAATGCAGCATGTGTTTTTATTTTCTGATGGATTTTTTAAATACTCTTTTATATAGAACTTTAAAAATGGCAGGAAAAGAAAGACTTGTACAAAGTAACAAAAAATGAAAAATGACACAAAAAACACACGTAAAAGAAACTTATTGAATGTTTGGTTTTTTTACATGTTTTTAAAATGCAGAAAAATGCATGTAAATTATCCACAAAAAGAATGCTAATAGTGCAGTGTGTGGAGAGAAGTATTGGTCCCACAGTCTTAGTCATTGATGTCAAGTTTTTCATTGGCCCCTGGTGTATAATATCCGGTCCCTTGCCCCCGGTGTTTAATATTCGGCCTCTCGCCTCCTCATGTATAATATCCAGCCCCTCGGCCCCCCACGTATAACATCTGACTCTTTGCCCCTGGTGTTTAATATTGGACCCCTCGCCCCCTATGTATAACATTCAGCTCCTCGCCCACCCCTGTATAACATCCGACCCCTCGACCTTGGTGTATAATATTGGACCCCTCACCCACCATGTATAATATTCAGCCCCTCGCCCCACAGTGTATAACATCCAGCCCCATTGCTCCTGATGTATAACATCCTGCCCCACGCCCCAGGTGTATAATATCTGGCCCCATTGGCCCTGGTGTATGACATCCTGCCCCTCTCACCTGGTGTATAACATCCAGCCCCATTGCTCTTAGAGTATAATGTCTGCCCATCGCCCCCGTGTATAACATCCAGCCCCATTGTTCCTGGTGTATTACATCTGGCCCCTCACCCCCGGTGTATAATATCCGGCGCCTCGCCTGTCATCTGTCTTTACTAATGTGTGATAGAATGGCTGGTGGTGCAGAGCTGAATGATACCAGCGTAGATTATGACATTTCTTCCTTCTAAATATTCTCCCATCATCTCCTGTGAGTGATATTATTGAGAAGTGTAAGGATCCGCAGCAACTCAGCCAAGAAGACCTCCACTGGTATTAACATCCGCCCAAAAACTGTGCTCTCTTCGGGAGCTTAATGACCGAGCAGCTGCATGCAGCCTTACTTCACCAAGCACAATGCCAAGTTTTGGATGCAATAGAACAGTGAAAACGTGTTCTGTGGAGTGGCGGATCAGGCGTCTCTTTATGGCATCAATATTTTAATCCATATGGTGTGTGTTCACGCACAGAAGACTTGCTTCGGATTATTCTGCTGTCTGTAGTTTAGCTCTTATGAAATATGCGCCAAAATCACAGATGGAATCTCAGACCATTTTATGCAAATTTCTGTAAAATCATGGACGTCTGAATGAGGCCTAAGGGTAAGATCACATGTATATTTGCTGCAGATTTTGGTGCAGAAAGTTCCGCAATTATCGCATTCATCTGAGACATCTCTATTCAGATGAATGGAACTGATTTTCAGGCGCAGGCGAAGCCTGCAGCATAGGAGTGGGTAGGAAAACGTAAGTGCTTCACTAGGGGCATTTTTTCTATGGGGGCACACGGAAAGGACTGGACAGGTTTTAGTACGTGACTAAGCGGAAAAAAAATGCCAACTGGCACTGTATGCCTCTTTCCTTCCCGGGAGTTATGGTATAACTGGTGAAAAATACACAATACCAGGACATATAGGTCAGATGTTCTGAACATGTCTGATAACTCTCCTGACCTCGGTCCACTAAGTCCCTTCATTATGGTAAAAAAAAGGATATTAACAGGTGGGGATTTTTTCGTGCTCAGTTTCCGCTTTATGGCAGGAATCTTTCATGTTTTTCCAGTTTTTAAACAGCTTTGAGGTTCACAAGCTCGAAGTAGGAGTGCATGTGGGTGTAAAAACTGCGAGAAATCATAGCCAGACAGCAAAATAAGAGGTTTAATCAACAAAATAATTGGTTTAACTCCTTGGGATGTAGTGAGTTGTCTCTGTAGAACATGAGGAGGTTTCTTAGCAACTTCATGCTACATTTTCTATGCAAAAATTTTGCACATATGGCTTGTTCTGTATCCCGCTGCCAGTAACTAATGTATATAAGTGATGCTTCAGAAAAGCCAACTCTTGGCAGTCCGGTCCCTGTGGCATTATGCCACCACCAAGTATGAAGTATGAGACATTCTTTCGAATCTCTGGATAAACAGGTCGTCCACAGTAGCAAAAACGTAGCTTCCCGATGGGAAGATATTTATTTTGTCCATGAGTTTTGATATTGCAATTTCTTTTGGATTATGGTCTGAAGTTTGACTTGGCCATTATGGACTTTATGGACCATTCTTTGGTTGACCGTTAAGTTTGAGATTATTCCAGTGAATGCTCTTATGACCAAATAGTCTCATCAACTCAAGACATCGCCAAGTCTCAAATCTTTTTAAATTGTATAAGAACATTTACTGGTCTTAAAATAATTACCAATAGAAATATTAATAACTAAGATTTTATTTTGAAGAAGTATATATCACCTTGGTACAAAAAAGGTAAACCCTTTGAGTATTACTTCTCTGCTGCCTATTGTCAAGCGTAATCCATCTTTAGCAGCAAAGATGCAAAAAGATATTGATATTGTTGGTCAATCTGCATATAGGCATAGCAGGGACTCTAAGTTTAGTGCAGGTGTAAGAGGGTGGTGCTGTTATGGACAGTAAGGAACACGCTGTCACTTTAAGAGGCTGCACCCCCTTGTCTGGCATGATGGAATGTTCTGCTTCTCCCCTGCACTATTCGTTGTAATGAACTAGTCTATGCAGAGTGCAGGTGTGGAGCTGGAGCAGCATGTGTGAGCTGAGGCTGCTGCAGAGAGGACTTTTTGTGCTGATAGCTGAAAGAGAGAAGTGTCCTGATATAGCTGCAAGAGAGCCACGAAGATACAGAGAAAGGGATTTACAGTTTCCAGGAGCATCCCTAGGATCCACGTTTCACAGAGCTGACAGAAAGCCGTGCACACCACCGTATTAGACTGCTGGGGGCCCCCCTGGGACTGGAGCTGATTCTCCAACATCACCGTGAGTTTGTTCCTGTTTGGTGCACCTGTTAGGGCCTAGTGTAGGCTTCAATAGTCAGTACACGGGAGCCATGTGGCCTGCTTAGTAAAGGCCAGGGAGGTTATACATAGAGTAGCATCATCACTCGTTTATTGTTTACATATGCTTGTTAGACATATTTCGAGTCTGCAATAGTTGTAGCACCTTGCTGTTTTACGGAAAAGTTAAAGTTCATAACTCTTGTAAATTGTCTATTGCCATTGTATACCCCTGTTTGCATCTTCCTCATTCCCTTCAATCCTTGCCTTCCAATAAATCTACCCTTTGTTGTTTGCACCTCATCTTGTGTACAGTAGTCTTCCTGCACCGTGGTGGTCCCCCGGCCATCGCTTCAAGTGGCGCTGCGAGCAGGGTACTGTCACCAAGATGGAGGCAGCAGATAGCAATGGTGGGAATGCTAATGTTAATGGAGATGCTGTGGGCATTGGTGGAACCCCTGCAAGGACACTCCCTATGGGCACCATATTTAGTGTGCTACCAAAGTTTGATGGCAAGATTATGCCAGTGCCCGACTGGGTGGCCCGGCTGCAAAGCACCCTGAAGATTTATAACATCAGCCCAGACCTTGAAGTGGACATTGCGTTAACTGCCCTAGAGGGAGAAGCCCGTAGAAATGTCTGCCTACAACCAGAACTCACCCGCAGTACCCTGAAGGAGCTAGTGAAGTTCCTGGAAGAGATCTATGGCGAGACTGCTAGCGCCGGACACCTTCGCGCCAAATTTTTCTCTAGGCTGCAGCGGGAAGAAGAAGGAATCTCTCAGTATGCAACAGCACTGCAAGAAGTGTTAGCAGAGGTGCAGAGAAAGGAGGCGGATGGATTTGGCGGCATGGGCTCTAAAGACCGGATATTCCGAGAGCAATTCATTCTGGGACTGCATAGCACATCCTTGAGGCGAGCACTGTCAGAACGGGTCCGGGCAGATCCGGTTCTTACGTTTCATCAAACAGTGGCCCGAAGTAAAGAAGAGAGCTATGCGTCTGGGGTGATGCGTGTCCAGGGCGCCAATACCAGAGGGGACCCAAACCATGAGGAGGTGCTGGTCCAGGTGGTGCAAAACTTGCAGCGGTCCCTTGTCAACATGCAAGAGAAACTGACCCAGATGGAGCGAAGAGTGGGGGAACTACAACAGTCTGACCCACCGTACTCATGCAACCATTCTTCAGCCTGACCGATAAGGGAGGCCGCTCCATATCATAACGAACACTTGATTGCTGGGAGCCCCATCCTACGTGCTGAATTCGAAGGAGTTCTAGTGGATTGCCTGATAGATACCGGGTCACAAGTGACAACGATGCCAGAAGCGTATTTCAAGCAGCATTTCCAGGACCTGGCCAAGCCAGAAAAAGAGACATTGATCCGGTTGTTTGCTGCCAACCAACAACCGATCCCTGTCACAGGGGTCGTGTGGATGAATATTCGAATCTGTGGGCTAGAAGTTGGGAGAAAAGGGATCCTGCTAGTCCCTGAGCCTATCAAGGAGGATGTGCCTGTAGTACTGGGAATGAATATCCTACGTGAACTCGATCAGATTAGGTATACCAAACGGGGACCTGGATATTGGAAGAAGGCTATTACACATAAGCCTACCCAAGAAGCCCTTCAATGACTGATCCGCGTCTGTGGGACGCAGAAGAGTGTGCCATCTTATCAGATGGTAGGGGTCATCAGGGCTCCTGGTAAAGAACTTGTAATCCTACCTCCCGAGCGAGAAACTATAGTATACCTTCAAGTGGGGACTCACCGCAACCTTGACGGGTTGCAAGTGGTTGTCCAGCCTGTGGTAGGCGGAGGAGTGGACCAAGAAGTCATGATAGCTCGTACGATAGCTGTGGTCCAGCGAGGACATGTCCCCATAAGAGCTTTGAATGTGGGCCCCGGGGAGGTCACCTTGCCACGAGGGACAGATCTGGCCCTGGTGTACCTACATAAGGGTGAAGTGGTGAGTCAGAAGGAGATGTCTTTATCACCGAAAGAAGGTGCGGGGTGGACCCTAGCAGTTACTGCGGGGGACAAAGAGACGCCATCCCTGGAGTGGAGTGGATGGGTCATCCTTGATCAAATGGAAGTGGAAGTGAAGGCTCTGGGCCCTGAGCGTGTGCAAGCAATAGAAACTATGCTGTGGGAAAATCAGGCCGTATTCGCCCGTCACGCCGAAGATTTTGGCTGTACTAAAGCCATCACGCATGAGATACCGACTGGGGAAGCTCGTCCAATTCGAGAACGATACCGGCAGATTCCGCCCAAGATGTATCAAGAGGTGAAAACATTACTGAGGCAGATGCTGGATTCAGGAGTGGTGCAGAGTAGTCAGAGCCCTTGGGCAGCCCCGGTGGTGCTCGTCAAGAAAAAGGATGGGACCATCCGGTTCTGTGTAGATTACAGGAAACTCAATGCCTGCACTGTTTGAGACTCGTACCCATTGCCCCGCATCGAGGAATCCTTGACAGTGTTGGGGAAAGCCAAGTACTTCTCCTCCCTGGACCTAGCAAGTGGATACTGGCAAGTAGCCGTGGCAGAGAAAGACAAAGAGAAAACCGCCTTCATTCTCCCTATGGGGCTGTTTGAGTTTAACCGGATGCCCTTCGGGCTCTCCAATGCTCCAGGCACATTTCAATGGCTGATGGAAAAGTGTTTTGGAGACTTAAAATTTTGAGGCTACCCTGATCTATCTGGATGACATCATTGTTTTTTCGGCCTCATTCGAAGAACACCTTGCCCGGCTTGGACAGGTACTCGGAAGACTGCGGGCTCATAACCTGAAGGTGAAGCCAAAGAAGTGCCACCTCTTCAAGAGAGAGATCGAGTATCTGGGCCACATAGTGTCACAAGATGGAGTTCTACCCTCGCCAGAAAAAGTGGCTGCTATCCAGAAGTGGCCAGTCCCTCAAACCGTGAGAGAACTCCAGGCCTTCCTGGGACTCGCTGGGTACTACCGCCGGTTTGTTAAAGACTTCGCAAAGGTGGTGGGTCCTCTCAATGAGTTGCTGAGGGGGACTGCTGGAGTGCCGAAGACCCAGCGCATCCCCTGGGCACAGGGACAAGACGAAGCCTTCCAGGCTATAAAGAATGCCCTTACCTCAGCCCCAATTTTGGCCTACGAAGACTTTGATCAACCTTTCCTGTTGTACACAGATGGTAGCCTTCATGGACTGGGTGCAGATGAGAGAGTCATCGGGTATGCCAGCAGGTCCCTGCGAGACAGCGAAAGAAACCCTCACAATTACAGCTCCTTCCGGTTAGAGCTCCTGGCCCTGGTGTGGGCCATGACAGAAAAGTTTGCAGGCTTCCTGACAGGCACCAAGATTCAAGTTCGAACAGATAATAATCCCCTGGCCCACCTTGAGAGTGCTAAATTGGGGGTCTTGGAACAACGGTGGGTGGCTCGCCTAGCCAAGTTCGACTTTACCATCCATTATCGCTCTGCTACTGAAAACGCAAATGCTGATGGGCTGTCAAGAGTAACTGTGGAGACTCCAGTGGGGGATCTTGGTGAGCAACTCGAAGAGGAGGATCCCCAGACTTTCGTACGTTTAAGCCCCCAATGGTTGCGGCCCAGTCCAGAAGGGAGGCCTGCGCATTACCCCGGTCCCTGGGGAGAACCAATGAGGAATGGGGACACATTCAGGATGAAGAAGAAGGGCTGAGACAGATGAAATGGTGGGTAACTCAAAAGCGGAAGCCTGGCAAACGAGAGAGATGATCTGGACTCTGAAATGAGGAGTGTGTTACACCAGTGGGATAGACTGGAAGTGCGAGAGTCAGTGCTATATCGTAAGAGGCAACAGCCAAAAGATATGGAAGTAAGGTGGCAAGTGGTCATCCCAGGAATAATGGCTCAAGAAGTAGCTAAAGAAGCCCACGAATTTGGAGCGCACTTCGGCCCCACAAAGACCTACCAATGGTTACAGTGGTATGTGTATTGCCCCCGGTTGGAGTCGGTGGTGGAAGAGGTTTGCCGGCAATGTCGAGTATGTGACCTCATTACGAGTACTGAACAGAGGGCACCCATCCAAACCATACAAACTAAGGACCCGCAGAAGTCTTGATGATCGACTATCTCCTCGTGGGACACTCGGCTCGGGGGCTGCAATACGGTTTGGTGATGACCGATCATTTCTCTAAGTTCGCAGTAGTCACTCCGACTAGAGATCAGACTGCAGAATTGGCGGCGCGAGCCATTTGTCAAGACTTCATCCGGGTGTATGGGTGCCCAAAGCGCATCCACTCCAACCAAGGCGCATGTTTCCAAGGCAAGGTGATGGAAGAATTGTATCGTATGTATGGCATCGAGCGGTCCCGGACCACCCCTTACCACCCTCAAGGCAACGGAGCTTGTGAACGCTTCAACCGAACCTTACTTCAAATGCTGAGAACGTTGGAGGAGGATAAGAAGGCGTGTTGGCCAGACTATCTGCCGGAATTGGTCTGGACCTACAACAATCGGGTCCACTCCACCACAGGTTATACCCCCTATCTACTGTTTGGAAGAGCTGGACGGGAGATCATTGAGCTGAATTTGGAACAGCCAGGGGAGCTGATGGAGCGAACTGTAACTTCATGGGTGAAAGAGCATCGGCAACGATTGCAAACTATACGGCAGTTGGTGGGTCAGCAGCTGCAAGAAAAAGAACATACGGGCCGCAAACCGACTCAAGAGTTACCGCTCCAACCTGGAGACTGAGTATTAGTCAGAGAGAAATGCCCCAAGGGAAAACTAAGTGAGAGATGGGAAGTACAGCCGTACAAAGTTATCGAGCGAGTCGAGTGTATGCTAACGGCCCTGTCTACAAGGTACAGATTGAGACTGGGGCATCCGCCCCTAGAGTACTTCACAGAAATATGCTGCGGCCTTGCCGGTCTGAGGTCTGTTCTACACCATTGTCGCCTGAAGGCGCTACTCCACTTCCTGAATCTGTCATGCCTGATGGTGAAATCAATAATGAGTGGTGGACCGTCCCTAACACAGTAGGGGGTCCTCAGCCGCACAGAGACGCTAATCCCATGGATGTACCAGTACCGCCATGCGACGACGAGACCAGACAAGAGCTCGCAATGTCTCCTGCAACAAGTGGTCCTCTGGAAGATAGTCAAGCCTTGCCTGACAGCCAAGAGCTTCGGAGATCCCAGAGGTCTAATGCAGGGGTTCCACCAGTCCGATATGCAGAACAGTGTGCTCTGTCTGTTTTTACAACTTTGTTGCCCCCCCCTATAGGTGCTGTTTCCACATTGCACGTTCCTCCATTACACTTTGACCCTGATGCTGTGATGGCCGAGGACGACCATCATTAAGAAGGGAGGCATGTAAGAGGGTGGTGCTGTTATGGACAGTAAGGAACACGCTGTCACTTTAAGAGGCTGCACCCCCTTGTCTGGCGTGATGGAATGTTCTGCTTCTCCCCTGCACTATTCGTTGTAATGAACTAGTCTGTGCAGAGTGCAGGTGTGGAGCTGGAGCAGCGTGTGTGAGCTGAGGCTGCTGCAGAAAGGACTTTTTGTGCTGATAGCTGAAAGAGAGAACTGTGTCCTGATATAGCTGCAAGAGAGCCACGAAGATACAGAGAAAGGGATTTACTGTTTCCAGGAGCATCCCTAGGATCCAGAAGCAAGGAGAAGACCACGTTTCACAGAGATGACAGAAAGCCGTGCGCACCACCATATTAGACTGCTGGGGGCCCCCCTGGGACTGGACCTGATTCTACAACATCACCGTGAGTTTGTTCCTGTTTGGTGCATCTGTTAGGGCCTAGTGTAGGCTTCAATAGTCAGTACACGGGAGCCGTGTGGCCTGCTTAGTAAATGCCAGGGAGGTTATACGTTGAGTAGCATCATCACTCGTTTATTGTTTACATATGCTTGTTAGACATATTTTGAGTCTGCAATAGCTGTAGCACCTTGCTGTTTTACGGAAAAATTAAAGTTCATAACTCTTGTAAATTGTCTGTTGCCATTGTATACCCCTGTTTGCATCTTCCTCATTCCCTTCATTCCTTGCCTTCCAATAAATCTACCCTTTGTTGTTTGCACCTCATCTTGTGTACAGTAGTCTTCCTGCACCGTGGTGGTCCCCTGGCCATCGCTTCACAGGTATGAAATCAGTGAATGGCTGGAGCAATGCATGCTGGGATGAGTGGGACAAGAAGTTTCTGCACCTTTAGAGCAGTTAAAATACTGAGGAACTGCCCACTCAGTAGTGTAATGTGTGACACCGCTCTGTCCACTTCTATGGGAGCAGTGGTTTAATGTGTGAAACATCGTTATTTTTGTGCATTTTTTTTATTTTAAATTTTATTTAATTTATTTTATATTATTTATTTTATTTAATTATTTATTTCTTACTCACTGACTGTGCCTGTTAGACGCTGCTTATAGCTGTATCTATGACCTCAGAGTACTATGACATTGGCACCCGCAAATTACCTTTGTAGGGTGGGGTCGATGGTGTCAAAGGGGGTCTTTTAACTCCTTTTAACCACTTAGATGCCGCTGTCGCGTTTGATTGCAGTATTTAAGGGGTTAATCGGCTTTGACCGGTTCCAAAACTGGTCAGGCCAATGTTGCAGGGTGTCAGCTATCATATACAGCTGTCACCTGTGAGAATTTTGCCTGCTGGGGGGCGCTATTCACTTAAGAGGTGTATCGGCGGTTGATAAGGGGTTAATGTCACACAAAGTTAAAAAGTCCCACAACATTTACATCATGTGACTAGGGCATGGCATAACTGGGCAGAAGTGGCCAGGACTGGAGATACTTCTGGTAACAGCAGCGAGGGCAGAACAGATTGTGGTTGCAGGGACAGGACCATAAGCTGCTATGGCAGCCCCCGGGATCAGCTTTGTCCCCAGACTAAAGTCCAGACGTCACTCCCAGCGAGGATGACAAGTCTTTACTACTAGGTACATGTCAACCAAACTTTAGGTTCTGCCCTCCACTCCCTAATTAGCTGAAGTTGCTGAATGACTAAGCTGACTGGCTAAGCCCACTGTCAGTCACTGACAGGATGTAGCTCTGTCGTATCCCAACCAGGTGTGCCCCCCATATTAGGGGGTTCTATCTTGCAAGTGACTTGGGCTAAATCCCTATCACCATGGTGCCTCGCATCACCCTACGTTCCACACAGTGAACACAGAGCTTCACATTTCCCCCAGGTCACTTACAGAACTATGGTGACAGCGGCGGGGAGCAGTGATCGGCAGTCTGGTATTGTACTGCTAATGACAGATTACTGATCACTCACTGCCGATACTCACCTCATCCCGGACTTCCGCTCTCCACATCCCTGGTGTCATCTTCTGTCACTGCTCGCATTGAGCACATTGACAGGGAAAACTGGAGCTCGCAACATAGCTTCGGACTTCAAGAAAATGGCACCAATCTCCTTGCACAGCTTTAACCTGGACAGCCCAGGGAGCATGCGCAGGACACAGCTGCAGGCAGTCACACGGTAGGAGATGCGATCGTAGACTGACCGCAGTCTCCTGTGCTTAGGGGCTTGTCAGGAACCCCGAGACTGATAAAGCCCCTCAGTACACGTGTTCCACTATGTCCTAGACGAGTGAGCCTGGGCAGCACACAGAAAGCTTACCAGGACGGGGCGTGACCGCTGACGTGCAGGACCTGCGGCACGTGTCTGCGGGGGGTGGAACCGGGGGCTGATCCAGCCGCAACGCTCCCAGGGAAGATAACGGAGAACGACTGGCACTGACAGAACTGGAGTAAGTCAAGACGGAGCAGAAGTCAGAAACCAGGCAAACAAATGAGCAGTACCGAATCAATAGACAAAAGCAAAAACGAGGGACAGAACCGGGTCAGTAACAGGATAACATACAAAAGCAGGCACAAGTACACAAGGGTCAAACTACTCAGCCGAGGGCAGAAGTATAACTGACAAAGACTGGAGCCCAGCTGAGGCCATTTAAAGCCCTCTCACAGCCAGAGAGAGGCCGAAAAGCCTTAACCCCTGAGGTAGCAGTCAAAACTTCCAAACAAACCATGACAGGTCTGCTGTATTTGAGGTATGTAAGTGTCATACTCAGACACTTACACACCAGTAAATGGCAGCCCCCAATGGATGAATACAAAATTAATAAAAAACTGTAAAACCAGTGCATTTAAGTAGTTTGTATTAAAAATAATTGATTATATAATCAATCAATACGTAAAAATAAAAATTGCTTCACCTTCGCTTTAAAGTACAACTATAATGTTTGTACTGTGTGCTGCATAATACAATCTCTACTGCTCAAGTGAGCAATGTTCTAAATAGAAAATGCTTCCGCCAAGGGGCTTATAAGGAACTTTTTTTTTTTAATAATAATAATAATATATATCCTTTAATTTATTTTCAGACATGTAAGAACACGATAATACAATATCTCCATCTTTTTCCCTGTTTTTCTTCTCCGCTTGACTTCATGATGGATGGTAAACCCTGCTAATTGATGTTGTGTTTATGTGAATGGGGAATCCAGTGAACGTGGAGTTTGGAATTTCCCTTTCATTTCATTACTGACCAGGCTAATCAGTGTTTCGTTAGCAGCTAATTACCTTTTTCTTTTCACGTTTATGTTGTTTTTCTTTATTAAAGAGCTCATTTGTTGCTGCGCGCAGCTTTTCATTCTTAACTCCTACCCAGTCGTGTTTCCAAGCTTGCCTTTTTTTATCCAATGTCTCCTTCGTTTCAATCTGAATTAGAGCAAACGCTTTTTTCTTTCTTTTTCTTAATGACTCGTAATCTTGCTCAAGGTCTTCGAAGCAGCAATTGCTTACAATGAAACGATAAGGTTAAAACCATCGTCGAGAACAATTGTAATTTATTGCATTGTGGTAAAACTAACCCATTTCCTTCTTCAGTGGAGCAGAGATGGGAACATTTGCAATCAAATATTAAAAAGGGAACAAGAAAGTGATGGAATCTTCTCAGGCATGGAACCTGGATAATGAATAAAGCTGAAGGTTTGCAGTTGGATTCGGTCCAGAGAAGACTTACCAAATTTTCAAGCTATAATTTCTTGGGGGGAAATGTTCTGGTCTGCAAATCTTCATACACCTTTAAGTTTTATTTGCATGATTATGCCCGTTGTAAGGTGTAGAAAAAAATACTTCAAAGTAAGAATGCTTTCTCCAATGGAAGTGTTAATAGATTATATTTATCTACTAACAATAAAAATCTAAGTCGAATCAATAGTTGGTGTGACCGCCCTTTGCCTTCAAAATATCATCAGTGATTTTTTAGTTACACTTCCATAAAGTCATAGATTTTCTAGGACTATGGACAGGTGTATGAGTTGCCAATTATACCAAACAGGTGAAAATCCTCATGATTTTCATTGGTAGGTTAAAACATAGTCATTAATTGAAACAACAAGTGGTGTGAGGGATGCTTAAAAATGGTTGAGGAACAGCCTGGTCTGTTACAAAGGTGAGGTTGTGGAAGACAGATTTTGTCACAGATATGGTAAAACCTGATAAAGGCACCTGTACAGCACTGAAACACGTGGCCTCTTTACCCATGAGCTGTCAATTTTACAGCAGCCCCAGTGGTTCCCTGATCCACTCTTTACAAACTTATTCCTATTCTAAGCACATCTCACCAGTTCTGCTTACTCTCAGAGTCACTAGATTTTGTCATAGGTCATACTTCATGGCAAGACTGAGCACAGCAACAAAAACATGAGGTAGTTATACTGCATCTGGAAGGTCTCTCCCAGGCAAAGCTTTCGAAGCAAACTGGGGTTTCAAGATGTGCTGTTCAAGGTCTTTTGAAGAAGCACCAAGAAATGGGCAACATTGAGGACACTAGATGCAGTGGTCGGGTAAGGAAACTTAAACCAGCAGATGAAAGACACATCATGCTTATTTCCCTTAAAGATTGGAAAAGATCCCCAGTAGCAGATCTGGCAGAAACCAGTGGGACCTAGCTACACCTATTTACTGTTCGGAGGAATATGGCCAGAAGTGGTCTTCATGGAAAATTTTCAGACAAAAACCAAACCATTGAGATGGAAACAAGCGACCTGACTATGTACAAAAACATAGGAACAGGGGTTGTAACAGAAGGCAGTTTGTTCACCGAACGGCTGGAGAGTGGTATAATAATGAGTGTCTTCAGGCAACAGTGAAGGACCATGGAGGGTCCTTGAAAGTTTGGAGTTGGTGATTTGGTCAGGACTAATGGTGTCCTCAAAGCTAAGAAATACATGCATATAATTGTCCACCATGCATTATCATCCATGAGACATCTGATTGGCTGTATGTTTGGGGCCGTTGTCCTGCTGTAGAATAAATTAGAACCAATGCCTTGTGGGGGTTTTCCAAAACTAGGACAACCCCTTCTCGATCTGAATGTTTGGCCCTGTGAAAATCAAACCACTTACACTCACCTCCCATGGTGGCGCTGTTCCATCGGTGTCGACACTCGAATTCCTGGCACTCAGGTGTGGTTGTGATGACACATGAGCACTGCACCTAATTCAGCGCTGGTGTCACTGTCCCTGCCTGTGGATGTATAAGTAATCAAGAGGAAGGTAGCGGCAGCTGCAGCTCTGACTTCCTCTTGATTGTGTATATGTCTGAAGGCGTGGGCAGTAACGCGAGCGCCAGTAATATCAATGTTACTTTGTAGCTCCCACAATTGGTGGGCAGTGGAATAGTAGAAGCCCATAGGTGATTTTTGGTCCTTTATATGCCTCACAGGGGCTGATGTACCATTGTTGCAACCTGTATAGTCCAAGAGGTAAGTGGGCCCATTTACACCTCCAAAGCAGATCGAATTATGCGCTATAATGAGCTATTGATCTCAAAGGATCATTATACTGTTCTTGCGTAGGGACCTCTTCTGTCTGTGTCCTCCTCTGATGCCTCGATCTGCAACATCAAGACCACCCATTCTTAGTGGAGAATTTAAATGATTTGTGTCATCACTTCTATAGTTTTATCTGTGAGGTTGCAAAGTATTTTTTCTCCATCTCCAAAGTCTCGTGATAGGACTGAATTAATATAAACCAATATTCACAGAGGGCAGATGCACGTAACACATTCATTATTTTAACTTCAGCACCCACACAAAAGAGAACCCATCTGTGAGCAGACATTAACCATGTAGGCTGCGTATAGCAGAGGAGCGTGGGTGACCCTGGGAGGCCTTTGTACAGAAATTACAACCACAGAATCTGATATGAGAGGCCATCCACACACAGTTTCAATCAAAATTATTCTACCTCCATTGCAAATGGGGTTGATTAGCAAACATTATACTCTTTCTGGTGTTTGCAAAAAAACAATTAAGAACAATTAAAATAGCTCAATACAATTAATTTAAACATTTTTTTCAAAATTCAACACAAAGTCCCCGATTCATCATTTAAGTTTTCTTTTTAAGTCACTTTCCTTTTTGTCTTGACGTATTAGTTGTAGTTTTTGGTGCCAAATTAATCAATATAGTGCAAGTGATTCATGAATTTGGCACAAAGTTAAAAAATTGGCTTTTGACTATCTTGAACTGCTTTGTGCCAAAGTTTTTGATTACTCGAACATGCACCGGGGTAGGAAGGGGGACTGGAGAGAAATTTAGCCAAATTTGATAACATCTGGATCTGCTAAACTCTGCTAAAAAAAAAAAAAAAAAGAAGAAAACAAAAAACAGACAGGTGAGCTCATATAAAAAATACTTAAAAAAAGGCACAAAGAATAATGAACTGGGTGCAACCGAAAAAGGACGCAAAACACACAACTAGACCAAAAACAGGTGCAAAGGCAATGATGAATCGGGGCCAGGATGCCCCTTATACTGACTACTGATATGTCACAATTATTCACCCTTCTCATGACAAGTGTCTGTTGCTGTACTTCGTAGTGTTCTTTTGGCTGATATAACCTGTATAGCCAGACACCAGCTTTTAACTGCTCTTCTAAGGAATGTTAGCCAATTCCCCATGGGCAGTGGCCCCCAATTCACTATTATCTTGGGTTTTCATGCTACAATTGTCTTCTTAATATCCCACCAACAATTTTCTATGGGTTCAAGCTAGATTACTTTGCTGGTCACTCCAGAATCTTCAAAAACATCTGAAACTAAGCCTTGGTAGACTGAGGAATGTTTTGGATCATTTCACTGTTGGAAGGTCCAAGTTTCGGCTTCCTCACAGAAAACATTACATTTTCTCTAGTTGGTTGAATCCACCTTGCCCTCCATACGCTGCAGCTTTCCAGTGTTGGAGTATGTAAGGAAGCCACAGAGGATCGCTGTGTCATTGCCATGGGTGGCAGGGTGCTTTTTCAGAGTATGCTTCATACTTGGTCCTCCAGGCATACTGCTGATCCACATATCCACAAGTTACATTTTAGGTGCATTACCCTACATCAGGGATGGACATTTTTGGTCCAAGGGCCATATTGCTATACTGAACCAATCCAAAGGGCAGCAAAATAATTTAAAGGTGTACTTACATGAATACATCACCAGTAGAGATGGGCGTACTAGAACAGTAAAGTTCAGTGCCCGTACCGAACACCTACGGTTCAGCCACAAACACCAAACATGGACTTCACCAGGAAGGCAGAGCTAGAACCACCATCAATACATGAGTACATCACCAGCACTACCTTCAGAATATGAATACATCACCTGAACCACTGTCAGTACATGCGGATCCAAAAAAAAAAAAAAAATTTCCACACCTAGTTGATAAGCTATTACTGCTTTATTTTCAAAACAGTAGACCGGTTCCTGCTTCATAAATAAGGGAATATTTTGTTGATGGCTTACTGAAGAGCTATTCCTGAATCATTTAGCAAAGAAAAAACTCATGTCTCAGACCCCTCAGGTCTTCATACTCTCCAGACAGGGATAATTTTTCCACTCCATGTATGAAATATATTTGGCTTCTTCCATTTGCACCACTTGTGTGCAAAGTACATCAAGGCAGATATGTGCCCCCCGTAAAAGGGATACTTTTTGGACAGTTTATACAATTTAAGTAGCCTTAAATGTCTGATACTGCAGTGTCTTGTTACAGTGCCTTGCGAAAGTATTCGACCCACTGGAACTTTTCAACCTTTTCCCACATATCATGCTTCAAACATAAAGATACCAAATGTAAATTTTTGGTGAAGAATCAACAACAAGTGGAACACAATTGTGAAGTTGAACGAAATGTATTGGTTATTTTACATTTTTTTTGAAATTCAAAAACAGAAAAATCGGGCGTGCAATATTATTCGGCCCCTTTACTTTCAGTGCAGCAAACTCACTCCAGAAGTTCATTGTGGATCTCTGAATGATCCAATGTTGTCCTAAATGCCTAATGATTAGTGATGAGCGGGTATATTCGTTGCTCGGGTTTTCCCGAGCATGCTTGGGTGACCTCTGAGTATTTGTTAGTGCTCGGAGATTTAGTTTTCGTCACCTCAGCTGAATGACTTACAGCTATTAGTCAGCTTGAATACATGTGGGGATTCCCTAGCAACCAGGCAACCCCCACATGTGCACAGCTTGGCTATTAGCTGTAAATCATTCAGCTGTGGTGACGAAAATTAAATCTCCAAACACTAACAAATACTCGGAGGTCACCCGAGCATGCTCGGGAAAACCCAAGCAACTAGTATACTCGCTCATCACTACTAATGATGATAAATATAATCCACCTGTGTGTAATCAAGTCTCCATATAAATGCACCTGCTCTGTGATAGTCTCAGTTCGGTTTGAAGCACAGAGAGCATCATGAAGACCAAGGAACACAACAGGCAGGTCCGTGATACTGTTGTGGAGAAGTTTAAAGCCGTTTTTGGATACAAAATGATTTCCAAAACTTTAAACATCCCAAGGAGCACAGTGCAAGTGATCATATTGAAATGGAAGGAGTATCATACCACTGCAAATCTACCAAGACCCGGCCGTCCCTCTAAACTTTCATCTCAAACAAGGAGAAGACTGATCAGAGATGCAGCCAAGAGGCCCATGATCACTCTGGATGAACTGCAGAGATCTACACAATCTGGCCTTTATGGAAGAGTGGCAAGAAGAAAGCCATTTCTCAAAGATATCCATAAAAAGTGTCGTTTAAAGTTTGCAACAAGCCCCCTGGAGACACCAAGCATGTGGAAGAAGGTGCTCTGGTCAGATGAAACCAAAATTAAACTTTTTGGCAACAATGTCAAACGATATGTTTGGGGTAAAGGCAACACAGCTCATCACCCTGAACACACCATCCCCAATGTCAAACATGGTGGTGGCAGCATCATGGTTTGGGCCTGCTTTTCTTCAGCAGGGACAGGGAAGATGGTTAAAATTGATGGGAAGATGGATGGAGCCAAGTACAGGGCCATTCTTGAAGAAAACCTGTTGGAGTCTGCAAAAGACCTGAGACTGGGACGGAGATTTGTCTTCCAACAAGACAATGATCCCAAACATAAAGCGAAATCTACAATGGAATGGTTCACAAATAAAGGTATCCTGGTGTTAGAATGGCCAAGTCAAAGTCCAGACCTCAATCCAATCGAGAATCTGTGGAAAGAGCTGAAAACTGCTGTTCACAAACGATCTCCATCAAACCTCACTGAGCTCGAGCTGTTTGCCAAGGAAGAATGGGCAAGAATTTCAGTCTCTCGATGTACAAACCTGATAGACATACCCCAAGAGACTTGCAGCTGTAATCGCAGCAAAAAGTGGCGCAACAAAGTATTAAGTTAAAGGGACCTAATAATATTGCACGCCCCACTTTTCAGTTTTTGAATTTCCACAAAAATTTAAAATAACCAATAAATTTCGTTCAACTTCACAATTGTGTTCCACTTGTTGTTGATTCTTCACCAAAAATTTACATTTGGTATCTTTATGTTTGAACCATGATATGTGGGAAAAGGTTGAAAAGTTCCAGGGAGCCAAATACTTTCGAAAGGCACTTTAAATAGCCTGATATATACCACTGGTTGCCATCCATTTACTCCTAGCTAGATAGGTTGAGGTCACTTGGACATTAATAAGACTGTGTTTGCATTAAAAAGCTCAAAAGGGGTTCAATACAGTCCTAGGAGACCTCCGATTGTTATATGCCTATATTCTAGGAAATTAGAGGAGACTTTGCATTATTAAGATATGTGGCAACTAGGGTTGAGCGACTTTCATTTTTTAAAGATCGAGTCGGGTTTTGTGAAACCCGACTTTGTCCAGAGTCGAGTCGAGTGCAGTCGGCCGATTATCGCTAAAAGTCGGGGATCGATCGAAACACGAAACCCAATGCAAGTCAATGGGGAAGCATAGTCGGCAGTGAGTGGAGGCCAGGAAAACACCTACAGTGCCCATTTTAATGCCAAAAACATCCATTCTTGTTTCTGAAGCTTGTCAATCTTAATTAACTTTATAATAATAGTTGTTCAATGGAACTTGGGGGTCATTTGGCAAAAGTTGTGGGGTGTAGGGCTGGTTCAAGGTTTTAGTGGGCCCAGGAATCGTGGACTACGTCACGGCGGTGGAGCAGGGAGAGGTAAGTATTTCAACGTTGCAAGTGCTGTGATCCTGAGCAAGCAGGGGGGCACACTTGTTCGCACTGGCACAGGGCCCCTCAAAGTACAGCGGTGTGTTTGCACGGCGGGGGCGCCTCCCACCAGCAGCGACACTTTTGCGTACTCTGAGGGGCCCTGTGCCAGTGACGTCGCCAACAAGTATGCCCCCCCCCACCTGATGAAGGAACCTGCACTTTCATCTGCACCTTCCTCTTTGTCCCTGTGTAAGGTGGTATAACATGCGGGAAGGGGAACCTTACTTTCAGCAGGGTCAGATTCTGGCTGTGTAGAGTGCAAGGGGAATGTAGTGGTCTAGGTCAATGTACCAGCAGACTCATCTAGCAGTGGCTGGGCAATGGGCAGGATGAGGAGGAAACAGATATAGGGCCAAAGAATAAAGTAGGCTAAATGCAGTTCAAAATTGGTAACAGGACTAAACAGGCGGCATTGCTTTGTTCAGTGGAGTAGCAAACCCAGGAGCAGCAGACACTGTTTTAAGGGCCCAAACACACTAATAGGCCAAATGCAGTTTAATATCTGATACTTTAGGCCAAAAGCCTAAGACTGAAGCTCAGCTTTATTCAGTTGAGGGCAAACACCAGGGAGGGGCAGACACCGTTAGTAGGCCCTAACCACCAATTTTTAAAAACACAGCACTTAATGAGAGCCAGAAGGTTGAAGCTCAGCTTTATTCAGTTGAGGACAAACACCAGGCAGGGGCAGACACCGTTAGTAGGCCGTAACCAAAGTTGAAGGCCAAATGCAGTTTAATATCTGCAGTTTAATATCTGATACTATAGGCCGAAAGCCAGAAGGTGGAAGCTCAGCTTTATTCAGTTGAGGTCAACACCAGGGAGCAGCAAACAGAGGTATTATGCCCCAACCAGCACTTAAAAAAAAAAAAAAAATTAGAGCCAGAAGGTTGAAGCTCAGCTTTATTCAGTTGAGGAAAAACACCAGGCAGGGGCAGACACCGTTAGTAGGCCGTAACCAAAGTTGAAGGCCAAATGCAGTTTAATATCTGCTACTATAGGCCGAAAGCCAGAAGGTGGAAGCTCAGCTTTATTCAGTTGAGGGCAAACACCAGGGAGGGGCAGACACCGTTAGTAGGCCCTAACCACCAATTTTTAAAAACACAGCACTTAATGAGAGCCAGAAGGTTGAAGCTCAGCTTTATTCAGTTGAGGAAAAACACCAGGCAGGGGCAGACACCGTTAGTAGGCCGTAACCAAAGTTGAAGGCCAAATGCAGTTTAATATCTGATACTATAGGCCGAAAGCCAGAAGGTTGAAGCTCACCTTTATTCAGTTGAGGGCAAACACCAGGGAGGGGCAGACACCGTTAGTAGGCCCTAACCACCAATTTTTAAAAACACAGCACTTAATGAGAGCCAGAAGGTTGAAGCTCAGCTTTATTCAGTTGAGGAAAAACACCAGGCAGGGGCAGACACCGTTAGTAGGCCGTAACCAAAGTTGAAGGCCAAATGCAGTTTAATATCTGCTACTATAGGCCGAAAGCCAGAAGGTGGAAGCTCAGCTTTATTCAGTTGAGGGCAAACACCAGGGAGGGGCAGACACCGTTAGTAGGCCCTAACCACCAATTTTTAAAAACACAGCACTTAATGAGAGCCAGAAGGTTGAAGCTCAGCTTTATTCAGTTGAGGAAAAACACCAGGCAGGGGCAGACACCGTTAGTAGGCCGTAACCAAAGTTGAAGGCCAAATGCAGTTTAATTTCTGATACTATAGGCCGAAAGCCAGAAGGTGGAAGCTCCGATTTAGACAGTGGAGGACAATTTGAATTTGGGACTGCAGACAGACTTAGTAGGCTGTCCCCTGTGGACCATGCATCCACCACATTAACCCATTGCGTTGTAATGGACACGTAATCTTCCGTGGCCATGCCTACAGGTCCATGCGTCTGTTGTCAGGTGCACCTTTGTACTCACAGATTGCCAGAGTGCATGAACAATGCGGTCTTTTACATGCTGGTGGAGGGTTGGGATGGCTTTTCTCGCAAAAGAAGTGTCGACTGGATAGCTTGTAGCGTGGTACAGCGTAGTCCATCATGGCCTTATTAATAGTAAATAAAATATATAACTAGGCTCTATGAACTTTTAAATAGGTTCCAGGGGTACACGGGCAGCATTGGTGTGGTCAGTGGAGGAGTATTGCAAGTAGGGGCCGCAGACAGGCTATCAAAGGCCTAAAATAACAAACAATAGGCAGGCATGGCAGTTTTAAATCGGTTACATGGATACACAGGCAGGCACTCCAGCAGCATTGTGGTCAGTGGAGGAGTATTGCAAGTAGGGGCCGCAGACAGGCTATCTAAGGCCTAAAATAACAAACAATAGGCAGGCATGGCAGTTTTAAATCGGTTACATGGATACACAGGCAGGCACTCCAGGCAGCATTGTGGTCAGTGGAGGAGTATTGCAAGTAGGGGCCGCAGACAGGCTATCAAAGGCCTAAAATAACAAACAATAGGCAGGCATGGCAGTTTTAAATCGGTTACATGGATACACAGGCAGGCACTCCAGGCAGCATTGTGGTCAGTGGAGGAGTATTGCAAGTAGGGGCCGCAGACAGGCTATCAAAGGCCTAAAATAACAAACAATAGGCAGGCATGGCAGTTTTAAATCGGTTACATGGATACACAGGCAGGCAGCATTGTGGTCAGTGGAGGAGTATTGCAAGAAGTGTCTGATACAGTTAGTACTCCCAAAAAATAAATAGATGTTAATGTCTCGCAAAACAACTATAAATAAAAAAAAGGGTGGCATGCTTAGGTACAGGGGTGGGCTCATCTGCAGAGTTTATGACAAAGTATTCTGGCTGTAAATTAGTATTTACTGGTGTCAATATAGGACACTGACCCCCAGACTACTTTAACTAGCATCATAGATGTCAACAAATTGGTATTGTTTGTCAGTGCCAGGCATTGAATGATGTCAGCGCATAGACTAAACATTGGTGGAGCTGTGCGAGATAATTTTGCACGTGGTAGAGCACAGTTTGAGCGGGGGGGGGAACTCTCTTGTGGCCGGTGGTACCGCCCCAGGGCCCCTCATGTTACAACGGTGTGTCTGACGTTGGGTGCGCACCACCACCGCCAGAGACACTACATTGTACTATGAGGGAACCAGTGGCAATGCCGTCGACCAAAAGCGGGCACACCCACCTCTTCAGACAAACAGCACTGTAACGGGTGCTTGCGCCAAGTGGCGAGACCACGGCCCCGTGGGGGGGAGTTTTCCCATTGGGGGAGGTGTAAACATGTCGTATGCTGGACAAACAGCTGCTGCAAATTAACAGATTGGAACACTCAGTAAGACCAGTCCACAAGCAAGCAATTTTTATAGGAAAGCTAGGTGTCAGCCGGGAAAGGTGGGGCAAAATAATTTGAAATCCAGGAGTGGTTCATTTTAATGAAGGTGAGATCATCCACATTTTGGGTAGCCAGACGAGTCCTTTTTTCGGTTAATATTGAACCAGCAGCACTGAATACTCTTTCTGATAGCACACTAGCTGCTGGGCAAGCAAGCTCCTGCAATGCATATTCTGCCAATTCAGGCCAGGTGTCTAATTTGGATGCCCAGTAATCAAATGGGAATGACGGTTGAGGGAGAACATCGATAAGGGATGAAAAATAGTTAGTAACCATACTGGACAAATGTTGTCTCCTGTCACTTTGAATGGATGCTGCAGTACCTGTCCTGTCTGTGGTCATTGCGAAATCACTCCACAACCTGGTCAGAAAACCCCTCTGTCCAACGCCACTTCTGATCTGTGCACCTCTAACACCTCTGCCATGTAGAACCCTGCAGCTTGTGTGAGAACCATCACCGGCGCTGTGTGCTGGGAATGCCTGAATCAAACGGTCTACAAGAGTAGCTTGTTTGGTTGCTAATATTTGTTCGAGGTTCTCATGTGGCATAATATTTTGCAATTTGCCTTTATAGCGAGGGTCAAGGATGCAGGCCAACCAGTAATCATCATCGCTCATCATTTTTATAATGCCTGTGTCCCTTTTGAGGATACGTAAGGCATAATCCGCCATGTGAGCCAAAGTTCCAGTTGTCAAATCTGCGGTTGTGCTGGTTGGAGGGGCAGTTACAGGCAAATCTACGTCACTTGTCTCCCTTAAAAAAAACAGAACCCGGCCTTGCAACGCCACTAATTTCTGTTGGCCCAGGAGAAGCTTCCTCATTCAAAAAGTACTCATCCCCATCATCCTCCTCATCCTCCTCCTCCTCTTCGCCCGCTACCGTGTCCTCTACACGGTCCTGACCAGACAATGGCTGACTGTCATCAAGGCTTTCCTCTTCCTCGGCTGCAGACGCCTGCTCCTTTATGTGCGTCAAACTTTGCATCAGCAGACGCATTAGGGGGATGCTCATGCTTATTATGGCGTTGTCTGCACTAACCAGCCGTGTGCATTCCTCAAAACACTGAAGGACTTGACACAGGTCTTGTAGCTTCGACCACTGCACACCTGACAACTCCATGTCTGCCATCCAACCGCCTGCCCGTGTATGTGTATCCTCCCACAAAAACATAACAGCACGCCTCTGTTCGCACAGTCTCTGAAGCATGTGCAGTGTGGAGTTCCACCTTGTTGCAAGGTCGATGATTAGGCGATGCTGGGGAAGGTTCAAAGACCGCTGATAGCTTTGCATACGGCTGGAGTGTACGGGCGAACGGCGGATATGCGAGCAAAGTCTGCGCACTTTGAGGAGCAGGTCGGGTAACCCCGGGTAACTTTTCAGGAAGCACTGCACCACCAGGTTTAAGGTGTGAGCCAGGCAAGGAATGTGTTTCAGTTGGGAAAGGGCTATGGCAGCCATGAAATTCCTTCCGTTATCACTCACAACCTTGCCCGCCTCAAGATGTACAGTGCCCAGCCATGACTGAGTTTCATTCTGCAAGAACTCGGACAGAACTTCCGCGGTGTGTCTGTTGTCGCCCAAACACTTCATTGCCAATACAGCCTGCTGATGCTTGCCACTAGCTGTCCCATAATGGCACACCTGGTGTGCAACAGTGGCAGCTGCGGATGGAGTGGATGTGCGACTGCGGTCTGTGGACGAGCTCTCGCTTCTGCAGGAGAAGGAGGAGGAAGAGTAGGAGGGGGGGCGAACGCCTACAGCCAACTCTTTCCTTGACCGTGGGCTAGGCAGAACTGTCCCAATATTGCTGTCCCCTGTGGACCCTGCATCTACCACATTCACCCAGTGTGCCGTGATGGACACGTAACGTCCCTGGCCATGCCTACTGGTCCATGCATCTGTTGTCAGGTGCACCTTTGTAGTCACAGACTGCCTGAGTGCATGGACGATGCGGTCTTTAACATGCTGTTGGAGGGCTGGGATGGCTTTTCTAGAAAAGACGTGCCGACTGGGTAGCTCGTAGCGTGGTACAGCGTAGTCCATCAGCGCTTTGAAAGCTTCGCTTTCAACTAACCGGTAGGGCATCATATCTAATGAGATTAGTCTAGCAATGTGGGCATTCAAACCCTGTGTTACGCGGATGCGAGGATGAGTACTTCCTTTTCCTAACAAGAGTCTCATGTAGGGTGAGCTGGACTGGAGAGCTGGAGATCGTGGAACTAGCGGTGGTGCCGGTGGACATGGGTGACTGAGAGAGGGTTGGAGATGGTATTCTTGCCGGTGCCCTACATGCAGTGTTTCCTACTACTAACCTGGTGATTCCCTGACTGCTTTGGCCTGGCGACGAAAGCTGCACAGATACTGCAGGTGGCGCGAGAAATGGTCGGCTTACAGGGAGGGAAGGGATGTAGCGTTGCTGACTAGCTTCATTGGCCGAGGGTGCTGCAAACTTTAGGGACGTTTGGTAGTTAGTCCAGGCTTGCAAATATATGGTGGATAAATGTCTATGCATGCAACTTGTATTTAGACTTTTAAGATTCTGACCTCTGCTTAAGGTAGTTGAACATTTTTGACAGATGACTTTGCGCTGATCATTTGGATGTTGTTTAAAAAAATGCCAGACTGCACTCTTTCTACTATCGGATACCTTTTCAGGCATTGCAGACTGAGCTTCTTTAACCGGATGGCCACGCTGTCCTCCAACTGGTTTTGGTTTTGCCACGCGTTTTTGGCCAGATACGGGCCCGGTAGATGGAACCTGTTGTGATGTTGATGCCTGCTGCGGCTCCTCCTCCTCCGCTTCAGAACTACTGCCACCTGCACCCTGTTCCCCCAATGGCTGCCAATCGGGGTCCACAACTGGGTCATCTATGACCTCCTCTTCTATGTTGTGTGCAACTTCGTCTGTGTCACCGTGTAAGCCGGTGGTATTGCATTCGTGACGGGGCACCATAGTCTCCGCTGGTTTTGATTCTGCCTCAGTACACTGCGAGGGCAATATTCTGGTCTGAGTCAAAGGAACAGCATAGTAATCTGGCTGTGGCTGTGCATCTGTGCACTCCATGTCCGATTCAACTTCTAATGGGCATAGCCTGTTAACTGTTTCACTGTGTAACCCAGGAACGGTATGTGTAAAGAGCTCCATGGAGTAACCTGTTGTGTCGACTGACGCATCCTTCACTGTTGTTTTTAGTGAAGGACACAAGGAAGCGACTTGTTCCTGACCGGGAGCATCCACTGATGATGCACTGCTCTGACATTTGGCACTTTCCGAGGAGGAGGCGAAAGAGTTAGAGGCAGAGTCAGCAATGAAAGCCAATACTTGTTCCTCCTGCTCCGGCTTCAAAAGTGGTTTTCCTACTCCCAGAAAAGAGAGCGTTCGAGGCCTTGTGTAGCCAGACAACGAACCTGGCTCAACAACTCGAGACTTAGGTGCTGTACTGCTTTTACCACGACCACCTGATGCTCCACCACCACTACCATCATTACCAGCTGACAATGACCGCCCACGGCCACGACCTCTTCCACTAGACTTCCTCATTGTTTGCAAAACGTAACCAAAGTAATGCTATTTGTTACTGTAAAACAACTTATCAGGTGAACTCAAACTTCTGTAGGATTTATATATACCTTTATAGGTGCCTGACACTGAAAGGAAAATCAGGCCCAATGTTACACACTCGGTTTTCTGTGCCCCAATAATTTGAGACAGATGGCACACACAGGACCAGCACTCAAGCAGAAATGCCAATCTTAATCTCCCACTATTTATTTTTTTTTTTCTGGGAGAATTTACCCTAAAAAAAAAAAATGGCCAAGTATTATGCAGTGTTTTCGGTGCAACACAATGAGAGACAGATGCCACACACAGCAATGGCACGGAGGCAGACTTGCCAATATTTATCTCCCACAAATTTTTTTTGGGGGAAAAGGGAGAATGTACCCCCCCCCAAAAAAAAATGGCTAAGTATTACACAGTGTTTTCGGTGCCACACAATGAGAGACAGATGCCACACACAGCAATGGCACGGAGGCAGACTTGCCAATATTTATCTCCCACTAATTTTTTTTTGGGAAAAGGGAGAATGTACCCCCCCCCAAAAAAAAATGGCCAAGTATTACACAGTGTTTTCGGTGCCACACAATGAGAGACAGATGCCACACACAGCAATGGCACGGAGGCATACTTGCCAATATTTATCTCCCACTAATTTTTTTTTGGAAAGGGAGAATTTAGCAAAAAAAAAAAAAAATGGCCAAGTATCACACAGTGTTTTTCGGTGGCACACAATGAGAGAGAGATGCCACACACAGGACTGGCACAGAGGCAGACTTGCCAATATTTATCTCCCTGCAGTAATCTCAGAAAAGTATGGCAGGCAGCTATAATAAGGACTGCTGCACACAAAAGTGTGGACAAACACACAAGATAGCTGTGCAGAAAGGAAGGAAAAACAGGATTTGTGCTTTGAAAAAAGCAGTTGGTTTGCACAGCGGCGTACACACACAGCAATCAGGGTCAGGGAGCCTTCTAGGGCAGCCCAATGAGTGACAGCGCTGAGGAAAAAAAAATGTAGCTTCCACTGTCCCTGCAATCAAAAGGTGGTGTTGGACAGTGGAAATCGCTACAGCACAAGCGGTTTGTAGCTTTATGTACCCTGCCTATCACTATCCCTGCTTCCGAAGAAGCTGCAGCAACCTCTCCCTACGCTCAGAGCAGCAGCAGTAAGATGGCGGTCGGCGGGAACGCCCCTTTATAGCCCCTGTGATGCCGCAGAAAGCAAGCCAATCACTGCAATGCCCTTCTCTAAGATGGTGGGGACTGAGAACTATGTCATCACGCTGCCCACACTCTGCGTCCCCCATTGGCTGAGAAATGGCGCTTTTAGCATCATTGAAACGCGACTTTGGCGCAAAAGTCGCGTACCACATGGCAGACCCCACACAGGGATCGGCTCAGTTTCATGAGACGCCGACTTTGCCAAAAGTCGGCGACTTATGAAAATGAACGATCCGTTTCGCTCAACCCTAGTGGCAACTTTATTTGCCACAAATAGAATTTTCAACTCCTTGGGGCCATAGTTTTTCTGGTTAGGCGGTAATGAGGTACAAGTGTTCTAGTTTCTGCAGAGCATTGGGGACCTTAGCAGTCAGAGCAACATAGATCTAACCAGCATCACATGTACAATGGATACGTACTGATTTTTCTGAGACCAAATGGTGCAGGGGCCACGTAACATAGTATTGTGGGTTCATACAGATTTTCTGGGCCAAACTGATTCAAGCTGAGATCTTAACAGGGGCCGTTTTCCCCTAAGCCTTGAGTTGCAGGAACACGCTCCAAGGGCCAACCTTCGACTGCAGGCATCTTCCCATTAGTCTTTAGGGGCTGCAGTATTTGTGCCCATCATCAATATTATATTCCTTCCTTTTCTTTAAGGACTGCACCAACATCAGCATCTTGAGCTTAATACCAGCTGGGCCAGTTGTATGTCAACCAGGTAAAAAAAAGTTACAAACATGATAAGTTTTGTATGTATAAAAGAAAAAAACATTCTTATTCTATAGCTTTAATAAAATAGGTGTAACTGTCCATATCTGCAGATGTTTTGAGGCAACAACTTGAGTAGATGACTTGGAAGGCCAAGAAAATGGGAGCTGAAATCCGAAATATTCCCACCATTCGGTTCACATGTGAGGCCAGCTGTGTGTAGACCTCAGGATAACAGCAGACTGCCAAACTTTTTTTTGTATGTTTTGTTGTTTAGTATCCAGTTTATGATGTTTCATGTTGTAGCATCTTGTTTATTCATAGTGTACAGTACTTGTGTCGCTTGCAATTGACAATTTATTATCACTTGTGATTCATAAATCTTGCCCTTTCTTTTAGGGCAGGACATAGAATAGTGCCTTTATTATTATAGATGGCACTGTTTTTTGTTTTATTAAGTGATTTTAATTGGGATTTATTTTTTTATCTACTTGCAATAAAATTTACTATTTCTTCGTCTTGTGCCTCTTTTACGCTTGTGTAACACCCCAGGTTTCTGGTTGTCACAGTGGTATTGCTCTCCTCACGGGGAGAGTGATGTCATGCTTGGAAGCGAGAAAGGATTCCTTTTTTCAGGTATTCACAAACATGCAACATGTTCTTACTCCACGTTGAGCGCAGATACCGGTAGCATGAAAGACCGAAGTTGTGGGGGTAACTATGCCCCACAGCAGAAACCGGCGGACAGCAGATTGCAAGTTACCTGTCCACCATTAACGCCTGAGGACACAGTAGCAGATAGAGCCTGGGTCGTGATAGAGATCCTGTAAAAAGGCTCGAGTTACCTGTCGTATGGGTAGTGTCCTACCAACAAGGGGGACAGAGAGAAAACGTGAGGACCATGTGTGAGGCCTAAGGTGGCAAGGGACTACAACACCACAGCGCTAGAGGGAAGGCTTCCCACCCCACCTGGTAAGGGGGATTCCAGACTTGCTTCCAAGTCAGCCAGACCTTTGACACCTGTGATCCGGTACCCTGGACTGTGGCTGCCTGAGTAAAGAGGAAAAGAGACTGCAACCCTGTGTCCTCCGTTTCTTTCTACACCACCTACCACCTGTCCCTACTACACCGGGAGCCCTGGGGACCCAGCTTCACCTGTGGGAAGCCATACCATCACCCCAGCGGACCCCTTTCAGCAGCACCAGTCACCCCTGACCGAATACCACAGGTGGCGTCATAAATTTTTTTTAATTTCACAAACCCCTTTAAAGACAGTCCCTTTTACTTGGGAGCCCAGGGCCATGGACGTGGTCACCGCCGTGACACATCCCCTTTAAGTACCGGACCCTGTACCGGGTATCCCACAGCCCTGCCGGCATTCCACTTGTATACTTTGTTTTTTTTGGACTTGTTTTTATAATTTGGACGATTTAAGAGCACTCATTTATTTTAAATTCATGTGGTGCTAGAGTTGAGCAAAAAGATTTGCAGAACCCTGATCAAGCAGGCATCGCTGGTGTCTCATCTGATTACGAGGTCCGGCACGATATCATTGTTGGGAAGAGTGACGCATTCATGACAACATGCCAGTCCTATAAATTAAAGGGATTTTTCCCACGAACAAAGTTAATTTCAATCAACAATCAATAGATCTTGGAATAATAATACGTTTCACAATTAGATCTGTTTAAAAAAAATGTTTCTGTGCTGAGATAAATATATAATTGTACCCTTGCTGTGTACTGTGTAATGACTTTGTCTGACAGGCACGTGGTCTGAACGTACCATAGGTCTTGGGCAGGGGAGGAAGCAAAAAAGTATACAGACAGCCTGCTTTGATTTTGAAAAGTATGTGCTGAATATCTAATGTTATCAGAAACCAGCAGAATCCAGATGTCTATTTCATGGAAAAACCAAAAGGACTGTGGTGTAACTTGTTTTTCACCCTTTACCATACATTGATGAAATAGAACGCCAAGGTGTTTTCACGAGTAACTCTGCACAATCACCAGTAGGGGGCGCAGCTGACATGATAGGAGAAAACTGTACCTTTAATCCCAAGGAATAATGAAGCTCTAAATCAGCCAGTGTCATTATGAAATCAGCCCAGGACCTAAAAAAGGACCCCACAGCTGTGTCTTTCACATGCATATTAGGGGATTTTGCACAGGTAGAATATAAGCAGACATAGGGATATTGTAAGTAACATTGTTTCCATCAGTGATAAAAAGCGTAAAAAATAAACAGACAAAAGACCATAGCAAAATATTTTTCTTTGTGTGTGTTTGTACCACCAAATTAAAATTCATTATATACAGTACAGACAAAGTTTGTACACACCTTCTCATTCAAAGATTTTTCTGTATTTTCATGACTAAGAAAATTATACATTCACACTGAAGGCATCAAAACTATGAATTAACACATGTGGAATTATATACTTAACAAGAAAGTGTGAAACAACTGAAAATGTCTTATATTCTAGGCTCTTCAAAGTAGCCACCTTTTGCTTTGATGACTGCTTTGCACACTCTTGGCATTCTCTTGATGAGCTTCAAGCGGTAGTCACCGGGAATGGTCTTCCAACAATCTTGAAGGAGTTCCCAGAGATACTTAGCACTTGTTGGCCTTTTTGCCTTCACTCTCAGGTCCAGCTCACCCCAAACCATCTCGATTGGGTTTCTCAAGAAAGGTCCACATCCTGGACTGAAACGTTGCACATGGGCCAATAAACCACCTTTATTTTTTCTATTGGGGTGCTGCCTTCATTTTTCTGGATTATATATATATATACTAACTATATAGACTAACCTCTGCACTAATCCGTACCTCCCACTCCCGACTCCAAGACTTCTCCCGTGCTGCGCCAATCCTCTGGAATGCTCTACCCCAAGACATTAGGACCATCCACAACTTGCATAGTTTTAGGCGCTCGCTCAAAACACATTTGTTCAGAGCGGCCTATCACGTTCCCTAATCAGTCATTTTATGTTTTTGTGCGTGTGTAACCCATTCACTACTTCCATCTACCCCCCACCCCCTGAAGATGGCTGGACCATCATTGTAAATACACACCTGTACTTTGTATCTCCCCACCTCATTGTAGATTGTAAGCTCTCACGAGCAGGGTCGTCTTATTTTGTCTTATTTTTGCTTTATTACTGTATTGTTAACATTGTTACCTATGACTGTTGTGTTTGAAACTGTTAAACTGTAAAGCGCTGCGGAATATGTTGGCGCTATATAAATAAAGATTATTATTATATATATATATATATATATATATATAATATATATATATATGGTATATATATATATATATATATATATGTATCAATAGCATGTTCACAAAAAGTACAGCCTAAGATACTGATCAGGTGGACCACATAGGCAGTGGGGTAGTATGTACCCCATAGAAATACGGAGATAAGAACACAGTTTTAGTACTGTAAAAATACATTATTCTATTGCATCATTGCAAAAAATAAAAGAACAGAAAACATTTTGGAATTTTGAAATACAAGTAACAAAAAAAAATAGTTTGGAAAAGATTTATAAAACTGTCTAAAAGAAAAACTGTTTGGTTTGCCATGTCAACCAGCCATAGCAAATATTTTAACAAACAGTTTTCTTTTAGATAGTTTTCATGACTCTGTCCTTTGCTCCAAAATGCAAAAACCTGCTTAAAGGGGTTTTTCACTACTTTTGTATTGATGATCTACGTATTTTTAGAGAATATCAGATTGGTGTTGGTCCCGCACCGGCACCCGTACTGATCAGCTGTCATCATCTCCAGCTGCAGCCGCATATTAACAGTGTACAGAGCAGGAGAGCGCAGCTTTTTAGGAGGTGTAGTGTGGCCGCTGCCGAGAGCTGCAGCTCAGGGCCTACAGAAGAGCATCGAGCCTAATCTGTAGCACCCAGCAGCAGACAATAATAATAATAATCTTTATTTTTATATAGCGCTAACATATTCTGCAGCGCTTTACACTTTTGTACACATTATCATCACTGTCCCCGATGGGGCTCACAATCTAAATTCCATATCAGTATGTCTTTGGAATGGTTGCGGAAACCCACACAAACACAGGGAGAACATACAAACTCCTTGCAGATGTTGTTCAAGGTGGGATTAGAACCCAGGACCCCAGCGCTGCAATGCTAACCACTGAGCCACCGTGCTGCCCAATAATGTGATGGAGCTGGTCTGTTCCGCACACTTTTTGCATCCAGCTGCCAGAGGGGGTAATAGTGGATCAGCCGGTGACGGACCCTCCCCAATGTTATATTTATTCTCTATCCTAAATATAGTCTATGAATATAAAAGAAGTGAACAATTCCTTTAACCCTCAGAGTTCGTATAACATTTAAAAATAAGGATTTAGAAACAGCACCCCACCTGTCTAATGGAATGTGTCTGGCATTGCAGCTCAACTCCATTAGAATGACTTAGGATGAACTACAATACCGCACACAACCTGCGTGTGGCACTGTTTTTGAAAGAAAGCAGCTGTGTTGTTTTCTTCCTGTACAAGCCTTTTAAGGAGACTGATAGAACCTCTCTCACTCAGAGGTTAAGGAAGGTCTTTAGGAATAAAAAAGCGTGTGAGAAAGTTTATGGGGACATGGGTATTGGAGGGTAATCTTCATGTTGGACAGGTGAGGGACATGGTTGTTTATTATTTTTGGTCTTTTACAGGGGACATGGGCTTCAGTGGATTAGGTGTAAAGGAGAGTATAACTTTCACATTGAGAGAAATAGTCAGCACCACCAGACCACAGCTTTTATTTAAAAAAATGTATCACCCTTTTGATAAAACAACTAGCTATGTCAATAAAATGGAATAAGGTGGTTCAAGGCTAACAAAAATAGTAGTTGATCCATTCCATAAAAAGAGAAAAAGCAGCACTCACCATTTCCAGGATTAAAAGTCCTTTATTGTGGCAATCAGGACATGCTGGCAGCATTCCGGGGAATGAGGACAACTGCCGTTTCGTACCTACTGTGACATGGGCTTCCGTGGATTAGGCGTAAAGGTGAGTATAACTTTGCTTTCTTATTTTTAATTAAAATAAAGGTGTGTCTTTTCTCAATTAAAGGACTTTATTCAGGGTGTTTTTTGCTTACAATATGAGAGCGTTTTTAGATGCCACTCCATTACTAACCCCTGGGCTTGATGACAGTTGCCAATACAAAGCTGACATCAACCTCACTACTATTACCCCACTTGCCACAGTGCCAAAGCAAGTGGGAAGAGCGAGGCTAAGTGCCAGAATTGGTGCATCTTATGGATATGTAATTTCTGGGGAGGCTGAGAGCTGATGTTTTAGTCTGGGAGTGGGTCAATATGCACGGCCCCTAGGCTGTCTGCTTAGCCATTGCTGGTTATTAATTATAGGGGGCCCCATGTCTTTTTTTGGGGGGTTCCCCTATTTTAATAACCAGTAAAGATGAGCAAAGAATCATAGAATAACATTAGTCAGATTGCAATCAGATTTTTTATGAGATTGCACTCATCCGTTTTTCTCGCCTATGCATATGAGCCCTTACTCTCATGCCTTTACTTAGGGGTGTAATATCTTTATGATAGGTTCCTTTTAATATTGGGCAATTCAAAACAAAAAAAAAATTGTAATGTATGTGAAAATTCTAAACTTGATCTCCCAGAACAAAACTGCTAAAAAAAAATAAACAATGAAAAAATGATGCAGAATCCTACTGTATCCAGGCAGTATAAATCCGCATTATGATGACTGATAGATGACTCCCACTTTCTCACAAACAGAAGGCCACAGGCATAATAATAGCAGGTTAACGTTCACACTAAAACCCACAGATTACAACCAGCTACGGCCAAATGCAAACAAAATCTAATTTAACAACTTTTTGTTGCCTTTATCTTTTTCTCTCTATTCTATGTCATGGTGCCCTATATAATTGAAGGACAAAATATTAAAAATGTGCAGAGGGTGAAAATAGAAAACACATTTTGATTTGTAGGGGTCTCAGCTAAAATTGCAACCCAAACACTATGGCCCACATGTGAAGAACTATAACATCCATGGCAGATTTCAGAGAAACTAACATTTTGCGCATCCGCCATGTACTCCTTGCCCGGTGCATTAGCGGTCTTCTCCCTACTTTAGGTGATGGCCGGACTCATGAACTGCACATATCAGGGGGGCCGTTGATCAGAGCAGTAAGAGATTTTAGTGCAGTCAATTAATCAAGACCACGTGGGAGACGTTAGGCAGGGTTTAATGAGGAGAACTAGAGAACGGGTGTGGACCACCATCAGGGAACTCGCCAGCTCATTTGCCTAATAAAAAAGTTGATTTTCGCTACAACACAAAATTCACCTGGGGCCACATGGGTAAAGTCCCCCACCCAGCACTATGGATAGTTCAGGCGGCACAAACCATCTAACAGACTCCCTTTAAAGTGCTTTAACACAAACAATTAATTATTGACTCTTCGATGTAGGATTGAAGAAATTTTGAAGGGCAATTGTAATAAAAGGCAAAATTAGTCATTTAAGAAATAAAAAAAAAAAAACGCTTTTAATATATGTCTTAATTTATTATAGTTGAGGGTTCACTTGGGTTCATGTGGCATGGGTTCACCTGGTGAGATGAATTCTATAAAATGTAGGTCAGGGTGAGTAACAGGGAACGAAGGTGATAGCACAGCTGACAGGACTTGCCAAAAGGCACCTGGATTAGGATATGCAGGTCAACAGGCAGACAAACAGAAAAAGAGAAACCAGAACACACAGAGCCAGAAGTTTAGACACACAGACAGGAACTGTAGACGTACAATTAGTCTAGGACTTGCAGCAAACAAATGGATAAAAACAGAGTTGTATGATATCGGCAAATAGATGGTGCATAGTGGGGAGAAATGAGGCAGTGATGAAAAGGAAAACGGTATACTTGCATGTAGACAAGATATACACTGTCACATCAGGGTTTTTTAGTTTGAACAGCACCAGAGAAGAGTTTATGCTTACAACAGGTAAAGGGCTAACTGCAGGCCTGAACTAAATACAAGTTTGCAGAAAAGAGGATTACCAGCTCAGAGAAATTAATGTTGAGGTACACTAGAAAGCAAAGGGTGTCTGAACAGAAAGCTTACTGAATACTCAAAAAGACATAGAGTGAGAAAGTCATGGATGTTCACCAGGCTGCTTGAAAACCCCACAGTAAAGGCTAGTAGCCATATGGGAAGGGAGTGGGGCCCAACCATAGAGCCGACACTGTAACGGGGTCTACCGTGCTGGAGTACCTCTTTAGTACCACCCCGTGTTTCAGGAAGTCCACTCTGCTTTGGCTGGAGTCTGAATGAAGGACGCTGGCTGGAATTGCTTGGTTATATACATACATATAACTGCACAACATATTCTGGGTGCTGGGGGGTTCCGAAACACGGCTCCCCTTTTCAGCGACGCGATCGGCATACACAGTCTGATCCTTAACGGATCGGTTTGGGGATGACCGAAGTTTATGAGATTGGTACAAGTTCCGTTTGTCGACTTAGTCCATCGGCGTTACTGTTTTGTTTGCCGGGTCTGTAGTGGATGGTGAAGTCCAGAGGTTGTAGGGCCAAACTCCACCGCAGTAATCTGGGGTTGTCTCCGGAGACCCGATTAAGCCAGACTAGGGGATTATGGTCCGTTAGGAGGGAAAACTGTCGTCCATACAAATATGGTTGCAACTTTTTGAGTGCCCATACTACCGCCAGGCACTCCTTCTCGATGGCTGCATAGCTTACTTCACGGGGCAGTAGTTTCCGACTAAGGTAAGCTGCTGGGTGTTCTTGTCCATCCGCCCCGACTTGGCTCAGTACTGCCCCCAATCCAAACATAGAAGCGTCTGTGTGAACAAGGAAACGTTTAGTTGGATCGGGTGCGGCCAATACAGGGGTATTGGTGAGGGCGTCCTTTAGCTGGTGGAAGGCTTCCTCACACTCTGGGGTCCAGGTTACCTGGCGGGGTTGGTTCTTACGGGTCACATCAGTTAGGGGCTTGGCTACGCTGCTGTAATTGGGAACGAATTTCCTGTAATACCCCGCTGTCCCTAGAAACGCCATTACCTGGGTTTTAGTGCGTGGGGTGGGCCATTTGGCTATGGCCTCAATCTTGGCTGGTTCTGGTTGCTGTTTCCCACTTCCCACCCAATGCCCTAAATACTGAACCTCTGCTTTTCCCACGTGACACTTGTTTGGGTTCAGGGTGATTCCAGCCTTGTGGATCCTGTCCAATACTGTCTCTAAGTGATTTAGATGCTCTTCCCATGTCGCTCTGTAGATGGCGATGTCATCCAGGCAGGCACAAGCATAGTCCTGGAGACCATCCAGAAGCCGGTCAGCCAGCCTCTGGAAGGTCGCCGGGGCATTCTTCATCCCGAACGGCATAACTCGAAACTGGAATAAGCCGAACGGCGTGACAAATGCCGACTTGGGAATAGCATCAGGACTAAGGGGAATCTGCCAGTAGCCTTTGCATAGATCAATGGTGGTCAAATACTTTGCCCCCGCCAGCCGGTCTAACAACTCATCCACACGCGGCATGGTATACGCATCCGTCACTGTTTTCTCATTGAGTTTACGATAGTCTACACAAAACCGTGTAGTCCCATCCTTCTTGGGCACTAACACTACGGGGGATGCCCAGGGACTATCTGACTCTTCAATGGCCCCTAAACGCAACATCTCTTGTATCTCTTGTCGCATCCCTTCTCGTACAGACTCAGGGACGCGGAAGGGGGTTGTCGCAGGGGGGTCTAATCCTGGGTCTCAACCTTGTGTTGTGCCAGGCGAGTGTACCCTGGTCTCCCCGAAAACATCCTCTGTCGCTGCCTCAACAACGCCTCTGCCTGCTGCCTCTCCCGGGGACCTAGGTCTTCACCCAAGTGTACCTGGTCCCATGTTTTGGACTGAGTCCTTTCCCCTAAGACATCAGGCAAGGGAAGTCCGGCTAAATCCTCTGCTTCAGGTGCACAGATGGCCACTACTGTTGTGATTTTGCTTTTTGCTCCCTCTAGTGGTCATTAGTGATTTGACTCTGGAGCGTCTGTCTTTTCCTATATCCTCACCTGGGCCGTTAGTTCAGGGGCGTTGCTATATAAGCTCCCTGGACCTTCAGTTCAATGCCTGGCATCGTTGAATTCAGAGCTAATCTGTTGTGCTCTTGTCCTCTGATCCTGGTTCCTGTTTTTCAAGCTAAGTCTGCTTCTTTGCTTTTTGCTTTTGTTTTGTTTGGTATTTTTGTCCAGCTTGTTCCTATCTGTATCCTGACCTTTGCTGGAAGCTCTAGGGGGCTGGTGTTCTCCCCCCGGACCGTTAGACGGTTCGGGGGTTCTTGAATCTCCAGCGTGGATTTTTATAGGGTTTTTGTTGACCAGATAAGTTATCTTGCTATATTCTGCTATTAGTAAGCTGGCCTCTCTTTGCTGAACCTGGTTAATTTCTGTGTTTGTAATTTCCTCTTACCTCACCGTTATTATTTGTGGGGGGCTTGTATCTTGCTTTGGGGTCCCTTTCTCTGGAGGCAAGAGAGGTCTTTGTTTTCTTCTCCTAGGGGTAGTTAGATTCTCCGGCTGGCGTGAGTCATCTAGCGATCACCGTAGGCATGATCCCCGGCTACTTCTAGTGTTGGCGTTAGGAGTAGCTATTTGGTCAACCCAGTTACCACAGCCCTATGAGCTGGATTTTTGTATCTTGCAGACTTACACGTTCCTCTGAGACCCTGTCCACTGGGGTCATAACAGTATGCCAGGCCAGTATTAAATGTTTAATGCATTGCAGAAGTGGGATTATAAGAAAGAAAATTTTGAGTTTTTTTTTCCCTCTCTCATTTTTTTTTTCTTTTCCCCTTTACCTCAGAGTGGCTTAAGCTTGCTGCAGACATGAATGTCCAGACCTTGATTACAAGTGTGGACCAGCTTGCCGCTCGTGTGCAGGGTATACAAGATTATGTTACCAGAAATCCTAGGTCTGAACCCAAGATTCCGATTCCTGAACTGTTTTCAGGAGACCGATTTAAGTTTAGGAATTTCAGGAATAATTGTAAATTATTTTTGTCCCTGAAACCTTGTTCGTCTGGAGACTCTGCTCAACAAGTAAAAATTGTTATTTCATTCTTACGGGGTGACCCTCAGGATTGGGCTTTTTCGTTGGCGCCAGGAGATCCGGCATTGGCTGATATTGATGCGTTTTTTCTGGCGCTCGGTTTACTTTATGAGGAACCCAATCTGGAGATTCAGGCAGAGAAAGCCTTGCTGGCTATGTCTCAGGGCCAGGACGAGGCTGAGGTGTATTGCCAAAAATTTCGGAAATGGTCCGTGCTGACACATTGGAACGAGTGTGCACTGGCCGCTAATTTTAGAAATGGCCTTTCTGAGGCCATTAAGAATGTTATGGTGGGTTTTCCCATTCCCACAGGTCTGAATGATACCATGTCCCTGGCTATTCAAATTGACCGGCGGTTGCGGGAGCGCAAAACCGCAAATTCCCTCATGTTGTCGTCTGAACAGACACCTGATGTGATGCAATGTGATAGAAAAACCGCAAATTCCCTCATGGTGTTGTCTGAACGGACACCTGATTTGATGCAATGTGATAGAATCCTGACTAGAAATGAGAGGAAAATTCATAGACGCCGGAATGGCTTGTGCTACTACTGTGGTGATTCTACACATGTTATCTCAGCATGCTCTAAACGTATATCTAAGGTTGTTAGTCCTGTCACCGTTGGTAATTTGCATCCTAAGTTTATTCTGTCTGTAACTTTGATTTGCTCACTGTCATCTTATCCTGTCATGGCGTTTGTAGATTCAGGTGCTGCCCTGAGTCTCATGGATCTCTCATTTGCTAAGCGCTGTGGTTTTATTCTTGAACCATTAGAAAATCCTATCCCTCTTAGGGGTATTGATGCTACGCCATTAGCAGAAAATAAACCGCAGTATTGGACACAGGTTACCATGTGCATGACTCCTGAACACCGCGAGGTGATACTTTTTCTCGTTCTACATAAAATGCATGATTTGGTTGTTTTGGGGCTGCCATGGTTACAGACCCATAATCCAGTCCTTGACTGGAAGGCTATGTCAGTGTCTAGTTGGGGCTGTCGTGGTATTCATGAGGATTCCCTGCCTGTGTCTATTGCTTCTTCTACGCCTTCGGAAGTTCCGGAGTACTTGTCTGATTATCAGGATGTCTTTAGCGAGTCCAGGTCCAGTGCATTGCCTCCTCATAGGGAATGTGACTGTGCAATAGATTTGATTCCAGGCAGTAAATTTCCTAAGGGAAGACTGTTTAATCTGTCGATACCTGAACATACCGCTATGCGTTCATATATCAAGGAGTCTCTGGAGAAAGGACACATCCGTCCGTCTTCTTCCCCTCTTGGTGCGGGATTCTTTTTTGTGGCTAAAAAGGACGGATCTTTGAGGCCTTGTATTGACTATCGGCTTTTAAATAAGATCACTGTCAAATTTCAGTATCCTTTGCCGCTGTTGTCTGACTTGTTTGCCCGGATTAAAGGTGCCAAGTGGTTTACCAAGATAGACCTTCGTGGTGCGTACAACCTTGTGCGCATTAAGCAAGGGGATGAATGGAAAACCGCATTCAATACGCCCGAAGGTCATTTTGAGTACTTGGTGATGCCTTTTGGGCTCTCTAATGCCCCTTCAGTTTTTCAGTCCTTTATGCATGACATTTTCCGGAACTATCTGGATAAATTTCTGATCGTTTATCTGGATGATATTCTGTTTTTTTCTGATAATTGGGACTCGCATGTGGAGCAGGTCAGGATGGTCTTTAAAATTTTGCGTGAAAATTCTTTGTTTGTCAAGGGCTCAAAGTGTCTTTTTGGTGTACAGAAGGTTCCCTTTTTGGGGTTCATTTTTTCCCCTTCTGCTGTGGAGATGGACCCAGTCAAGGTCCGAGCTATTCTTGATTGGACTCAGCCCTCGTCAGTTAAGAGTCTTCAGAAGTTCTTGGGTTTCGCTAACTTCTACCGTCGTTTTATCGCTAACTTTTCTAGCATTGTGAAACCTTTGACGGATATGACCAAGAAGGGCTCCGATGTGGTTAATTGGGCTCCTGCTGCCGTGGAGGCTTTCCAGGAGTTGAAACGTCGGTTTACTTCGGCGCCTGTTTTGTGCCAGCCTGATGTCTCGCTTCCCTTTCAAGTTGAGGTGGATGCTTCAGAGATTGGAGCAGGGGCCGTTTTGTCGCAGAGAGGCCCTGGTTGCTCTGTTATGAGACCTTGCGCCTTTTTCTCTAGGAAGTTTTCGCCTGCGGAGCGAAATTATGATGTGGGCAATCGGGAGTTGTTGGCCATGAAATGGGCATTTGAGGAGTGGCGTCATTGGCTCGAGGGTGCTAAGCATCGTGTGGTGGTCTTGACTGATCACAAAAATCTGATGTATCTCGAGTCTGCTAAACGCCTGAATCCTAGACAGGCCCGCTGGTCATTGTTTTTCTCCCGTTTTGACTTTGTTGTCTCGTATTTACCAGGTTCAAAGAATGTGAAGGCCGATGCTCTTTCCAGGAGCTTTGTGCCTGATGCTCCTGGAGTCGCTGAACCTGTTGGTATTCTTAAGGATGGTATTATCTTGTCAGCTATTTCTCCTGATCTGCGACGTGTGTTGCAGAGATTTCAGGCTGATAGGCCTGATTCTTGTCCACCTGACAGACTGTTTGTGCCTGATAAGTGGACCAGCAGAGTCATCTCCGAGGTTCATTCCTCGGTGTTGGCAGGTCACCCAGGAATTTTTGGCACCAGAGATCTGGTGGCCAGATCCTTTTGGTGGCCTTCCTTGTCTAGGGATGTGCGGTCATTTGTACAGTCCTGTGGGACTTGTGCTCGAGCTAAGCCTTGCTGTTCTCGTGCCAGCGGGTTGCTCTTGCCCTTGCCTGTCCCTAAGAGACCTTGAACACATATCTCCATGGATTTCATTTCTGATCTTCCGGTGTCTCAGGGCATGTCTGTTATCTGGGTGATATGTGATCGCTTCTCCAAGATGGTCCATTTGGTTCCTTTGCCTAAACTGCCTTCCTCTTCCGATCTGGTTCCTGTGTTTTTCCAGAACGTGGTTCGTTTGCACGGCATCCCTGAGAATATTGTGTCAGACAGAGGATCCCAGTTAGTTTCCAGATTCTGGCGATCCTTTTGTAGTAGGATGGGCATTGACTTGTCGTTTTCGTCTGCTTTCCATCCTCAGACTAATGGACAGACGGAGCGAACTAATCAGACTTTGGAGGCTTATTTGAGGTGTTTTGTCTCTGCTGATCAGGACGATTGGGTGACCTTCTTGCCGTTAGCTGAGTTTGCCCTTAATAATCGGGCTAGTTCCGCCACCTTGGTTTCGCCGTTTTTCTGCAACTCTGGTTTCCACCCTCGTTTTTCTTCAGGTCATGTGGAACCTTCTGACTGCCCTGGGGTGGATTCTGTGGTGGATTGTCATGATCTCTGCAGGCAGAGATCATAGCAAGCCTATAGAGGGACAAGCTCTCGGAAGATGGAACTATACTGACCATGAACTAAGCCTGCCGCGCAACTAGAAATAGCCAGGTAGCATTTCCTATTTATCGCTAGATGCCCAGCTCTGGCCTAAGACCTAAATAGCTAGCAGAGGGAAATATAAGACCTGGCTCACCTCTAGAGAAATATTCCAAAGAAGACAGTAGCCCCCCACATATAATGACGGTGAGTTCAGATGAAACAACAAACGCAGCAGGAAAATAGTCTTAGCAAATTTGAGGTCCGCTTACTAGATAGCAGAAGACAGATAGTATACTTTCATGGTCAGCAGAAAAACACTAACAAAACACCATCCAGAGATTACCTTAAACTCTGGCATTAACTCATAACGCCAGAGTAGCAATCCCTGATCAACGAGAGCTTTCCAGACACAGTAACAAAACTTCAGCTGTGAACTGGAACAAATAGGCAAAACAAAACATGGACAAAAGTCCAACTTAACTAGTAGTTGTCTAGAAGCAGGAACAAGCACTGAGAGGCATCAGATAACATTGTTGACCGGCAAGAAACCACCAGAGAAATGAGCTTAAATAGCGACACCCACTACTGATGGAACCAGGTGAAACAGGAAGGAGGATGACAAGTCCAATTCCACAAGCGGCCACCGGGGGAGCCCAGAATCCAAATTCACAACAGTACCCCCCCCTCAAGGAGGGGGCACCGAACCCTCACCAGATCCACCAGGGCGACCAGGATGAGCCCTATGGAAGGCACGAACAAGATCAGAAGCATGAACATCAGATGCATTGACCCAAGAATTATCCTCCTGGCCGTAACCCTTCCAGTTGACCAGATACTGGAGTCTCCGTCTGGAAACACGAGAGTCCAAAATTTTCTCCACAACGTACTCCAACTCACCCTCAACCAACACCGGAGCAGGAGGCTCAACTGAAGGTACAACAGGTACCTCATACCTGCGCAATAACGACCGATGAAAAACGTTATGAATGGAAAAGGACGCAGGGAGGTCCAAACGGAAAGAAACAGGATTAAGAATCTCCAATATTCTATAAGGGCCGATGAACCGAGGTTTAAACTTAGGAGAAGAGACCCTCATAGGGACAAAACGAGAAGACAACCACACCAAATCTCCAACACAAAGCCGAGAACCAACACGACGATGACGGTTGGCAAAACGCTGAGTCTTCTCCTGGGACAACTTCAAATTGTCCATAACCTGCCCCCAGATGTGATGCAATCTCTCCACCACCGCATCCACTCCAGGACAATCCGAGGATTCCACCTGACCGGAGGAAAATCGAGGGTGAAACCCCGAATTACAGAAAAACGGGGACACCAAGGTGGAAGAGCTGGCCCGATTATTGAGGGCGAACTCTGCAAATGGCAAAAAAGCAACCCAATCATCCTGGTCAGCAGAGACAAAACACCTCAGATATGTCTCAAGGGTCTGATTAGTCCGCTCGGTCTGGCCATTAGTCTGAGGGTGAAAAGCAGATGAAAAAGACAAATCTATGCCCATCCTAGCACAGAATGCCCGCCAAAATCTAGACACAAATTGGGTACCTCTGTCAGAAACAATATTCTCAGGAATACCGTGCAATCGGACAACATTCTGAAAAAACAGAGGAACCAACTCAGAAGAAGAAGGCAACTTGGGCAGAGGAACCAAATGGACCATTTTAGAGAAACGGTCACAGACCACCCAGATGACAGACATCTTCTGGGAAACAGGCAGATCTGAAATAAAATCCATCGAGATGTGTGTCCAAGGCCTCTTAGGAATAGGCAAGGGCAACAGCAGTCCGCTAGCCCGAGAACTACAAGACTTGGCCCGAGCACAAACGTCACATGACTGCACAAAGACTCGCACATCTCGTGACAGGGAAGGCCACCAGAAGGATCTTGCCACCAAATCCCTGGTACCAAAAATTCCGGGATGACCTGCCAATGCAGAAGAATGTACCTCAGAGATGACTCTGCTGGTCCAATCATCCGGAACAAACAGTCTATCAGGCGGACAACGATCCGGTCTATCCGCCTGAAACTCTTGCAAGGACCGCCGCAGATCAGGAGAAACGGCCGACAAAATTACTCCCTCCCTAAGGATACCTGTGGGTTCAGAATTACCAGGAGAGTCCGGGTCAAAACTCCTAGAAAGGGCATCTGCCTTAACATTCTTAGAACCCGGTAGGTATGACACCACAAAATTAAAGCGAGAAAAAAATAAAGACCAGCGCGCCTGTCTAGGATTCAGGCGTCTGGCAGTCTCAAGATAAATCAAATTTTTGTGGTCAGTCAATACCACCACCTGATGCCTAGCCCCCTCGAGCCAATGGCGCCACTCCTCAAACGCCCACTTCATGGCCAAAAGCTCCCGATTCCCAACATCATAATTCCGCTCTGCGGGCGAAAATTTGCGAGAAAAGAAGGCACAAGGCCTAATGACGGAGCAGTCGGAACCTTTCTGCGACAACACTGCCCCAGCTCCGATCTCCGAAGCGTCAACCTCAACCTGAAAAGGCAGATTCACATCAGGCTGACGCAACACAGGGGCAGAGGCAAAACGGCGCTTAAGCTCCCGAAAGGCCTCTACAGCATGAGGGGACCAATTAGCAACATCAGCGCCTTGTCTGGTCAAATCAGTCAGTGGTTTAACGACATCCGAAAAACCAGCAATAAATCGGCGGTAAAAGTTGGCAAAGCCCAAAAATCTCTGAAGACCCTTAAGAGAGGAGGGCTGAGTCCAGTCACAAATAGCTTGCACCTTGACGGGATCCATCTCAATGGAAGAGGGAGAAAAAATATACCCCAAAAAGGAAATTTTCTGGACCCCAAAATCGCACTTAGACCCCTTCACACATAAAGAATTAGACCGCAGAACCTGAAAAACTCTCCTGACCTGCTGGACATGAGAGTCCCAGTCATCAGAAAAAATCAGAATATCATCCAGATATATTATCATAAATTTATCCAGAAAATCGCGGAAAATATCATGCATAAAAGACTGGAAAACTGAAGGGGCATTAGAAAGACCAAAAGGCATGACCAAATACTCAAAGTGGCCCTCGGGCGTATTAAATGCGGTCTTCCACTCATCCCCCTGCCTGATCCGCACCAAATTATACGCCCCACGAAGATCAATTTTAGAGAACCACTTAGCACCTTCTATACGAGCAAACAAATCAGTAAGCAATGGCAATGGGTATTGATACTTAACAGTGATCTTATTCAGAAGCCGATAATCAATACATGGTCTCAAAGAGCCGTCTTTTTTTGAGACAAAGAAAAACCCAGCTCCCAAGGGAGAAGAAGATGGACGAATATGTCCCTTTTCCAAAGACTCCTTTATATATTCCCGCATAGCAGCATGTTCCGGCACAGACAGATTAAACAAACGACCCTTTGGATATTTACAACCCGGTATCAAATCTATGGCACAATCGCACTCACGGTGCGGAGGTAACGACCCAAGCTTGGGTTCGTCAAAGACGTCTTGATAATCAGAGAGGAACTCAGGGACTTCAGAGGGAATGGACGACGAAATAGAAACCAAAGGTAAGTCCCCATGAATACCCTTACATCCCCAGCTCAACACAGACATTGCTCTCCAGTCCAAGACTGGGTTGTGAGACTGCAACCATGGCAATCCCAGTACCAAATCGTCATGTAAATTATACAGCACCAGGAAACGAATAATCTCCTGGTGATCCGGATAGATACGCATGGTAACTTGTGTCCAGTATTGTGGTTTATTATTAGCCAATGGGGTGGAGTCAATCCCCTTCAGAGGAATAAGAGTCTCCAAAGGCTCTAAATCAAAACCACAACGATTGGCAAAGGACCAATCCATAAGACTCAGAGCGGCGCCAGAGTCAACATAGGCGTCCGTGGCAATGGATGACAAAGAGCAAATCAGGGTTACAGACAAAATAAACTTAGACTGAATGGTGCCAATGGAAACAGACTTATCAAGCTTCTTTGTACGCCTAGAGCATGCTGATATAACATGAGTAGAATCCCCACAATAGAAACACAATCCATTCTTCCGTCTAAAATTCTGTCGCTCGCTCCTGGACAGAATTCTATCACACTGCATACTTTCTGGCGTCTTTTCCATAGACACCGCCAGATGGTGCACCGGTTTGCGCTCCCGCAGACGCCTATCAATCTGAATAGCCATTGTCATGGACTCATTCAGACCTGCAGGCACAGGGAACCCCACCATAACATCCTTAACGGCATCAGAGAGACCTTCTCTGAAAGTTGCCGCCAAGGCGCACTCATTCCACTGAGTAAGCACAGACCATTTACGGAATTTTTGGCAGAAAACTTCAGCTTCGTCTTGCCCCTGAGATAGTGCCATCAAAGTTTTTTCTGCCTGAAGTTCCAAATGAGGTTCCTCATAAAGCAAGCCCAAGGCCAGAAAAAACGCATCCACATCGCGTAACGCAGGATCCCCTGCTGGCAATGAGAAGGCCCAATCTTGAGGGTCACCCCTGAGCAAGGAAATCACAATCCTAACCTGCTGAGCAGGGTCTCCAGCTGAACGAGACTTCAGGGACAAATAAAGCTTACAATTATTTCGGAAATTCTGGAAGCTAGCTCTATTCCCTGTGAAGAACTCCGGCAAAGGAATTCTCGGCTCAGATACCGGAGCATGTACCACAAAATCTTGTAAATTTTGTACTTTCGTGATGAGATTATTCAAACCCGCAGTTACACTCTGGAGATCCATTATTGTCAGGTGCACACAGAGCCATACAGAGATTAGGAGGAGAGAGAGAAAAAAGACTGCAGCAAGGCAGACTGGAGGAAAAAAAAAAAAAAAAAAAAAAAAATTCCAGCAGACTTCTTATAACTCTCCTTTCTCAACCTGGGTCTTTAACACTTTATTGGCCGGTCAAACTGTCATGATCTCTGCAGGCAGAGATCATAGCAAGCCTATAGAGGGACAAGCTCTCGGAAGATGGAACTATACTGACCATGAACTAAGCCTGCCGCGCAACTAGAAATAGCCAGGTAGCATTTCCTATTTATCGCTAGATGCCCAGCTCTGGCCTAAGACCTAAATAGCTAGCAGAGGGAAATATAAGACCTGGCTCACCTCTAGAGAAATATTCCAAAGAAGACAGTAGCCCCCCACATATAATGACGGTGAGTTCAGATGAAACAACAAACGCAGCAGGAAAATAGTCTTAGCAAATTTGAGGTCCGCTTACTAGATAGCAGAAGACAGATAGTATACTTTCATGGTCAGCAGAAAAACACTAACAAAACACCATCCAGAGATTACCTTAAACTCTGGCATTAACTCATAACGCCAGAGTAGCAATCCCTGATCAACGAGAGCTTTCCAGACACAGTAACAAAACTTCAGCTGTGAACTGGAACAAATAGGCAAAACAAAACATGGACAAAAGTCCAACTTAACTAGTAGTTGTCTAGAAGCAGGAACAAGCACTGAGAGGCATCAGATAACATTGTTGACCGGCAAGAAACCACCAGAGAAATGAGCTTAAATAGCGACACCCACTACTGATGGAACCAGGTGAAACAGGAAGGAGGATGACAAGTCCAATTCCACAAGCGGCCACCGGGGGAGCCCAGAATCCAAATTCACAACAGTGGATAGGTTGCAGTGGATCTGGAATCTTGTGGTGGACAACTTGAAGTTGTCACAGGAGAGGGCTCAGCGCTTTGCCAACCGCCGCGGTGTGGGTCCCCGACTACGTGTTGGGGATTTGGTGTGGCTTTCTTCCCGCTTTGTTCCTATGAAGGTTTCCTCTCCCAAATTTAAACCTCGTTTTATTGGTCCTTACAAGATATTGGAAATTCTTAATCCTGTATCCTTTCGCCTGGATCTACCTGTGTCGTTTGCTATCCACAACGTGTTTCATAGGTCCTTGTTGCGGCGGTACGTTGTGCCTGTGGTTCCTTCTGCTGAGCCTCCTGCTCCGGTGTTGGTTGAGGGCGAGTTGGAGTACGTGGTGGAGAAGATCTTGGATTCTCGTCTCTCCAGGCGGAGGCTTCAGTACCTGGTCAAGTGGAAGGGCTATGGTCAGGAAGATAATTCCTGGGTGGTCGCCTCTGATGTTCATGCGGCCGATTTAGTTCGTGCCTTTCATGCCGCTCATCCTGATCGCCCTGGTGGTCGTGGTGAGGGTTCGGTGACCCCTCACTAAGGGGGGGGTACTGTTGTGATTTTGCTTTTTGCTCCCTCTAGTGGTCATTAGTGATTTGACTCTGGAGCGTCTGTCTTTTCCTATATCCTCATCTGGGCCGTTAGTTCAGGGGCGTTGCTATATAAGCTCCCTGGACCTTCAGTTCAATGCCTGGCATCGTTGAATTCAGAGCTAATCTGTTGTGCTCTTGTCCTCTGATCCTGGTTCCTGTTTTTCAAGCTAAGTCTGCTTCTTTGCTTTTTGCTTTTGTTTTGTTTGGTATTTTTGTCCAGCTTGTTCCTATCTGTATCCTGACCTTTGCTGGAAGCTCTAGGGGGCTGGTGTTCTCCCCCCGGACCGTTAGACGGTTCGGGGGTTCTTGAATCTCCAGCGTGGATTTTTATAGGGTTTTTGTTGACCAGATAAGTTATCTTGCTATATTCTGCTATTAGTAAGCTGGCCTCTCTTTGCTGAACCTGGTTCATTTCTGTGTTTGTCATTTCCTCTTACCTCACCGTTATTATTTGTGGGGGGCTTGTATCTTGCTTTGGGGTCCCTTTCTCTGGAGGCAAGAGAGGTCTTTGTTTTCTTCTCCTAGGGGTAGTTAGATTCTCCGGCTGGCGTGAGTCATCTAGCGATCACCGTAGGCATGATCCCCGGCTACTTCTAGTGTTGGCGTTAGGAGTAGCTATTTGGTCAACCCAGTTACCACAGCCCTATGAGCTGGATTTTTGTATCTTGCAGACTTACACGTTCCTCTGAGACCCTGTCCACTGGGGTCATAACACACTACCTCTTCAGGGCGCTCCTGGTAGGGCTTCAGCATATTCACGTGGAACATGCGGATAACCCTGGGGTCGTCACAATCGGCGACATTATAGGTGGTGTCGGCTATTTTCCCCACTACCTGGTAGGGCCCCTGCCATGCAGCTTGGAACTTGTTCTGCCTAGTGGGCTCTAACACCAGGACCTTCTGTCCTATTTTCAAGGTACGTTCTCTGGCCCTCCGATTGTACCATACGTGCTGGCGCCGCTGGGCCACCTGCATGTTCCCACATACAGCCTGGGTCAGCTCCTGTAGGCGGTCCCGAAATTCCAGCAAATAGGGTACAATAGGTACCCCTTCTATGATGCCCTCCCCTTCCCAGTGTTCTAGCACTAAGTCTAGGGGTCCCCTTACCCGCCTCCCGTATACCAGTTCGAATGGGAAGAACCCCTTGGATTCTTGGGGCACCTCCCGATAGGCAAACAGGAGGTGTGGCAAGAATTTCTCCCAGTCCCTGTAGGTCCTGGTAAAAGTCCCAATGAGTTGTTTTAACGTCCCGTTAAAGCGTTCACACAACCCATTGGTTTGCGGGTGGTACGGGGCGCTTCTAATGGACTTTACACCGCACAGCTTCCACAGTTGGTTGGTCACCTCTGCTGTAAACTGGGTACCCTGGTCCGAGATAATCTCCCGGGGAAATCCAACCCGTGAGAAAACCTGGAGCAGGGCAGCCGCCACCATCTCTGCCAGTATGTTAGGTAACGCAACCGCCTCTGGATACTGTGTGGCATAATCTACCACTGTCAATATATACCTTTTCCGTGACGGACTGGTTTTGGCTAACGGCCCTATCAGATCGACCGCTACTCGGCTAAATGGTTCCTCCACAATGGGGAGGGGGCGTAATTTGGCCTTGCATCGATCTCCCCTCTTGCTAATGCGCTGGCAACTGTCACAGGTCTGGCAGTACTGACGAACATCATAGGTTACCCCCGGCCAAAAGAAGTTTTGTGTCAGACGATGCCTGGTGCAACTGACGCCAAAGTGCCCGGCCAAGGGTATGTCATGAGAGATTCGCAGTAACTCCTGCCTATACTTCTTGGGAACTACCAGCTGTCATTTTATAGTGGGGCTCGTCCCTGTTTGGTGCTGCTCTGCGATCCGGTAGAGGAGTCCCTGCTTCCACACAAACTGTTCCCCTTCCAGTACCCCTCTCCCCTCCTGTGCCTTCCCACGATATCCCTCCAATGAAGGATACTCAAGTAACTCCCTCTTAAATTCATCTGGGGTGGCCCAAGAAATGTGTCTGGCTATGGGAATACGTGTAGGGCTGGGATGTCTTACCTGGGCCTCCTCTGAGTGTGATTCCGCCTCCGCAGCTCGAGCTTGTCTCCGGGTGGTCACAGGATATGTCTCAGCCAGAGCGGCAACCGAGAAGGCAAACAACATGGGCCCCAAGTCATTTCCCAGCAAGACGTCTGCAGGCAAATCCTCCATCAAGCCGACCTCAAAAAGGCCATCCCCGACTCCCCAGTTCAGGTGAATCCTGGCAGTGGGCAGTCGATGTATGGCTCCCCCTGCTACATGGACTGCCACTGTCCGGTCCGTCTTCTCTTGGTCCCGGACGAGATGAGGCTTCACAAGGGTCAAAGTTGCCCCGGAATCTCTTAGTCCCTGCATACGTTTCCCATTAACCCACACGACCTGTCGATGCTGTTGTCGATTATCTGCCCGGGCTGCCTGCACGGGGTCTACTTCATGCAGCACTTCCTCTATCTCTTCCACCCCCTGGTTAGTCGTAGCCCCCAATGCCGGGTCAGCTTCGTCTTGTTAGCAGTGTACAGCGGCCCGTGTTGTGAATTAGACTTTTTGGCTCCCTCTTGTGGTCACTAGTGGTATGACTCTGGGATTGTCTTTTTTTCTGTTTGGCACTCACCTGAGTCGTTAGTCCAGGGGTGTCGCTATATTAACTTCCTGGATCCTTAGTCCAGTGCCTGGCATCGTTGTAATCAGATCCTTCTGTTGCTCCTGTCTGCTGGTCCTGGCTCTTGCAAAATTAAGCTAAGTCTTGCTTCTTTGTTTTTTGAGTTACTTGCTTTGCTACTATTTTTGTCCAGCTTGTACTAAATGTGATTTCTGACCTTGCTGGAAGCTCTAGGGGGCTGGTGTTCTCCCCCCGGCCGTTAGACGGTTCGGGGGTTCTTGAATATCCAGCGTGGATATTTTAATAGGGTTTTTGCTGACCATATAAGTCATCTTACTATATTCTGCTATTAGCTAGTGGGCCTCTCTTTGCTAAATACCTAGCTCATTCTTATGTTTGTCTTTTCCTCTTACCTCACCGTTATTATTTGTTGGGGGCTTGTATCCAACTTTTGGGGTCTTTTCTCTGGAGGCAAGAAAGGTCTTTCTTTTCCCTTCTAGGGTTAGTTAGTTCTCCGGCTGGCGCGAGACGTCTAGAACCAACGTAGGCACGTTCCCCGGCTACTTCTATTTGTGGTGCTAGGATTAGATATATGGTCAGCCCAGTTACCACTGCCCTATGAGCTGGTTTTTTGTGTTTGCAGACTTGGTATTGATTCCTGAGACCCTCTGCCATTGGGGTCATAACAGTATGCCAGGCCAACATTGAATGTTTAATGCATTGCAGAAGTGGGATATAAGAAAGGAAATTCTAAATTTTTTTTTTTCTTTTTCCTCTCTTCCTCCCCTTTACCTCTGAGTGGCTTGAGCTTGCTGCAGACATGAATGTCCAGACCTTGATTACAAGTGTGGACCAGCTTGCTGCTCGTGTGCAAAGCATACAAGATTTTGTTACCAGTAGTCCTATGTCTGAACCTAAAATACCTATTCCTGAACTGTTTTCTGGAGACCGATTTAAGTTTAGGAATTTCAGGGATAATTGTAAATTGTTTCTATCTCTGAGACCCCGTTCATCTGGAGACTCAGTTCAGCAAGTTAAAATTGTTATCTCTTTTTTACGGGGCGACCCTCAGGATTGGGCTTTCTCGCTAGCGCCAGGAGATCCGGCATTGGCAAATATTGATGCGTTTTTTCTGGCGCTCGGATTGCTTTACGAGGAACCCAATCTTGAGGTTCAGGCAGAAAAAGCCTTGCTGGCTATTTCTCAGGGCCAGGATGAAGCTGAAGTGTATTGCCAAAAATTTCGGAAATGGTCCGTGCTTACTCAGTGGAATGAGTGTGCTCTGGCCGCAAACTTCAGAAATGGCCTTTCTGAAGCCATTAAGAATGTGATGGTGGGTTTCTCCATTCCTACAATTCTGAATGATTCCATGGCGCTGGCTATTCAAATTGACCGGCGTTTGCGGGAGCGCAAAACCGCTAATCCTCTGGTGGTGTTGTCTAAACAAACACCTGATTTGATGCAATGTGATAGAATTCAGACCAGAAATGAGCGGAAAAATCATAGACGTCAGAATGGGTTGTGTTTTTACTGTGGTGATTCTACACATGTTATATCAGCATGCTCTAAACGCCTAACAAGGGTTGTTAGTCCTGTCGCCATTGGTAATTTGCAACCTAAATTAATTTTGTCTGTGACTTTAATTTGCTCATTGTCCTCTTACCCTGTTATGGCGTTTGTGGATTCAGGTGCTGCCCTGAGTCTTATGGATCTGTCATTTGCCAAGCGCTGTGGTTTTGTTCTTGAGCCGTTGGTTAATCCTATCCCTCTGAGGGGTATTGATGCTACGCCATTGGCGGAAAATAAACCGCAGTTTTGGACACAGGTAACCATGTGCATGACTCCTGAACATCGGGAGGTGATTCGTTTTCTTGTTCTGCATAAAATGCATGATTTGGTCGTTTTGGGTTTGCCATGGTTACAGACTCATAATCCAGTCTTGGATTGGAAGGCAATGTCTGTGTCAAGTTGGGGCTGTCAGGGTATTCATGGTGATTCCCCGCCGGTGTCTATTGCTTCCTCTACTCCTTTGGAAGTTCCTGAGTATTTGTCTGATTATCAGGATGTGTTCAGCGAGTCCAGGTCCAGTGTTCTGCCTCCTCATAGGGACTGTGACTGTGCCATAGATTTGATTCCAGGTAGCAAATTTCCTAAGGGAAGACTATTTAATCTGTCTGTACCTGAGCATACCGCAATGCGTTCGTATATCAAGGAATCTCTGGAGAAGGGGCATATCCGTCCTTCCTCTTCCCCTCTTGGTGCGGGATTTTTTTTTTTTGTGGCCAAGAAGGACGGATCTTTGAGACCTTGTATTGACTATCGGCTTTTGAATAAAATCACTGTTAAATTTCAGTATCCTTTGCCTCTGTTGTCAGACTTGTTTGCCCGAATTAAAGGTGCCAAGTGGTTCACCAAGATAGATCTTCGTGGTGCGTACAACCTTGTGCGCATTAAGCGAGGAGATGAATGGAAAACCGCGTTTAATACGCCCGAAGGTCATTTTGAGTACTTGGTGATGCCTTTTGGGCTCTCTAATGCTCCTTCAGTGTTTCAGTCCTTTATGCATGATATTTTCCGGAAGTATCTGGATAAATTTATGATCGTTTATCTGGATGATATTCTGGTTTTTTCTGATGACTGGGACTCGCATGTAGAGCAGGTCAGGATGGTGTTTCAGGTTTTGCGTGAGAATGCTTTGTTTGTTAAGGGCTCAAAGTGTCTCTTTGGAGTACAGAAGGTTCCCTTTTTGGGGTTTATTTTTTCCCCTTCTGTGGTGGAGATGGACCCAGTCAAGGTCCGTGCTATTCATGATTGGACTCAACCCACGTCAGTTAAGAGTCTTCAGAAGTTCTTGGGTTTTGCTAACTTCTACCGTCGTTTTATTGCTAATTTTTCTAGCATTGCTAAACCTTTGACGGATATGACCAAGAAAGGTTCTGATGTTGCTAACTGGGCTCCTGCAGCCGTGGAGGCTTTCCAGGAGTTGAAGCGCTGGTTTACTTCGGCGCCTGTTTTGTGCCAGCCTGATGTCTCACTTCCCTTTCAGGTTGAAGTGGATGCTTCTGAGATTGAGGCAGGGGCCGTTTTGTCGCAGAGAGGCCCTGGTTGCTCTGTGATGAGACCTTGTGCCTTTTTCTCGAGGAAGTTTTCGCCTGCTGAGCGGAATTATGATATTGGCAATCGGGAGTTGTTGGCCATGAAGTGGGCATTTGAGGAGTGGCGTCATTGGCTCGAGGGTGCTAAGCATCGTGTGGTGGTCTTGACTGATCACAAAAATCTGATGTATCTCGAGTCTGCTAAACGCCTGAATCCTAGACAGGCCCGCTGGTCATTGTTTTTCTCCCGTTTTGACTTTGTGGTCTCGTATTTACCAGGTTCAAAGAATGTGAAGGCTGATGCTCTTTCAAGGAGCTTTGTGCCTGACTCTCTGGGAGTCGCAGAACCAGTTGGTATTCTTAAAGAGGGAGTTATCTTGTCAGCCATTTCTCCGGATTTGCGACGTGTGTTGCAGAGATTTCAGGCTGGTAGACCTGACTCTTGTCCACCTGACAGACTGTTTGTTCCTGATAAGTGGACCAGCAGAGTCATTTCCGAGGTTCATTCCTCGGTGTTGGCAGGGCATCCGGGAATTTTTGGCACCAGAGATCTGGTGGCTAGGTCCTTTTGGTGGCCTTCCTTGTCACGGGATGTGCGGTCATTTGTGCAGTCCTGTGGGACTTGTGCTCGAGCTAAGCCTTGCTGTTCGCGTGCCAGCAGGTTGCTCTTGCCCTTGCCTGTCCCGAAGAGGCCTTGGACACACATTTCCATGGATTTCATTTCAGATCTCCCGGTGTCTCAGGGCATGTCTGTCATCTGGGTGGTATGTGATCGCTTTTCTAAGATGGTCCATTTGGTACCTTTGCCTAAGCTGCCTTCCTCTTCCGATCTGGTTCCTGTGTTCTTTCAGAATGTGGTTCGTTTACACGGCATTCCTGAGAATATTGTGTCTGACAGAGGATCCCAGTTTGTTTCCAGGTTCTGGCGATCCTTTTGTGCTAGGATGGGCATTGATTTGTCGTTTTCGTCTGCCTTTCATCCTCAGACTAATGGACAAACGGAGCGAACTAATCAGACTCTGGAGGCTTATTTGAGGTGTTTTGTTTCTGCGGATCAGGATGATTGGGTGACCTTCTTGCCGTTGGCTGAGTTTGCCCTTAATAATCGGGCTAGTTCCGCTACATTGGTTTCGCCATTTTTCTGCAACTCTGGTTTCCATCCTCGTTTTTCCTCGGGACATGTGGAGCCTTCTGACTGTCCTGGGGTAGATTCTGTGGTGGATAGGTTGCAGCAGATCTGGAATCATGTGGTGGACAACTTGAAGTTGTCACAAGAGAAGGCTCAGCGTTTTGCCAACCGCCGCCGCGGTGTGGGTCCCCGACTTCGTGTTGGGGATTTGGTATGGCTGTCTTCTCGATTTGTTCCTATGAAGGTCTCCTCTCCTAAATTTAAACCTCGCTTCATCGGTCCTTACAAGATATTGGAAATCCTTAATCCTGTGTCCTTTCGCTTGGATCTTCCTGTGTCGTTTGCCATTCACAACGTGTTCCATAGGTCTTTGTTGCGGCGGTACGTTGTACCTGTGGTTCCTTCTGCTGAGCCTCCTGCTCCGGTGTTGGTTGAGGGCGAGTTGGAGTACGTGGTGGAGAAGATCTTGGATTCTCGTCTCTCCAGGCGGAGGCTTCAGTATCTGGTCAAGTGGAAGGGCTATGGTCAGGAGGATAATTCCTGGGTGGTTGCCTCTGATGTGCATGCGGCCGATTTAGTTCGTGCCTTTCACGCTGCTCATCCTGATCGCCCTGGTGGTCTTGGTGAGGGTTCGGTGACCCCTCCTTAAGGGGGGGGGTACTGTTGTGAATTAGACTTTTTGGCTCCCTCTTGTGGTCACTAGTGGTATGACTCTGGGATTGTCTTTTTTCTGTTTGGCACTCACCTGGGTCGTTAGTCCAGGGGTGTCGCTATATTAACTTCCTGGATCCTTAGTCCAGTGCCTGGCATCGTTGTAATCAGATCTTTCTGTTGCTCCTGTCTGCTGGTCCTGGCTCTTGCAAAATTAAGCTAAGTCTTGCTTCTTTGTTTTTTGAGTTACTTGCTTTGCTACTATTTTTGTCCAGCTTGTACTAAATGTGATTTCTGACCTTGCTGGAAGCTCTAGGGGGCTGGTGTTCTCCCCCCGGCCGTTAGACGGTTCGGGGGTTCTTGAATATCCAGCGTGGATATTTTAATAGGGTTTTTGCTGACCATATAAGTCATCTTACTATATTCTGCTATTAGCTAGTGGGCCTCTCTTTGCTAAATACCTAGCTCATTCTTATGTTTGTCTTTTCCTCTTACCTCACCGTTATTATTTGTTGGGGGCTTGTATCCAACTTTTGGGGTCTTTTCTCTGGAGGCAAGAAAGGTCTTTCTTTTCCCTTCTAGGGTTAGTTAGTTCTCCGGCTGGCGCGAGACGTCTAGAACCAACGTAGGCACGTTCCCCGGCTACTTCTATTTGTGGTGCTAGGATTAGATATATGGTCAGCCCAGTTACCACTGCCCTATGAGCTGGTTTTTTGTGTTTGCAGACTTGGTATTGATTCCTGAGACCCTCTGCCATTGGGGTCATAACAGGCCCGGCGAAAGGTAGCTGTTCTCGCCTTTGGCCACTGTGTATGCTGAGTCCGGTTGGGACATTGTCTTTGCAGGTGGCCCAGCTGACGGCAGGTGTGGCATCGCGCCCCAGGGGGACTGTGGTAGGTCGGGTTTTTAGCTGGTCCCCCTACAATCTTCTGTGGTTTGGAGGCCTCCAGGTCCATGGGCGGACCCCTAGTGACCATCTTTGATCCGGACAACTGAGGCCTTCTGGCATCATGATGTTCATCGGCCAGACGAGCGGCCTCCTCAAGTGTCGTTGGCCGCCTGTCCTGAAGCCATTCCTGTGTCTCGGGGGTTAGTCCATTAAAGAATCGTTCTAACAAGAAGAGCTGGAGGATGTCCTCCTTAGTGGTTGCTTGGCTCCCTTGTACCCACTGTAGCAGTGACCGCCGTAATTTACAGGCCCATTCAGCGTGGGTATCGGTTACGTGTTTTATAAGTCCGCTGAACTTTTGGCGGTATGCCTCTGGTGTCAGCACATACCGGGCCAAGATCACTTCTTTGATCCGCTCATAGTCCATACAGTCCTCATCAGGTACCGTGTGATAGGCGTCCGCTGCCCGGCCTGTCAGCTTGCTGGCCGGCCTGTCAGCTTGCTGGCCAGAATCTGAACCCGTTCCTCCGGCTTCACTTGATGAAGGGCACACTGCCGCTCAAAGTCCTGCAGAAAGCCATCAATGTCTTCCTCTGCCTCCCCCAACTATCAGAAGGCATTATACTGGATCTTTTTGTGGCTTACTGTTGAAGGTACCTGGGTGGAGGCCAGAGCTCCCCCTGCTCGCTGACTCTCCTCTCTCCGCTCTGCCATCTCCATCTTGGCCAACTCCATTTTGGTCCGCTCTGCCATCTCCATCTTGGCTAGCTCGATCCTGGTCCGCTCGGCCATCTTTTCCTTCAGATCAGTACGCACATCAGCTATCACCTCTCGTATGATCTCTACTGCAGGGTTTGGGCCATAGAACGTCAGTCTGTTCTTTACCTCCCTCTGGAATTCAGTCTCCTCCACGTTCACATTGGGGGGCGCTGCACTGTCGTGTTCCATGATGGCTGCTATCAAATCCGCTTTTGTTTTGTTGCTGGCGATTAACCCTCGGGCTTCCACCAGATCTTTTAATGTAGTCCTCTTTAACTTCTGGTAGTTGTTTTCCATTCCTTTCCTCCTGTAGACGGGGTATCACATCCCGCTGTCTGCCACCAGTGTAACGGGGTCTACCGAGCTGGGGTACCTCTTTCAGTACCACCCCATGTTTCAGGAGGTCCACTTTGCTTTGGCTGGAGTCTGAATGAAGGACGCTGGCTGGAATTGCTTGGTTACATGGGCGCATATAAAAGATAATAATAATAATAATAATAATAATTTTATTTATATAGCGCCAACATATTCCGCAGCGCTTTACAAGTTATAGAGGGGACTTGTACAGACAATAGACATTACAGCATAACAGAAATCACAGTTCAAAATAGATACCAGGAGGAATGAGGGCCCTGCTCGCAAGCTTACAATCTATGAGGAAAAGGGGAGACACGAGAGGTGGATGGTAACAATTGCTTTAGTTATTTGGACCAGCCATAGTGTAAGGCTCAGGTGTTCATGTAAAGCTGCATGAACCAGTTCACTGCCTAAGTATGTAGCAGCACAGATACAGAGGCTATTAACTGCATGAAGTGTATGAGAACATGATGCGAGGAACCTGATGTTTTTTTTTTTTTAAAGATCACTGCTTCTCCACGTATTTCCAGTGTGACAACGCTTTACTCACAGGACACAGAATATATATCACACAGATACAGAGGGCAGGCCAATTGAAAAGCGGCAGGCCAGACATACATTACAATAGCCGCAGGTGACCGGAACCTGCCGATATTTACTGTGGGAATTACAAAGGTGGTGGAGGTCAGAAGGGGGATATCTTGTCCCCTCTGCCCAGGGCGCAGCCTGTGGGCTGATGCATCTCACTTGGAACCTATTATACATACATATAACTGCACAACATATTCTGAGTGCTGGGGGGTTCCGTAACAGACACCATGCTTGCTTTTAGTGGGCACTTGGGTACTAATGATCTGTACCTGACTGACCCCTAACGATCTCTACGATGCCAAAAATAATGGAGAATATTGTAATTATTTTTAAAGGGATTGTGTCATAAAGACAAATTACTTCTCATGCCCTATTCCTTAGTCCATCCAAAGTCACCCAGTAATGTGAATTGCCACCATACAATACCACATTAGTAGCTTTCCCCTGAGATAATGACTGGGGTTCCTGGTTTTCTTGTCTTGCAGCAATCAGCAGATTTCTGAGCCAGAATCAATCTAAATAAGGGTTTGGTAGGCTGAAACATCAAGGGTCATCCATTGCAATGGTTTTATAGTGGAAACACTGTTTGCAGATTCTGACCTCAGTGATCAGCCCAGGAGTGGACTAACGAGTGTAGACTTCAGTGTCTATTATAAGAACTTCCATAAAAGTCAGTAGAAAATAAATCGAAAAACTTAAGTGCCAGCGGCATATTTTCTGGCTGCATGGATCATGGGATTCGTCCAGTCCCGCAACCCTGCAAGTCGTCCACTGGGACTTTCTGCATGAATCCTCTATTAACTAATCATCAACTTTTCAGCATGATGGAGCCGACTGCAATATTTATCTGGAGTATCCGGCAATAAACCTATCACTATCTTAGCAGATGATAACAAATAAATGTAAGAAATAGAACACCCAGCAGCTGGGATTCATGCATGAATGTAGGAACGTTATTGGACGTATGCGAATCAAGAATTTTATTTTTGGTTAAATAACTAAAAAAGGATAATGCGGAGCACAGATGGAATAGCTGAGGCGATGCATTGCCAAGAAGAAACATCACCCTTCTTAAAGCAAGAAAAAAACACACTGCTTGTTCTCTAAAGACAATACAGTCTAACATGTCCAAATCTGGAAGAAAAATCTGATGCTCAAATGTGAAAAAATAAGCCAAGAAGAGAAAACTGGAACTCTACATACCGGACACATCTGGTTCTCTGTAATGCGGCATATGTGGAGTAATAGAATTATTTTATTGTATATGATGTATTTTTATAAAAATGCTACTAGTTTGTGAACGAGAAGCCGTGTCCGTACACCCTATAAGGGGATTTGGTTGTCATAGTGGAGTTCCACTTGTGCAAGACGCCATTCTATAAGCTTCAGTGCAGAGACCTTGTAAAGAGTAGTTCCCCATACAGAGGAATCGGCACGGTCGAGTTTGTTACTAGCACCGGATAATATGACATTTCTTCAACAGAAGTCAATAATGCAGGAGAAATGTACAACTTTCCCTAAAGGAAAAAAATGGTCACCGAACGTTTCAGGTACCCAACCCAAAACAATGACACCTATTAGCAGCGGTGTTGTTTTAGACATGGGTTGTCCAATGTGTACAAAGTTCTAAAACTTTCTAAGAAACTTCATCTTTCAGTTATCATGCCTAAGGTCTCTTGTTTCTGCTTATATCCAGTAGCTGAAAACCATTATGGGTATAATATGTCATACAACTGAAGATTTCCCAACAGTTAACCTAAATATTATTAGGACAGAAACTTGTAAGTTGGTGGACCTTAGGGTAGAGCAGGGATGGGCAATTAAGGGGCCACGAGAGAGACCGTGACTGTTGTGTGGAGCTGAACCTATAGGCTGAAATTAATTCTGCTCAATATTAATGTTATCATATTAATTACAATTCTAACTATTATTTTATTTAATATTACCACTTAATATTGAACAGAATTAAGTATGCTGACATCCTTATATATCGTATGAGCCCGCACACAGTGTCCTTATATACAGTATGAGTCCCCCACAGCACCCTTCATACAGTATGAACCTCACATTGCCCCTCAATATAAAGTATGAGCCCCCTATATACATATAGTCTCTGTATATACTCTGTGAGCTTCTACATAGCCTCTCTATATACAATTTGAGCCCTAAAATAGCTCTCTATATACAAAATAAGCCCCACATAACCCTATTTATGCAGTATTAGCCCCCTATATGCAGTATGAGACCTTACATAGCCTCTTTATAAAGCGTGAGCCCCAGCAGTCTCTTATATGCAGTATGAGCCCCATATAGCCTTCCAAATACTGTATGAGCCCTCACATAGCCTCCTAACAACAGTATAAGCCCCCAACAAGCCTCCTAAATACAGCATGAGCCTGCATATAGCCTCATACATACAGTATGAGCCCTCACATAGCCTCCTAAATACAGTATGAGCCCCTACTTATCCTCTTAAATACAGTATTTGCCCCCACATAGCCTCTTAAATACAGTATGAGCCCCCACATAGCCTCTTATATACAGTATGAGTCCCCACGTAGCCCCCTATATATAATACGAGCCCCCACATAACTCCCTATATACATGCAAACAAAGTAGCGGGCAAAGACATGGTGCGGCCCGTGAGTCACTATTTTCAGCCCTTCGACTGTCTTGGTCCGTGGGCCAGATTGAAATTGCCAGAGGGCCGGATATGACCCGTGGGCCATACTTTGTCCAGCTCTGGAATAGAATAATATACAGTCGAAAAGGAATGTAACGGATTAGCCCTCTGTAGCAGTGAGGGTGGTAGAAGGGAAGGTAATTTCATCTGCCCACTTGCAAATTTGGGACCTTTGAATGGGCCAAATTAGTAACCACTATTTTAATCTGGAATTAGTAACCACTATTTTAATCTGAAATTAGTAACCACTATTGTAACCTGAAAATATGCAATACTGTAGAATTCTTATTAAAGGCTCTGGACACCTTTGATATGAATTTTTTTTTCACGTATGTTAGTGTTATCTTTAGTTAATAAAATCGGAGTCTGCAATCTCTAGTCCTTAATTCATTTTTAGATGTCTTGGTGTGCAATTTTCAGCTTTATGCAAGTCTTACATTTTTCTATTGTGTCTCTCTCTTAGTAATACAGTCTGGATGTGAGCTCTATGTGTATCCAGGGTGCTGCTGCCTTCATGAGCTCATATACTAGTACTGCTCCAATACTGTACTTAATTCCTCTCCATTTTTGTCCTCATTGTCTATAGCCTGTTTTCTCTGCCCTTCCTAAGATACTTTCCCCCCTCTCCACTGCAGATCTGTATCCACCTGCTGTCGGTGGACTCGGCCAGGGCCAGGCAGGTAAATGGAATCATTGCTTGGTAGCTGCTCTGTGCTCAGGCTTATAGAGGGAAATGATGTTCTGTGGACCCCCGGCCCCACTGCAATATCTACACGTCCTAATAGGATGCAAAGCACCTGATTTCTGTTCTAACGAAATGAAGAACTGTGTCTAGGATGAAGATTACATATGAATTCCAAACATTTTTCAAGTTGTTGTTTTCTAAAAGTGTCCAAAATTTCCCAGATGAAATGGAATTCATATTCTTCACATCTGTTTTTGCACATAATTGGCGCAGTAATAGCTGTCAATGGGCGCCAAGTGTTCACTGGAAAATATCTCACACTGAATCAAATCTGGCACGTTATCTGCAGAATCTGATGCCAAAAGTAAATGACCTTGCTGCTCTAACTAAATCCATATTTAATAAACATGAGGCATTAGTCTGACAATAGCTCTGTACTTGGATGACACCTATGGGTAATCTGCATGAAGATTGTGATTTACATATAAAGTCACGTGATAAAAGTAAGGATACCCAATGTACCAAAAAAAGTAGTATTTTTTTAAAATAATATATGCAAAGAATTCAGATGCCATTTTATATGCAAATTGCCTCTTCAGAGAGGAAGAGGACTAGAACTCTATAGCGCCACCTGTTGGAAGCAACAATCCTACATGTCACAATCTACCCTTTCTGGGTACGTGCCCACGATCAGGAATTGCTGCTGTCCCAAGTCATATTGCAAGACTTGTTAAGGGGTCAATTGTGACTTGTAGAATCGCTGCTTCCAACAGGTGGCGCTATAGAATTCAAGTCCTTTTCCTCTCTGAAGAGGCAATTTGCATATTAAATTTCCCAGAGGAGCATTGCACGGCGAATAAACCTTCTTACATTGACATGCCCGAGCAGGTATGTTACTCTCCACAATGAGAAACGTCACCCCTTAGACCTTATGCCATTTTAAAGTTTTTTTTCTTTGCAATGACCTTAAAGATGAAACTTTCATCAGAAAAAATTACTCACGGTTTAAATCAGATATTTGTGTTAAATGTATTTGGGGGGAGATTTTGGCCAATGCTTTTTTTTATATCAGAATCTTTATTAAAAGATAAACATTTGAAATCTCGCAATTTTCACATTGGCCACTGCGGATTTTTAGGCTTTAACTTCCTACTGTTTCAGGAAAACACACATGTACATTAGCCACAATGGTCAGACCAGTTTCCTATCTTTTAAATTGAAGCATCTAATGAGCGTGTGCAATGGTCGTTGTGTAGGAAAGGGGAGCAGTGTCACCTGTGACATCACCTATTGTGATTGGTGGATCCTGTTATCAGCTGTGAATAGATGTTATGCACCTGTCCTGGATCCGCGCCTTGCTTCCCTCACCCCGGTCCGCTAGACTCTGTTGTGCTCCACGTTGGGCTTTGCATTTGGCTTCACATGATCCCATGTGATCATCAGCTTGGGCCTCTATAAGGCTCACCAAGAGACACACCTGCATTTTGGTATTAAGACTAGTGTTGCTAGACTCTGGTTTGCTCTACACACCTTGACCTACTCAGCTGCTGTCTGAAGTCTCCTGGACGTCTCCTGCCTCCTTGACTGCAGTCTCTTGGATGTCTACCATTTGCCTACCTGTTGTCTCTTGGACATCTCCTGCCTGGTGTGTCCTGGACATCTCCTGCCTGCTTGCCTGTGGTCTTGTCTTGGGCATTTCCCACCTACCAGCGGTTTCCGGCATCTCACCTGCTTGCTTATGGTCTCCTGGACATCTCCCACCTGCGTGCAGTTTCCATCATCACGCCTGCCTGTGGTCTCCTGGATGTCTCCCGCCTGCCTGCGGTTTTCATCATCCCACCCGCCTGCCTGTGGTTTCCTGTACGTCTTCTGCTTGCCTGTGGTTTCCTACATCCCACCTACCTGCCTGTGTTCTCCTGCCTCTCAGCTGTTCGTGACCCACGTGCCCCAGCTATCTGCTGCACCAACGCCCGTGTGGCCTCCCAGACAATGGGATTGGAGGATTCACCTCACCTGGTGAGTCAAACAATAAGATGCTATCAGTCATCCTAATCCTGCCTTTGATGATAAAGAAACTGCTGTAAACTCTCTCTGAAAAGACAGCGAGTTTGAGCCTAAAATAACTCCGATGGCCAATGTGAAAATTGCGAGATTACCAAGTTATTTTTCTTTACAAAGATTGTGATGTAAAGACAAATGTAACCGTAAAGTAATTTAACAAAAAAAACAAAACTCATATTTAAAGAACAGGTAATTTTCTGATGACACATTTCCTTTAAAGGTAGGAACACATGTAGCCACGAAGGAATCAAAAATCACCCAGCTAGTCTAGCCACCAGTTTTATAACAGAACAATTAAAATTGATCAGAAATTGGCTGCCTATTGGTATTGGTTGCATGGTTTTGCAGGTTTCCCATTAACAATAAGCAATCAATTAAAATTCAGTTTCTAATACACAGTCAATGGCGGGGTCTTCAGTTGCATTGCAGCCGCGTCGGTGCCATCAGCCGGCTGCGTTCTTTGTCCTGAGCCTCCCACACTGCCAGAGAAATTGAAGTCTTTCAATGAAGCAACACAAGACGTCCCTGGAAAATGACTCATCAGCAGCAACATGGCGAGAGAATACATCATGAGCCTTATCCTATTTGTGTTACCAGGCTGCGAATATTATTATCTTTATCTTCTAGATCCATGTCTTTTCTCTTTCACCTAGGGTTGTTCACCAAACAACACTATACGGGTTGAAGAGTGACGTTCACATGGATTCTGCACATAAAGTTTCCGCCTGTGGCTTTCTAGAACAAATACAAAAGACAACAATGAATTGTGACAAATAAAGGACACAGATGAATAGACAAAAGCCGCGTTCTGGACTGTTTCAATAATTGGTGAATACAGATGGCCTCCACCCGTGATACAAGTGTTACTGCCCCTGACGTTACTGCAGATCACTAGATACTGATTGTGTAGGGTCATCAGATAATATCCTGCTAAGCTTTACCCCTTATGAATATAAATCAAATCATATACTCAATGTATGAACATCAAGTCAAGTGCAACTTTGAAGTGTGAATGTACAGATGAATAATGAATGTATTCAGGAAATATTACGGCAAACTGAGTACACAGGAGGGATGTTCTAACATTGGGGAATTTAGTAATGAAATATATTTTGCAGGTAAGAGAAGATTTAATCAACATAATGACTTGTTTAGAATTAAAGCTAGGAGGCAACTTAAAGGGGTTGTCTACTACTTTTTATTATTTCAAAAATGGGTCCAAAACATGTACTTATTCGTAAGTCCAGAGTTGTTCCATGCAACTGATGTCAGTGTCTGTCCAATTCCACTTCCAGAGGGATATTGTCAGGCTCACTGGGTGAGGTGCTTCCTCAAAGCCCAAGATCCAGGTAGGCACACGGGCCACGGTTCAGCTGGCAGTTGAGGTACGTGGGAATCAGAAAGCAGAGGTCCTGAAAACTGCAGACAGGAAGAAGTCCTGGAAACTGCAGGCTGGAAGCAGAGGTCCTGGAAACCGCAGGCTGGAAGCAGAGGTCCTAGAAAGCGCAGGCAGGAAGCAGAGGTCCAGTAAACCATAGGCTGGAAGTAGAGGTCCTGGAAACCGCAGGCATGAGGAAGCAGAGGTCCTGGAAGCCGCTAGCAAAGTGGAAATGTTCTGGAAGCCGCAAACACATGACAGAGGTCTTGGGAGATCAGGAAGTGCAATAGAACAATATTCATATAGCATAGAGTCATTGTTAGGGTATGGGACTAAAGTTTAGCATCCCCCTCAGTACATCAGTGGCGAAAAATTGGACAGTGGAGTACTCTAAGACAGGGGTGGGCAATTAATTTTGCCATGGGGCCGCATGAGAAATTGGGATGGTTTTAGAGGGCCGGACTCATATAATTAACTGATTTTTACCCAATACTGTAGCATACATATGCTATCTTTTCATAAGCAAACAGTATGTTAAACAATGCAAAGATTTACAATACAAAGAAAATATGGAAGACATACTTACATCATTATTTAATGATGAGATGATGAACTGCAACGAGCTTGTTAACTGTAGAAAACTGTAGAAAACTTGCTGTTGTTACAACAGTGTTGTAGATCAAGATATAGCAAATAGATCAATGGCTGCACTCAAAATTTACTGTGCTAAGACAAGGAAATGTGCAATGTATGAAATGTGAATAGCATAATGGCTAGGGAAATTTATGAAAAAACACATGAGATTCTTAGCACAATATTTGGCCAAACGTTGTGAGCCCATCCACCAAACGTCAAGGTAATCTCAGATCGGATGGGTAACTGAGCTGACTGCCTAGTGTGAACACTTACCTATGGCTAATAACATGGTAAAGCCTGCTTATATAGGAAGCTCAGAACCAACTGTGTATGGATGTAATTAAAATCACAGCATGGTGAAGGGCGTTGGTTCTGAGCTTCCTATATAAGCAGGCTTTACCATGTTATTAGCCATAGGTAAGTGTTCACACTAGGCAGTCAGCTCAGTTACCCATCCGATCTGAGATTACCTTGACGTTTGGTGGATGGGCTCACAACGTTTGGCCAAATATTGTGCTAAGAATCTCATGTGTTTTTCATAAATTTCCCTAGCCATTATGCTATTCACATTTCATATATTGCACATTTCCTTGTCTTAGCACAGTAAATTTTTAGTGCAGCCATTGATCTATTTGCTATATGACTTTTTTTGGTTATGCACCAGTTCAGATTACCGTATATACTCGAGTATAAGCCGACCCGAGTATAAGCCGACCCCCCTAATTTTGCCACAAAAAACTGGGAAAACTTATTGACTCGAGTATAAGCCTAGGGTGGAAAATGCAGCAGCTACCGGTGAATTTCAAAAATAAAAATAGATGCTCCATACCATTCATTATTGCCCCATAGATGCTCCATATAAAGCTGTGCCATATATAATGCTCCATACCTTTGATTATTGCCCCATATATTATCCATATATAGCTGTGCCATATAGAATGCTCTGCACCGTTCATTATGGCCCCATAGATGCTCCATATAAAGCTGTGCCCCATATACAATGCTCTGCACCGTTCATTATGGCCCTATAGATGCTCCATATAAAGCTGTGCCATATATGCTCTGCACCGTTCGGTTTGGCCCCATAGATGCTCATTATAAAGCTGTGCCATATATGCTCTGCACCGTTCATTATGGCCCTATAGATGCTCCACATAAAGCTGTGCCATATATGCTCTGCACCGTTCATTATGGCCCTATAGATGCTCCATATAAAGCTGCGCCATATATGCTCTGCACCGTTCAGTTTGGCCCCATAGATGCTCCTTATAAAGCTGTGCCATATATGCTCTGCACCGTTCAGTTTGGCCCCATAGATGCTCCTTATATAGCTGTGCCCTATATGCTCTGCACCGTTCAGTTTGGCCCCATAGATGCTCCTTATATAGCTGTGCCCTATATGCTCTGCACCGTTCAGTTTGGCCCCATAGATGCTCCTTATAAAGCTGTGCCATATATGCTCTGCACCGTTCAGTTTGGCCCCATAGATGCTCCTTATATAGCTGTGCCCTATATGCTCTGCACCGTTCATTATGGCCCTATAGATGCTCATTATAAAGCTGTGCCATATATGCTCTGCACCGTTCAGTTTGGCCCCATAGATGCTCATTATAAAGCTGTGCCATATGGAATGCTCTGCACCGTTCAATTTGGCCCCATAGATGCTCATTATAAAGCTGCCCCATATGGAATGCTCTGCACCGTTCATTATGGCCCTATAGATGCTCATTATAAAGCTGTGCCCTATATGCTCTGCACCGTTCAGTTTGGCCCCATAGATGCTCATTATAAAGCTGCCCCATATGGAATGCTCTGCAGCGTTCAGTTTGGCCCCATTGATGCTCCACATAAATCTGTGCCATATATAACGCTGCTGCTGCAATAAAAAAAAAAAAACACATACTCACCTCTCTTGCTTGCAGCTCCTCCGCGTCCGGTCCCGGCGTCTCTCTGCACTGACTGATCAGGCAGAGGGCGCCGCGCACACTATATGCGTCATCGCGCCCTCTGACCTGCACAGTCAGAGCGGAGAGACGCCGGGAAGACAGAGCGGCGCCCGGCGTGTGGAACGAGGACAGGTAAATATGCGATACTTACCTGCTCCTGGCGTCCCGCTCCTTCCCCCGGACAGCTGGTCTCCGGGTGCCGCAGCCTCTTCCTCTGTCAGCGGTCACCGGCACCGCTGATTAGAGAAATGAATATTCATTTCTCTAATGAGCGGTACCACGTGACCGCTGTACAGGGGAAGAGCTGCGGCACCCGAAGACAGTGTGACGGGCAGGGGGAGCGTCAGGATCGCCGGGACTAGGTAAGTATGCCTCAGCACTCTCCCCCTCACCCGCCAACCCTGCCACAGACCGTGACTCGAGTATAAGCCGAGAGGGGCACTTTCAGCCCAAAAATTTGGGCTGAAAATCTCGGCTTATACTTGAGTATATACGGTATATTGTTGTTCAGTCAGTTTTCTTATATTTAGTAGATCAAGATATGTTAGTTTTTTTAAAGAACGGCATCCCTTTAACTTGGTAAAGAACAGTAAATGAAACATTTCTATAACATGAGAAACTTCAGTGAGAGTAATCTAGCCTGTTTTGGGCCCGAACAAGTTCAGTGAAGTTAGGTCCAATATCTGAGGTGGATATGCGAAGAACAGCACACAAGTGATCATCACTGAGAGAGGATCTGTATCTGGATTTGTTGAACTTCATCAGTGAGAATGTTTGTTCACATACGTAGGTAGATCCAAAGAGAACTAACTTCCTCTGAGCATGCCTCCTTATGTGTGGAAAGTTTTCCTCTTTGAGAGAAGAATAAAACTCCAGCAGTGATACTGATCTAAAAAGCTCTGCCAGTAGATTGTCAGACTGCAGATCAATGAGTTCTAACTGGATATCACTGGGGGCATTATCCACACAGCATGTAAAAGGAGAAGAAATCATGTGCATTTCACTCTCAACTGCTTTAAAGTCTTCAAATCTGCTGGAAAATTCATCATGAAAAGCCGCAAACATGGATGAATACTTGTCGAGGTGATCAGCTGATGGTGTGACTTCTTTCAGTGTTGGCATGTGAGTGAGAATATTGATCTTCAATTGGCTAGAAAGAAACTTCAATTTTCTCATGAAAGCTGTCACCAAGGAGAACATTTCATGTGCAAAGAGGCCTGTGCCTTGCAGCTTGGTATTCAGCTCATTCATTAGTGTAGTCACATCAATGGCAAAGGCCAGATCTGCTATCCAGTGCTTATCTGAGAACTCTGGGATTTCTTTGCCTGTCATTTGACAAAATGTCTGAATCTCAGCTCTCAGGTCCCATACTCTTTTAAGCACCTTCCCAAGGCTGAGCCATCTCACAGCTCCTCCAACAGTGAAACAAATTGTCTGTGATTCAGTGCTCTTGCCCTGATGAAATTAACTACCGTATATACTCGAGTATAAGCCGACCCGAGTATAAGCCGACCCCCCTAATTTTGCCACAAAAAACTGGGAAAACTTATTGACTCGAGTATAAGCCTAGGGTGGAAAATGCAGCAGGTACCGGTGAATTTCAAAAATAAAAATAGATACTCCATACCGTTCATTATGGCCCCATAGATGCTCCACATAAAGCTGTGCCATATATAATGCTCTGCACCGTTCATTATGGCCCCATAGATACTCCACATAAAGCTGTGCCATATATACAATGCTCTGCACCGTTGCCCCATAGATAGCTGTGCCATATATACAATGCTCTGCACCGTTGCCCCATAGCTGTGCCATATAGTGCTCTGCACCGTTGCCTCATAGCTGTGCCATATAGTGCTCTGCACCGTTGCCCCATAGCTGTGCCATATAGTGCTCTGCACCGTTGCCCCATAGCTGTGCCATATAGTGCTCTGCACCGTTGCCCCATAGCTGTGCCATATAGTGCTCTGCACCGTTGCCCCATAGCTGTGCCATATAGTGCTCTGCACCGTTGCCCCATAGCTGTGCCATATAGTGCTCTGCACCGTTGCCCCATAGATGCTCCACATAAATCTGTGCCATTGCTGCTGCTATAAAAAAAAAAAAAAAAAAAACATACTCACCTCTCTTGCTTGCAGCTCCTCGGTGCCATCTTCCCGGCGTCTCTCTGCACTGACTGATCAGGCAGAGGGCGGCGCGCACACTATATGCGTCATCGCGCCCTCTGACCTGCACAGTCAGTGCAGAGAGACGCGGGGAAGATGGCGCGGCGCCCGGCGTTTGGAACGAGGACAGGTGAATATGTCATACTTACCTGCTCCCGGCGTCCCGCTCCTTCCCCCTGCCTGTCTTCGGTGCCGCAGCCTCTTCCTCTGTCAGCGGTCACCGGCACCGCTTCATTAGAGAAATGAATAGGCGGCTCCGCCCCTATGGGAGGTGGAGCAGCCTATTAATTTCTCTAATGAGCGGTCCCACGTGACCTCTCAGGGGAAGAGGCTGCGGCACCCGGAGACCGTGGGACAGGCAGGGGGAGCGTCAGGATCGCCGGAAGCAGGTAAGTATATGACAGTGCTCACCCGCCGACCCCACCACCGATCATGACTCGAGTATAAGCCGAGAGGGGCACTTTCAGCCCAAAAATTTGGGCTGAAAATCTTGGCTTATACTCGAGTATATACGGTATCTTAGTTACAACATCAACAACATGGCTGATTTTTAGCACCGACTTGCACAGCACTTCTTGATGAATAATGCAATGCAAAAATATCAATTTCTGTTCTGGGTTTATTTCATTCACTTTATCTTGCATCCGCTTCAAAAGTCCAACATTTTTCCCTGTCATATTTGGACATCCATCGGTTATAACATACCTCCCAACTTTCAAGGAAGGGAAAGAGGGACAAAGCCAGCGGCGCGCTTAGCGCGCCGCGGCAAATTTTAGGCCACACCCATTTCACAACTAGCCACGCCCCAACCACACCCATTTAGCACTTCTGATCACAATGTTTCGTTAACAATAATTATGAACAAAAAAAATATGGCCACACACGACGCTCCATACTCTACAATGGCCACACACGACGCTCCATACTGTACAATGGCCACGCACGACGCTCCATACTGTACAATGGCCACACACGACGCTCCATACTCTACAATGGCCACACACGACGCTCCATACTGTACAATGGCCACACACGACGCTCCATACTGTACAATGGCCACACACGACGCTCCATACTCTACAATGGCCACACACGACGCTCCATACTGTACAATGGCCACACACGACGCTCCATACTGTACAATGGCCACACACGACGCTCCATACTCTACAATGGCCACACACGACGCTCCATACTGTACAATGGCCACACACGACGCTCCATACTGTACAATGGCCACACACGACGCCCCATACTGTACAATGGCCACGCACGACGCCCCATACTGTACAATGGCCACGCACGACGCTCCATACTGTACAATGGCCACGCACGACGCCCCATACTGTACAATGGCCACACACGACGCTCCATACTGTACAATGGCCACACACGACGCTCCATACTGTACAATGGCCACACACGACGCCCCATACTGTACAATGGCCACACACGACGCTCCATACTGTACAATGGCCACACACGACGCTCCATACTGTACAATGGCCACACACGACGCTCCATACTGTACAATGGCCACACACGACGCTCCATACTGTACAATGGCCCCACATGATGCTGCGTACAGTATACTTGCCCCACGTAATGGTCCATACAGTATAATGGCTCCACATGATGCTCTGTACAGTATAATGGCCCCACACGATGCTGGGTATAGTATAATGGCCACACATAATGCTGGATGCAGTATAATGGCCCCACACAATGCTGGGTGCAGTATAATGGCCACACATGGTTACCCCACCCCCATCATTGCCTTCTCCATCACTACACACAGACACCTTACACCGCGCTCCCTCGCAGCAGCCGGCAGCTTCCACTCCCACGGCGCTGAATGGTGTCATCCAGCTGTGCCGCTGACTGCTCATGTCGCTGCAGCTGTGATACGCCACTGATAAAGACCTCCGTGTCTCCTGTGCCAGTCAGTGTCAGAGCGAGGAGCAATATCTGCTCCGATCTGACAGCCAGAGTCCGCTCCGTACACCTCGTACACATGCGACTCCGCTCCATACACCTTGTACATACACGACTCTACTCCATACACCTTGCACATGCGGCTCCGCTCCGTACACACACGGCTCCGCTCCGTACACCTCTTACACACACGGCTCCTCCCCATACACCTTGTACACACACGGCTCCACTCCGTACACCTCGTTCACACACGGCTCCACTCCGTACACCTCGTACACACGGCTCCACTCCGTACACCTTGTTCACACACGGCTCCACTCCGTACACCTCGTTCACACACGGCTCCACTCCGTACACCTCGTACACACACGGCTCCGCTCCATACACGTCGTACACACATGACTGCGTTCCATACACCTTGCACATGTGGCTCCGCTCCGTACACCTCGTACACACACAGCTCCGCTCCGTACACCTCATACACACACGACTGCGCTCCATACACCTTGTACATGCGGCTCCGCTCCGTACACCTCGTACACACACGGCTCCGCTCCGTACACATTGCACACGCTGCTCTGCTCCACATACCTTGCACACACATGGCTCCGCTCCGTACACCTCGTACACACACGGCTCCGCTCCGTACACCTCGTACACACACGGCTCTGCTCCATACACCTTGCACATGTGGCTCTGCTCCGTACACCTCGTACACACACAGCTCCGCTCCGTACACCTCATACACACAAGACTGCGCTCCATACACCTTGTACATGCGGCTCCGCTCCATACACCTCGTACACACACACGGCTCCGCTCCATACACATTGCACACGCTGCTCCGATCCACACACCTTGTACACACACGGCTCTGCTACATCCACACTGTAAACACCTCCTGAACACACACATGCTTACCTTCCAGCGTCATGACAACTAGCAGAGTCCTGTACACGGAGGTCCTCCCGATCATGTGACCCCCTGACTCCTCCCATCCTATGACTTCATCACAGGTCCTGAGCCTATGCGCACACAGAGCTGCCAATATGCTGCAGTTCTCTGCGGACGGGTGCAAGGGCTCAGGGACTGGGTGATATGTACACCTCCCAACCAGTGCGGGACAACTAATGTCCCTCCCGGGATACCGGGGCTGACTGTCAAAATCAGGACAGTCCCGCGGGATCCGGGACGGTTGGGAGGTATGGTTATAACACTTAATAATTTGTTCCATTTTAGGCCCAGTTTGTCCACGGATGCATTTACTTCGGTGAACAAATCACTCCCTTTCGTGGTACCTTTCAATGATCGCAAAGCTACCAGCTCTTCAGTCATCTCAAAGTTATTTGTTATTCCGCGTACAAAGATAAGTAACTGCGGTATCACGGACATCACAGCTCTCGTCCAGAGCCAGGGAAAAAAAAATAAAATTATCAACTTTGTTTTTAAGCTGAAACTCCAAATTCCCCGCAATGTCTTCTACCCGTCTTGTTACGGTTCGCCTGGAGAGGGGCACATTTGAAAACGCTTCTTTTTTCTCAGGACAAATTATTGCTACAGAGTCCACCAAACATTCTTTCACAAACTCCCCATCAGAGAATGGCTTACTGTTTCTTGCTATTTTGTGGGATATTACAAAGCTTGTCCTGATGGCTGCATCCCTGGATGCGTGGAGCTTTGTAAAAAATCCTTTCTGCGTTTGCAGTTTTGATAGCAAATCTTCAGATGCCCGTGCCCGCTCTGCCTCTGTCAAGTTCTTGTATTTCTGTGCATGTTTTGTTTCGTAATGGCGATTTAAATTATAATCTTTAAACACAGCTATTTGCTCTCCACAAACTAAGCACACAGCTTTGCCTTTGGTTTCAGTAAATAAATATTTAGAAGTCCACTCCTTGTTAAAAACTCTGCATTCTCCATCAAGCTTTCTTTTTTTAGCAGACATATTTAAGGGCTAACAGCTTGGCTAATTATTTTGATGGGAGACACGATTCTCTACAGAAGGAGAAAATGCAGATTTATACAATAATTATTACAAGGTTTCTTTTTTTCAGAAGGGGATGCTCAGCACTAAAAATATTAATAAAGATTATTATTATTATTATTACCCACAGATGTATAAGTGAGTTTAAACAACTAAACACATTGCGACAATACCAGATAATAATCACATTCATCTTGTTCTGTGCCCTTACTGAGCAGCACTAGTGTAGCGCCCCCACTTCTGCAGGGCCGAGGGGTACCCGGTACCGGGCCTCTGAGTCTCTGTTCTGGGGTTGTCACGGTGGCTAGACCCGGTCCGTGACCCTGCTGAGGGGGCATACAATGAAATGTGGTGGTATGGTGCGATGAAGTGCTGGTCGCAGTAAATAATGAGGACACCAGGTTGCAGTCTCTTTACCTCTTTACTGAAGGTTTCAAGGGGTCCAATCCAGGGCACTGTTAACCGGGCTGTCCGAGACCGGCCACTCCGAAAGCATATCAGGAATTCCCTTTCCAGGTGGGGATCAGTGTCTACCTTCCAGTGCCTGTGTGTTGTAGTACTTCCCTGCTGAGCACCCCAGGATAGTCCTCACAACTGCTGTGTCTGTCTCTGATGTTCGTTCTCTCCGTCCCCCAGATAATATGGCTAGGACGCACCCGTATGACGGGGTAGGCCTGGAGTTCTTCCGGGACCCTAGAGTTGCCCCTCTCCCACAGCTGCCTCCGTTGTCTGCTTAGGTGTTTTAGTGAGACAGCCAACCTATAATTGGCTGTCCGGCCGTGGTTTGAAGTAATGCTTGTAGTCTCTTACTTGCTCGTCGTTCCGGCCACCGACTGTTTGCTCCTCAGAAGGATGTTGCCTCGATCTTACAGCGCGACTCCTTCTGGTTCTATCACCTCTTTGCTGTATCCCCGTTGCTCACTGGTCTGTGCTATTCTTAGGAGTCTGCCAGGATCCCATCCCTGACAGGTCCTCTCACTAGCCCTTCCCAGTTACTTCTCCCTGTCTTCCTGTCCAACCCCCAGTTTTACCAGAGTGTGAGGAGTGGCCTATTAGATAGAACCACCCCCCCCTGGTGGCCGGAGTGTGAAGTGTGGTGTGAGTGTTACCTGGTCAGGTGAACTCCTTTGGTGCAGTCAGACGTAACATCACTCCCCTTAGTGGCAGAGCGACATTACTGCAACGACCAGGACTCTGGGGCGCTGCACTCCCCCCCGGTTAAATCCAGTACTCCCGGACTGGGAAAACAAGAACAACAATACATGTTAACAGGAAACACACAACAATTTGAAGTATCATAAACAATTAAACATAACAGTGCTTCCCTTTATGGGAGGTGAGGACTTCTTGAACGTTGCGAAAGTTAGGTCATGCACAGTTTATGACTCTCAGTTCAGTAGTTAAAACAGCGGGGACCCCGGGTAAACAAAGGGGTCCCCTTTTAGAAGTTTTTGGAGCAATTCACTGTCCATTACTCCGCTGTCCATTTTTTTAAAACCTGTAACAGAAGATATGCACACAAACATTTTCAACTAAATAGCAGCCCTCATTAATACCTCCAAGTTTTGTAGCGGAGGGGAGTTTGATTCTGAGTGCTGCGTGTGGACCTTCGCAGCGCAGGGGTCGCTATTGACCTAACAGGGCCCGCTATGCTTGCTACCGCTGGTGTAGTGCACTGCCTTCTGGCTACACTTCTAGTGAGTCTGGGTAGCACTGGCAGGCTAGAGCTCTCAGGGCTGCTGCTAGCAACAGTGGGCATGGCAGGCTCACCGATAGCAGAGGGAGGATTTGCCAGTTCAGCGGTCGGCACAGCATCTTCAGGTAGGGCTTGTTGAGGTTGTGGGGCCGGATGGTCTGGTACTACCATTGTTTCTGGTGGGTCCGGCTGTTGGAACGTTAGAACAGGTACCACGATGGCGTGATTTATCTGAGTCCAGGACTGGGGAAAGTCACCAAGGACAGTATGGATCATCTTCTCTTCTTCCACAGGCGGGGAGATTCCTGGAGCCGTTTCCATCTCTCTCAATTTATCAGGGCAGATCTTAAGGTGATCCCTGGATATCGCTGTCAAGGTCTCCCCTCCGTCCTTGCTGATGAGACAGACCTTCGTGTTGTCGAAATCAGATGGCAGGATGGTATACGGTTCTGCTTCCCATTGGTCATCGAGCTTGTGTAGTCTCCTCTTTTGTTTGAGTACTTGCTCACCAGGTGACAGGGGTATCGCAGGAGCGTGCTGGTTGTAGTCCCTCTCTTGTTTTTGCCTAGCCTGGGCGAGACTTCTTTCTACGCACTCCTGTACTTTGCGGTACCTTTGCTGCCTTTCTACGTCCCAATCTGCATCCGGCGAGGTATCTTCAGGGACTAGGACCCCCATGTCCAGATCAACGGGTAACTGGCTAGACCTTCCTCGCATCAGGTAAGCTGGAGTGCAGTTGGTAGAATTTACTGGAATGTGATTGTATATATCCACCAAGTCAGGCAACTTTGTCGGCCACAGGTTCCGTTCCTCTACGGGCAAGGTCTTCAATAAGTCGATCACCACTTGGTTCATCTTTTCACACATCCCATTGGTTTGAGGGTGGTACGGTGTGGTTCTGATCTTCTTACACCCGTACAGTTGGCAGAACTCTTGGAACACTTCTGCTTCGAAGGCTGGTCCCTGATCGGTCAGTACCTTCTCCGGGTAGCCATGAGGCCTACAAAAGTACTGCTGGAAGGCCTTGGCGGCAGTCCTGGCCGTTAGATCCTTGACAGGTACAACCACCAAAAATCTGGAGTAGTGATCTACGATGGTAAGAGTGTAGATATAGCCTGGGTAGGCTAGGTGTCAGCTTCACATGATCCAGCGCGACCAGTTCGAGCGGCCGTTTGGTGATGATAGGCCGCAGGGGAGCCCGTTGGCTGTCACGGTCCTTCCTGCGTAGGCTACACGGACCGCACTCCCGACACCACTTCTCAATGGCTCTCTTCATGCCAATCCAATAGAACCTCCCTCGGAGCAGCCTCTCTAGCTTCCTCCATCCGAAGTGTCCGGCTCCATCGTGGTAGGCTCCCAGAACCATGGGCGCATCCCGCCTCGGTACCACTATCTGCCACACCAATTCATGAGTACGTGGGTCGATGCTCCTCCGGCACAGCTTGCCATCATGGATAAACAGTTTGCTTCTCCCCGCCACAGCTGTTGGGTCTCCTGTGGATCATCTGGGCCGGGATGCAACCCTGCCTGCGTCAAGAGCTCTTTCACCCGACGGACCGCGGGGTCACCATCCTGGGTTTCCGCCCACCCGTGGTGGGGCAGGGGGTTCAGCGTGGCATCCGGTTGGTTTTTGTGCCTGTTCCTCACATGATGGGCGTTCTGAGTGGCTTTAGGGCGATGGAATGCAGGTAGCTCCACCTCTTCAAGTGCCTCCGGGTCTTCCTCTGCTTCTGGCAAATTGGGCATTCGAGACAAGGCATCAGCATTTGCATTCTTGTGTCCTGCCCGGTACTTGATGGTGAAGTTGTAGTTGGACAGCCGGGCCATCCACCGCTGTTCCAAGGCCCCGAGCTTGGCGGTGTCCAGATGTGTTAACGGATTGTTATCCGTGAAGACAGTGAATTTCGCTGAGGCCAGGTAATGTTTGAACCTCTGTCACGGCCCAGACGATGGCAAGGAATTCCAGCTTAAAGGAACTGTAGTTGTCAGGGTTCCTTTCCGTGGGACGAAGTTTCCTGCTGGCGTAAGCGATTACCCTCTCCTTGCCTTTCTGGACCTGGGACAGCACGGCTCCCAATCCTACATTGCTGGCATCCGTGTACAGCACAAACGGTTGGTCATATTCGGGGTAGGCCAGTACCTCTTCTCCCATCAGTGCCGACTTCAAGCAAGTGAAGGATCCTTCCAGCCCCTCGTTCCAATCAAATGGGGTGTTCTTCCCCTTGGTCTTCTTTAATTGGCCCACCAACAGGTCTTGCAAGGGCGCGGCCTTCTTGGTGAAGTCCTTAATGAACCTCCGGTAATAGCCTACCAGCCCGAGGAATTGCCGGACTTCGTGGAGGTTGCTGGGCTTCGGCCAGTCCTGAATCACCGTGACCTTGTCGGGGTCTGGGGCCACTCCTTCAGCGCTCACCACATGGCCCAGGTACTGCACTTTAGGTTTCAGCAGATGACATTTGGACGGTTTCACTTTTAAGCCAAAGTTGGACAGGGCTTCAAACACTTCAGCCAGGTGTTTCAGATGGTCTTCGTAGGTCTTAGAGAAGACAATGACATCATCCAAATACAGCAGTACGGTTTCAAAGTTCTTGTGACCCAGACAGCACTCCATCATCCTCTGGAACGTCCCCGGGGCATTGCACAATCCGAAGGGCATGTAGTTGAATTCGCAGAGACCCATCGGTGTCGTGAAGGCCGTCTTCTCTTTGTCCGCCTCCGCCACGGGAACCTGCCAGTACCCACTGGTGAGATCTAAGGTAGAGAAGTAGTTAGCAGATTTTAAGGCAGCCAGAGACTCCTCTATCCTGGGCAGTGGGTATGCGTCCTTATGTGTAATGCGATTCAACTGCCTGTAATCAACACACATCCTCATTGTACCATCCTTCTTTTTAACAAGGACTAATGGAGCTGCCCAGGGGCTACAACTGTCTCTCACCACCCCAGCCTCCTTCATTTCTCGCAACATGTCCTTGGCACACTGGTAATGAGCTGGGGGTACAGGGCGGTATCTTTCTTTTATGGGTCGGTGATCTCCCGTGGGGATGTGATGTTGGATCCCTTTCACCTGTCCAAAATCTAAGGGGTGTTTGCTGAATACCCGCTCGCACTCGTGAACCACCCTGTAGGCCCCTTACTTCTGATGGGATGGGGTAGAGTCAGTGCCCACATGCAATTCCTGACACCAGTCCTTCGAGTGCCCTGCAGAACCGTTGTCCTCCGCCACGTTTGACGGGACCAAGGGTTCAGGTGTCTGTATCACATTCTTATTGACAGTGAACAGTTTGGCGAGCGTGGCATACTTGGTGAGGTGAACCTCTTCCTCCCCACAGTTGAGGACACGTACGGGCACCCTCCCCTGGCAGACGTCGACCACCCCCCGAGCTGTCAGGATAGTAGGCCTATTGTCTGAATACACGGGTTCTACCAAGGCCTGGTAGTCTTTACCCCTGAGGCCTATGGCTGCCCGACACCATATTAACATCTCACTCCTGGGGGGTATCGCAATAGGGTTTGAATCACTCACAGTGACACGACCAATTTCACCACCAGTCAGCTCTACCTGCTGTCTCTGCATCAGAGCTCTGATTTCTTTTTGCAGGGCACGTTGTTCACTGTGGCCAGCGGTTTCTGCTACCTGTTGCAACAAAACAATAACTTCTGCAAGACAATTTTCTATAACATTGGTACCGATAGTCATCATGGGATTACATTTTCGGCGGTCAATATCAACAATTACAATTCCTTGGGCTTTCAATTCCACCCGCCCCACTTTGATAGTGGCCTCTTTATACCCCACTTGTGGCAATGGCTGACCATTACTGGCTATTATGGTGAAATCGTCATCGGGGCCACGAGTAATATCGGTGTCCTCCCAATACCGTTTATAGAGTACATAAGGCATGGTCGTCACCTGAGAACCGGTGTCCAGCAAAGCATTCAGGGGGATGCCGTCAACCACTACAGGAAGAACTGGTCGCCCTCCAATGTATTTGGCTCTCCAATGCTGTGGGCCTGACCGTCCTACTCCTGGGGGTTGGCCCTTTGCCCCAGGGGTTGCTCGTTTAAAGGACAGTACCTTGCAAGGTGGCCCACCTGATGACAGCGGCGGCAGATGGGTCGTCCATCCTGATGGAAGCGATCGTCGGCCCGGCCTCTGGTCGGCGGAGTCCTCCTCTGTCGCATCCAAGGAACATCCTCCGGTCTGGAGGCCAGCTGGATCTTCTCCTTGGGGGCCTCCTGTAGGGACTGCACCGTCCGGGCCAGGGCAGCAACGCTCTTGGTCAGCTCCTGCATCTGGAGGCGGAGTCCTGCAGGGGAGTCGTCTTCTAGGCTCTGGGCATCGGCCTCGGCGGCGACTGGGACATCCGACGCCACCTCCTGGTGGTATGTGAGAGCGGGACGCCTGGGAGGTGCTGCACGGCTAGGCTGTCGCTCCTGCAATGCCTGGATAGCTTTATCCTTGAATTGCGCAAAAGTCAAGTCTGGATTGTGCATGGCCAGGAAGTACAATTGGCCCCTTTGGTGACTGCACAGGAGCCCCTCAATGAACCGCTCTTTCAGGAGTTTATCCTCATCCTGCATGCTGTCGGGGTCACTATGCTTAATGGCCCGCATCGCCTCCTGGAGATTAAGGGCATAGTCCCGTAAGCTATCCTGCGGTCTCTGTTTGCATCCATAGAACGTCAATTTAATTTCTGTAGCTGTACGGGTATCGAAGGTAGCTTTAAGCTTTGCAAAAACCTGCTGTGCTGTTCCCTTATCCGCGGCGGGCCAGGACTTCACTTCTCTCAGAGCCGCTACAAAGAGTTGGTTTGTTATTATATGAACCTTCTGAGGCTCGGTCAGGGGATAGAACTCGAGCAGGCTGCAGAGCCCTTCTTTAAAGTCAGTGAAGGTATGTGACTCCCCGGAGTATCGCGGGAGCCAGGCCGCTCCGAGCAGGTATGGCATAGAGAAGGGCATTATGGCCTTTGTGGTAGCGGTGGTGTCCGACTGGCTGATGAGGGCAGCGGGCTCCGGGGCTGCCAGTGGTGGTATTAGGGCCGCGGTTTCGCCCGCTGCGGGAATCGGAGCTGCCCCTGCGTCCACGGCTGCGGCCGCCACCTCCTCTCCTCCCGACTCGGACAAGGCTGTCCCTTCCTCCCACTAACCTGCTGGAGGTCGGAGTTCCTCTTCCGGGATTGGCGCCTGACCGCGCTTTCCGTTCCGCGCTTCTTTTGGCCAGTTCCGCCCACGACGCTAAGGCTCCTCCCTCCGTGCGCGGCAATGGCGAATTTTGGCGGTAAATGGCAATACACAGTCCTTGCAATAAAGTACAGTCCAAGCACAGTAAATCACAGTTCCAAGGCACACATGACCTGATTCTTCAGGCTTAAGTAGATCCTGTTCGTGACGCCAAGTTGTAGCGCCCCCACTTCTGCAGGGCCGAGGGGTACCCGGTACCGGGCCTCTGAGTCTCTGTTCTGGGGTTGTCACGGTGGCTAGACCTGGTCCGTGACCCTGCTGAGGGGGCATACAATGAAATGTGGTGGTATGGTGCGATGAAGTGCTGGTCGCAGTAAATAATGAGGACACCAGGTTGCAGTCTCTTTACCTCTTTACTGAAGGTTTCAAGGGGTCCAATCCAGGGCACTGTTAGCCGGGCTGTCTGAGACCGGCCGGTCCGAAAGCACATCAGGAATTCCCTTTCCAGGTGGGGATCAGTGTCTACCTTCCAGTGCCTGTGTGTTGTAGTCCTTCCCTGCTGAGCACCCCGGGATAGTCCTCACAACTGCTGTGTCTGTCTCTGATGTTCGTTCTCTTCGTCCCCCAGATAATATGGCTAGGACGCACCCGTATGACGGGGTAGGCCTGGAGTTCTTCCGGGACCCTAGAGTTGCCCCTCTCCCACAGCTGCCTCCGTTGTCTGCTTAGGTGTTTTAGTGAGACAGCCAACCTATAATTGGCTGTCCGGCCGTGGTTTGAAGTAATGCTTGTAGTCTCTTACTTGCTCGGCGTTCCGGCCACCGACTGTTTGCTCCTCAGAAGGATGTTGCCTCGATCTTACAGCGCGACTCCTTCTGGTTCTATCACCTCTTTGCTGTATCCCTGTTGCTCACTGGTCTGTGCTATTCTTAGGAGTCTGCCAGGATCCCATCCCTGACAGGTCCTCTCACTAGCCCTTCCCAGTTACTTCTCCCTGTCTTCCTGTCCAACCCCCAGTTTTACCAGAGTGTGAGGAGTGGCCTATTAGATAGAACCCCCCCCCTGGTGGCCGGAGTGTGAAGTGTGGTGTGAGTGTTACCTGGTCAGGTGAACTCCTTTGGTGCAATCAGACGTAACATCACTCCCCTTAGTGGCAGAGCGACATTACTGCAACGACCAGGACTCTGGGGCGCTGCACTAGCTCATCTCTCCTTGCTACCTACAACACAATGACATATGGACTGTGCTGTACCCCTATATATAATAAGGCCATCTGCATGGGGCATTACAGCTGGCGGGTTCCATGATACATATGATGGGCAATGCCCCATACAGACACTTGCGCCATATACGCCACATTATGGCCCCATATACTGCAGCACAAACAGTATGGCCCCATATATGGCTGCACAAACATTATGGCCCCCATATATGGCTGCACAAACAGTATGGCCCCCATATACGGCTGCATAAACAGTATGGCCCCATATACTGCAGCACAAACAGTATGGCCCCCATATACTGCAGCACAAACAGTATGGTCCCATATACTGCAGCACAAACAGTATGGCCCCACTATATGGGGTCATAATGTTTGTGCTGCAGTATATGGGGCCATACTGTTTGTGCTGCAGTATATGGGGCCATACTGTTTGTGCTGCAGTATATGGGGCCATAATGTTTGTGCTGCAGTATATGGGGCCATAATGTTTGTGCTGCAGTATATGGGGCCATAATGTTTGTGCTGCAGTATATGGGGCCATACTGTTTGTGCTGCAGTATATGGGGCCATAATGTTTGTGCTGCAGTATATGGGGCCATAATGTTTGTGCTGCAGTATATGGGGCCATAATGTTTGTGCTGCAGTATATGGGGCCATACTGTTTGTGCTGCAGTATATGGGGCCATAATGTTTGTGCTGCAGTATATGGGGCCATAATTTTTGTGCTGCAGTATATGGGGCCATACTGTTTGTGCTGCAGTATATGGGGCCATAATGTTTGTGCTGCAGTATATGGGGCCATAATGTTTGTGCTGCAGTATATGGGGCCATAATGTTTGTGCTGCAGTATATGGGGCCATAATGTTTGTGCTGCAGTATATGGGGCCATAATGTTTGTGCTGCAGTATATGGGGCCCATATAGTCCTGCACAAACATTATGGCCCACATATTGTGCTGCACAAATGTTATGGCCTCCATATAGTGGCTGCGCCCGGGGCCCCCTGGATACGCCACCGCTGATACTCACCCGGAAGGACGGACACCACCAGCCAGCAACTTTCTTCACCGCGGTGCAGCACATCCCACGCGGCGCTGGAGTGACGTACGCACGTGACGTTCGCACGTGACGTACGCACGTGACGTACAGGGTCAATGCGGAGCTCTGCCTCTTGTGACCGGTGACATAATGCTGCCTCCGGTCACAAGAATGATTGACACAGCCGGGAGCCAATGGCTCCTGATGCTGTGTCAATCACATCCTGACCCTGGAGGACTCCAGCCTGGAGGAATTGTATGCGCTGCAATGCGCAGCGTGTGGGGCCTTCACTCCAGCCGCCAGCCCTCATAAGCATCTGGCGGCTGGCCATGCGGTGCCGCAGGCGGCTGTCAGAAATGACAGCTAGCTGGCGGGCCGTTAAAAATCATCCTGCGGGCCGCATCTTGCCCAGGTCTGCTCTAAGACATGATCAGCAGGGCAAAAGAACAAAATAGAGTAATCATAAACCACCAAAAAGGTTAGGAAAAATCAATTATTAAAACAATTCACTTAAAAATTATTACCATTAGGTACAAGATGAGCCAAATAAGGAGGAAAAAGGATCAGGAGCTGCGAAAGAAATCCAAAACATAAAGCAGCACACAGTGTGCAAAACACTTAAACAACCAGTCTAAAGGAAACTTATGTTATAAAGAGGGACAAGTAGTCTCAGACACAGGGTGAGACAAAGGAAATTAATTAAATATGGCATTGCTTTCCCATCGTGAGAGGATTAGTCGAGCCCACCAGCACTGCCCCGATGCGCGTTTTGTGTGTAGCTTTCTCAAGGGGAGGTATCGTGTGATGGAGCCCTACCCATTATGCCGGTCACCTTCTGCCAAGGTTTGGATTCCCCGGAGGATATCCCCAAGTACCGCCTATGCTGGTCAGAGCCAAGATCTGCGCCCGGCTCTGGTCAAGCCTCTGAGGCCCAACTATGTCTAGGGATGAGGCCCCGTCCTCTCCGCTCCAAGTCTAAGAGACTTCTGCCAACGGTCAAGACGAGAAGAGCTGTGTGGAGACTGCGACAGGAGAGGCACGCCTGCAAATGCGAAGGAACAGTGCAAGCTACCACCTACCAACTACCACCTACGATAGCGGGGTCGGCTGAGACTGGGATTACAGGTTGGGAGGGGGCCGGTTGGTGCATAGGAGGCTCAACGGGATTTGAAAGAGTGCGTAAGGAAGAGACTTGTGGCCTAGTGGGAAAACCCGGCGGTAACCACTGCTAGGGCAAGAGCTTCAGAGAGAACTTACGTGGTGACTCCCATGACTGGCGCACCACCTTTGTGAAAAGAACATTAACATTAAATAGTGAAAGACTTTCTTGGTTATTCTAAACTTATTGTTATTCGTCCTACTGTTGATTTGCATAGTTACTAACACTAGTTGATTAAAGTTACTGTTGTATATAAACTATTATTATATTTATTTATATAGCACCATTGATTCCATGGTGCTGTACATGAGAAGGGGTTCCATACAAATTACAGATATCACTTACAATAAACAGACTAACAATTGCAGACTGATACAGAGGGGCGAGGCGCCTGCCCTTGCGGGCTTACATTCTACAGAACGGTGGGGAAGGAGACAATAGGTTGAGGGTTGCAGGAGCTCCGGTGTTGGTGAGGCGGTATCTCCGGTAGTGGTGAGGAGGCAGCGGGGTCAGTGCAGGCTGTAGACTTTCCTGAAGAGGTGGGATTTCAGGTTCCGTCTGAAGGATCAGAATGTGGTTGATAGTTGGACCTGTTGGGGCAAAGAATTCCAGAGGATGGGGGATATTCGGGAGAAGTCTTGGAGGCTATTAGGTGAGGAGCGAATTAAGTGTGGAGGAGAGAAGGAGGTCTTGGGAGGACCGGAGATTATGTGAGGGAAGATATCGGGAGATTAGCTCAGAGATATATGGAGGAGACAGGTTATGGATGGCTTTGTAGGTCAGTGTTAGTTTGAACTGGATACGCTGTGGAATGGGAGCCAGTAAAGAGATTTGCAAAGGGGGGAAGCTAAGGAGTAGCGAGGAGAAAGATGAATTAGTCGGGTAGCAGAGTTAAGAATGGACTGGATAGGTGCAAGGGTGTTAGCAGGGAGGCCACAGAAAAGGATGTTGCAGTAGTCAAGGCGGGAGATGATTAGGGCATATACAAGCATTTTAGTAGATTGAGGGTTGAGGAAAGGACGGATTCTAGAAACATTTTTGAGCTGGAGGTGACAGGAGGTGGAAAGAGCTTGGATGTGTGGTTTAAAGGACAGGGCAGAGTCAAGGGTTACTCCGAGGCAGCGGACCTCCGGTACGGTAGCATTATATCAACCCCTGACTGTTCCCGCCTTGATCTCTGTTCGTTGCATCCAGACACCTGCATTACAATCACATGGGATAACCCCAGGCCACCTGCAAAGCCCGACATGGGGCACTGCACAGTTCAGCAGACCGGGTTGAGAGCACTGCGGGATCTGGGACAGGTGCGCAACAGATATTACATGTGACCATAGCTCCCAACCGTCCCTCATTGTGTGGGACTGTCCCGGTTTTGAGCCTTTGCCCCGCTGTCCAGCACGGGACGCTCTGCTTCCTGCAGACAGCAGGACCGACACGCCCCCTTGTGTTAAGCCATGCCCCGGGCCCTTACCCTTCCGTATGGCTGCCTGCTTTCTGTGCACAGGACCTGTGATGAGGTCACAGGAGGGGAGGAGTTAGGGGTTCACATGATCGGGACCTCTGTGGATTGCAGGACTGAGGACTCGGCTGTGCTGGTTGCCAACTTGCCACTTGGTGCTGCAGGATGAGGTAAGTAATGCTTTGTGTGGGGTCAGGAGGTGTACAGTGTGGATGTAGCAGAGCCATGTGTGTACGAGGTGTATGGAGCGCAGCCATGTGTGTACGAGGTGTATGGAGCGCAGCCATGTGTGTATGAGGTGTATGGAGCAGAGCAGTGTGTGTACGAGGTGTATGGAGCGGAGCCGTGTGTGTACGAGGTGTATAGAGCGGAGCCGTGTGTGCGAGGTGTATGGAGCGGAGCCGTGTGTGTATAAGGTGTATGGAGCGGAGCCGTGTGTGTATGATGTGTATGGAGCGGAGCCGTGTATGAGGTGTATGGAGCGGAGCCGTGTGTGTATGAGGTGTATGGAGCGGAGCTGTGTGTGTATGAGGTGTATGGAGCGGAGCCGTGTGTGTATGAGATGTATGGAGCGGAGCCATGTGTGTATGAGGTGTATGGAGCGGAGCCGTGTATGAGGTGTATGGAGCGGAGCCGTGTGTGTATGAGGTGTATGAAGCAGAGCCATGTGTGTATGAGGTGCATGGAGCGGAGCCATGTGTGTACGAGGTGTATGGAGTGGAGCCGTGTGTGTATGAGGTGTATGGAGCTAAATGTGTACGAGGTGTATGGAGCGGAGCTGAATGTGTACAAGGTGTACAGAGCAGAGCTGTGTGTGTATGAGGTGTATAGAGCAGAGCTGAATGTGTACGAGGTGTATGAAGCAGAGCTGAATGTGTACGAGGTGTACGGAGCAGAGACGTGTGTGTACGAGGTGTATGGAGCGGAGCTGAATGTGTACGAGGTGTATGGAGCGGAGCTGAATGTGTACGAGGTGTACGGAGTGGAGCTGAATGTGTACGAAGTGTACGGAGCAGAGCCGTGTGTGTACGAGGTGTATGGAGTGGAGCACGTGTGTACGGAGCGGAGCCGCGTGTGCAAAGTGTACGGAGCACAGCCGCATGTGTAGGAGTAGCTATGTGTGGCCATTATATGGTACGAAGTATCATGTGCGGCCAATATACAGTATGGAGCCTCATGTGCGGTCATTGTACAGTATGGAGCATCATGTGTGGTCATTATAGAGAATGGAGCATCATGTGTGGCCATTATACAGTATGGAGCATCATGTGTGGTCATTATACAGTATTGAGCATCATGTGGGGTCATTATACAGTATGGAGCATCATGTGGGGTCATTATACAGTATGGAGCATCATGTGCGGTCATTATACAGTATGGAGCACTGTGTGGCCATTATACAGTATGGAGCATCATGTGCAGCCAATATACAGTATGGAGCATCATGTGTGGCCATTATACAGTATGGAGCATCATGTGTGGTCATTATACAGTATGGAGCATCATGTGTGGCCTTTATACAGTATGGAGCACTGTGTGGCCATATTTTTTTGTTTATAATTATTGTATATGAAAGTGTGATCAGCAGTGCTAAATGGGTGTGGTTGGGATGTGGATATGGGTGTGACTAATTATGAATGGGTGTGGTCAGAGGCGTGGCCTAAAATTTGCTGCGATGCGCGTTGCGCGCCGCAAACTTTGTCCCTTTTTCCCATCTTCAAAAGTTATCAGTGGCCATTGATTGGCTAAAGTGGCCTTATGCTGTCTGAGATGGAAAAGAGAGCTAGGAGAGTTTTTATCCAGCACGTAACTGCGGCAGTACATTGGTAACTGCTGCAGCACATCGGTAGCTGCCGATTGGCTGCAGCACATCGGTAGCTGCTGATTGGCTGCAGCAGTCAAGTGATATCACCTGACGAAAGACGGAGTAAGAACACTGGTGGTGAACATAGGCAGCAGTACTGAGAAATGACGGTCCGGTAGGTGATATGTTTTTTTTTTCTTTTTTATACCACCATGGACCTATTTTTTTTAAACTAATGAACAGTAGGGGACAATCTTTGAGCGGACATGTGAACAGAGCCTTACTACCTGTGCTCCTGATTATAGATCTTATGAGTGATCTTTGAGCGATGTGTTAACGCCCCATAGTAAAACATTCCAGTGTATCCATCTGCACATAACTGTGTGTACACAGAAATAGCGAGTCACCTCCAGTATCGGAAGATTGTTCGCTAGATGCAGTACATTTCCTTACTCTTTGCAACAGTCTTGAATTACAAGGACATCACGTTTGACAAGGACTGCCGAAAATGTTGCTTTGTTACATTTGCAGAACACAGAAAAGGATGGTTCACACATTCTCCCTCTCTTCCAACTCTCTATACTTTTATATATCAAACAGAAAGAAATGATAAACGCTCTTCATACAGATAGACATAGATTTCAGTCTCATTCAAGGAGGTTTTCCAGTTTTATGTAAATAAAGCTTAGGGTTCCTTTCCACTTGCGAGATAAACGTCCGTGTCTCGCATGTGAAAACCAAGCTCTGGCGCCGGCACTTCGGAGCGGAGAGTGCGGCTGCATAGGAACACATGGAGCTGCACGCTCCGCTCCAAAGTGCCAGTGCCAGAGCTTGGTTTTCACATGCGAGACACGGACGTTTATCTCGCAAGTGGAAAGGAGCCCTTAAAGTGTTTGTCCAGAATTTAAAGAAAAAACTTCCAGAAAGCAACAAATTTGACCACACAAAAAAAACACACACAAAAAAAACCCAGAACAAATTATGCTCTCTTTGTAAATCCTGCTGTCCAGTGCTGTGCTCCGGTTGTGCCATTGGTCTTTGTTAAATGTCCCGCGGTCACAAAGTGTCAATTAACTGCAAAAAGTTCAATCATTTAATATTTATCTAATGCAAAAAGTATCTCCCGATTATTGATTAACACTTACCATAGTTCACATTTGCCTTAGAGGCTTTGTCACGGAGAAAAGCACAGGTTTTTTTTTTTTTTTTTAAACAAACCACCAAGGGAATGGGATTTTCCGATTTTGCTGCTTAGGCCACATTCACACATTCAGTATTTTACATCAGTATTTGTAAGTCAAAATCGGGAGTGAAAAAGTATAAAAACACGTCATCACCACTTCTGCATTTTTCACCCACTCCTGATTTCGGCTTACAAATACTGATGAAAGATACTGACCAAATACTGAACGTGGCCTTAAAGTTAGATTGCCTGTATAACACAACCCCTTTTATGCAGTTTGGATCCAGCTCCTGCCAGGGCCATGTGTTCCGACATGGCAGCCATTCAGGTGGGTCAGCTCCCTATTATCATACATAAATACTACAGATGAAACTTCCTATCAGTCCTTTCTGCAGGCACACGTTGACAACAAAGGTTACATAAGGTACAGTACAAATGATTACCGAGTAAGCAATAATAACGATTGAATAATTAAACCTCATAATAAAGGCTCAGCTTTTCTCCGTGAGCTATAAAATGCAATAAAGAAAGCTGCCAAATCCCATCCAAATATTAATTACCTTCCTTTGTAACTTTTGAATAGTATTTGCGATACTGAAGGTATTAAAGCAAAGTTACGAGTAGGTGGCAGAGGGAAGGAACGGTAACACTTTATAGTTCTCAAGCTGTCAGCCTCTCTTGTAATTAATGTCTAAAGTCTCATTCAAAAGACTGATTTTCTATATTCACACCGTGGGTGAAATTGGCGAGAGCTGTGACAAGAACATGCTGTAAGTCAAGCTAAAGCACATATTAACCGTCCTATATACAGAGTACTACAGATCAGTGACGAGGACCTATAGGATAAATGTATGACAGCTCAGTAAGGAACATATATCCATTCCAAATTGTACAAGTATAAAGTTGTTATATACGGTATTTTAAGACGTATTCCTTCTCAAATCAATTTTTGTTTACAATAGATTCGATTAACCTTTGGGTTCACAAACTCATTTTACAGTTAAGATATAGATGCACTTTATATAAATTGTGTGTGCTATTATATAGCTATTAAAAAATTCCTCATGCTCTGATGATTCTGTCCCAGTCTATCCAGCAAAGCTGACATGTGAGATAACGGGAAATATCAGCTTATTAAATGTGCTCTTGTGAAAAATACACTAAAAAGTCACATAAAAAATGAATTTAAAAGATTTGCAATTCTAATGACACACTTTCCTTTGACCATTATATAGTCTTCCAACATAGAGAACAAAAAAAAAACAGAATCAACAGTCATTTCATAAACTGTAATCTCTGGTTGAGAACTTGCTGCTCTCTCCCACGGTGCTAGCCATATAGGCACAGGCCTTTCAGAACTAACGAAAGCCAACCCTGGTACTGTTATATTGTATCATGTGAACTAAGTTTTTGGCAATAAGCTCGTTATTTCCAGTGGCAAAAAGCAGAATTGAGAATGCAGCTCTGGACACATTTTTCTGGAGGACATCTATATGGAAAATGGTGCAGTAGTAGATATGACCTTTTTGGAATCCTGGCGAAATATTACTCAGGGCGACCATTAGTTATAATTCTTCACAGTAGAGGGGAGGTAACGGTTTACAGGCATAAAGCTATGACACAGTTGTGAGCTGGAGTTGATCACAGGCGTTTTATTCAAGCTTCTTTTCATCACACAGAATCACTTCTCTTCATGCAATGCTTCATCAACATATATGAAAGTCTCTTTGTAGATAACTTCTCTTTACACAGTGTTTTAACCTAAGCAGAACTGTACCTTGCTCATGCATTGAGGTGGGGGGAGGGGGATGAGTCCAGTGCTGTAGCTCTCTCACTTCTATCTTGAGGTAGTAAAGATGCTCCCTGGCTGTCCTGACTGCTTCTATGATTACAGTAATCACTTCCCAGGAAGAACTGGTCTATACAGCTTGTCTGATTTCAATCTGGCAGGAGACTCTCTAGCAAGCACCTTACTCTTGGATGTTCAGAACACAATAACAACTTTCCCAGTATCCCCTGGGGCTGAGCTAACCACTCCCTGTCTGCTACTACCTTTTTAACCCCTATAGTTGCTGGATGATTCTATCTGTCACATGGCTTACCATTGAGATACCTCACTGATCCTAAGAGTGGGAAAGCGGGGTGTCATCACCTATAGCAGGGACGGTTCACTGCTGACCATTATATCCAATGGAAATAGCAATACAGCCAAGCTGGACTATAATGGAGTGACATCGCACTTCTCAAACATTCATATATCCATGCGCAGCTTTAGTCTCTGTTCACAAGTGTTATAGTTTCCATTCCTGCCAGGAGTCACTGCAATGTGCCATCATACAATAAATCCCAAAGGTGCTCAGTGTATATATAGGATATAAATTATGCATAAATATTGTCACAATTCTTTTACACGTCCTTTATTACAGTAGGGTTAGTGTTATAACAGCCGCCTTGTCAGTCTTTAGTTACCTCGGCCGTATTTATGCCTCTGGTATTGAACCCCGCAGACCACATTTCAGCACCACTTTAATTAGTAAATCGGCAGAGGACAAGTTAATCTTTTTTCCGTTTGCCATTATATATATATTTTTTTCCTCTGACAAATGGTTTCCACTGAAACGTCAGGTGAAACAAATGATTGATCATGAAGTATAACAGCAGGAACCTGCCAAGAAAAGACCTTTCATGCACAATTTATGAATGGTATAATTTAGTTTTCGACATATGGCAGCCGGCTGGTAACAAGCTGAATATAGGTAACGATGTACAATCCGGCTCATGGGCTGATAGTTTGTCATTTATTTTAGCCTACGATACTTCTAAAGCAATTGTGGGATTATTACATGTAATGTGTATTAGTGAATCCGTAAGACTTCTAGAAACTCACAAAATTAGAATATCATGAAAAAGTTAATTTATTTCAGCTCTTCAATACAAATAGTGAAACTCATATATTATATAGAGTAATTACACACAGAGTGATCTATTTCATGTGTTTATTTCTGTTACTGTTGATGATTATGGCTTACAGCCAATGAAAACCCAAAAGTCATTATCTCAGTAAATTAGAATAATTATTAAAAAAAAACCTGAAAAGGATTCTTAGGCATTAGAAAAAGGTCAATTAATCTGTTTCAGTAGGCTCCACAATCATGGGGAAGATTGCTGATTTGACAGATGTCCAGAAGGCATTCACAGACACACTCCACAAGGAGGGTAAGCCACAAAAGGTCATTGCTAAAGTAGCCAGCTGTTCACAGAGTGCATATTAATGGAAAGTTGAGTGGAAGGAAAAAGTGTGGTAGAAAAAGGTGCACAAGCAACTGGGATAACTGCAGCCTTGAAAGGATTGTTAAACAAAGGCCATTCAAATATTTGGAGGAGATTCACAAGGAGTGGACTGCTGCTGGTGTCATTGCTTCAAGAGCCACCACACACAGAGGTATCCAGGACATGGGCTACAAGTGTCGCATTCCTTGTGTGAAGCCACTCATGACCGATAGACAATGCCAGAAGCGTCTTACCTGGGCCAAGGAGGAAAAGAACTGGACTGTTACTCAGTGGTCCAAGGTGTTGTTTTCAGATGAAAGTAAATTTTGCATTTCATTTGGAAATCAAGGTCCCAGAGTCTGGAGGAAGAGTGGAGAGGCCACAATCCAAGCTGCTTGAGGTCTAGTGTGAAGTTTCCACACTCAGTGATGGTTTGGGGAGCCATGTCATCTGCTGGTGTAGGTCCACTGTGTTTTATCAAGACCAAAGTCAGCGCAGCCGTCTACCAGGAAATTTTAGAGCACTTCATGCTTCCCTCTGCCAACAAGCTTTTTGGAGTTGGAAATTTCATTCTCCAGCAGGTCTTGGCACCTCTCCACACGGCCAAAAGTACCAATACCTGGTTTACAAACAACAGTATCACTGTACTTGATTGGCCAGCAAACTCGTCTGACAATCTGCGCATGCGCGGCCATTTTCCTGAAATCAAGTCTTGACAAAGAGCGCATGTCGCTAGAAACACATGAAAAGATGCCTGTATTCTCTTTTTTGTGAACACACAATTTTAATCTTTGCGTCATGTACCTTGGATAATAAAATGCACTTTTTTGGATTTCATCTGTGAGCTGGATTTTTCTACTTTCTCCATTAAAATTTTCACCTACCCAAACTATTGATGATAATTTGCTGATCAGAAGGAGACCGGCACAATCCTGAGAACAAGACATTGAAAAACCCCACCAGAATGGAGCAGTGGTTGCGCATGCAAACCACCTCTCCAGTCATTCATTATGGGACTGCTGGAGATGTCTGAGCTGTGTACTTGGCTATAGCAAGGGGCCGTGCATTTCAGGGGTGCACGTTGCTTTTATTTCCATACTAAACCACTATATATGACGCCATGCTTTCATCGCATATAACCATCATTGGCAACTTTGGAGCAGGACATCTGTGAATGCCGCACACATTTTTCTCTTCAGCATCATCCATTTAAGGATCGCTCACCCTAAGGCGTTTCACTCACAAACAGTATATGTGACACCATCCATAACACCCCAAAATTAATATAGGACACACATCAGATGCCTGACATGTATACACACAGTCACTGTGAAATATAATAAGAAATGGCTCTGTAATAAAGGATAATGCTATGCACAGTACTCGGAGACCCTATGTAATAAAAGAACGGTGCTTTACATAATTCGAGGTCACTTTTGTATGTATATAAAATATGGGAGGGGATTGTATGTAATAAAGTAAAAGGCTATAGATAATATGGGAGGACACTATTTAACAAAGGATAGCACTATACATAATAAGTGAGGAAACAATGTGATAAAGAGTAATGCTATATGCAGGGAGGGGGAAGATAAACATCTGAGTGTACAGTGGCAACAGGACTGATGAGGCAGAATAATAATTTTCAATTTATCAGTTCTTTATAGGTGACATCTACTCTGGAGTCGTTCTTGTTGTTTTTCTTCTCCACCAGATCCTGACAATCACGGCGGCTTCTCCCAGCTATGACTTGTCTCTGCACAGGTTATCACCCAGATCACTTTGGTTTTTCACTTTTCAGCATATACACATATTATAGCCCTGAAAATAACAATGTCACATTTTAACTATCTGTCCCCTATATAAACAATATGTCACCGCGTATTCTATGAATATATAACTAGCCAATATGTCCCCCTGAATATAAATATATCCACAACTGTGACCCTGAATTAGTCACCCGAGTGCCCCTAGAGTAGATTGTTATCCAAAACTCTGCCCCTTCAATATATTAGCCAGCACTGTGCCCCCTGAGTATATTAGTCACTATTGTGCCCCATGAACATATTAACCACCACGGTACCCCCCTGAATATATTAGCCATTATGTTGCTCCTGAATATAACATTAGCGACTACTGTGTCACCTAAAAATATTATTTGCCTCCTAAATAAAAGAAAATAACACACTCGTGCCCCAACCAAGGATCCTGCATGGTGTTTTTTCCATCTATCCTCCTGATCGGTGGCAGCGGTATAATGACATCACATCAGTGCACTGATGGAGTCATAGAGAAAACAAGGCAGTAAGCCGAGTGGTCTCCATAACATCACATAAACGTTTCCTATTTTTAGTCCGTGAAACAAATCGGACAGAACTTGGATATAATCCAGTCCATGCGCTGTTTGATTTTCACAGAATGTTTTAAGAATTTGGGAAACCATTTTTTTCTTCATTGGACAGCCAGCCCTAATTTGTAGTGAGCCGGGTTAGTCAGTGCCAGGAGCACGGTTACAGGCGCCGCTGTCCATGCACCGTACCGGCGCCACCCCAATGACTGAGGAAGCGAGGCTTCCAGGAGGCTTGAAGTAGATTTTCTTCAGGCAGTGGGGCTCTCAGTGTGGACGTCGCACAGTGAAAGTTATTAACCTGCAGGTTAACCCCATATTTGCAGGGTAATAGCGTTACTTTACATGACAGGTTTCCTTTAAAGGGGTTGTCCCACATTTACAGCTTAGGGGGGTGTAAAAGTCGCTGCTCAGTATACAGCGAGCACGATGTAATCACTTTCCAGCACACTGATTGACAGCCTGTTCTTCAGCCTGACTGTGCAGAGGAAGCTGTCAATCAATGTGCCGGGCAGCGACTACAACTTGCTCACTTTATAATGGACAGTGACTGTAACCGCTCCCTGCACCGCCCTTATGACTGTCAGTGGCTGCAAAGGGGATAAAAGCTTCATTTTCTCCCTGTAGCTGCTGCTCTAGTAACGGGGGCAGGCGGGATTTTAACATTACCTGCAAAAAATCCCTATATTTGCTGGTAATTAGGGTTTCTGCACATGACAGGTTCCCTTTGATACAAAGTTTTTATTATCTATGAACGTTCCTGCATTTACTTACATTTGTTGCACACTTGACGAGTTTTTTTTGTGCACAGCTTTGTCCTGATGACAGCTGTAAAGTTTGTCTGTTTCCTGGGGAAACATCTTGGAACACACTCACAGGGACCATTTGCATTACAAACACTTTTTTAATATCACGGGAACACAAGTGATGCCAGGCCTTTGTTCCCCAGACATCCGCAAGCTCCGGAGTTTATTTGTTCTTCAGAAGCCGATCATGGGGTGATTTTAAGAGAACGTTTTCACACGTGTACACTAAACTCGTAACTTGTGACGCAGCTCAGAGAAAGGATTGGACAGGACAGAATAACATGGCGTGAAGACATGATGATCGGGGCCGAGCGTCACTCCAGAGACGAGTGATCTAACCCATGTTCTCAGGGCTGGGCTGCAAAATCAATGTGGCGTAGACGTTGCTCCAAACACCTGGTGCTTGAGCGAGCCCAAAGGCCCTGTGCCACATAAGAAGATGGCACATAGTAGTTGGGGACCTTGTTACAGAGTTTGCATTACGGCCCAGGAGCTCCATGTTACAACGATAGAAAAAGATGCAACGTCCCTGCTCTCTACAGCCATTCTACTCGCATGTCAAGTGGATTTGCAGGTGTTTTTGTTAATTATTCTAATTTACTGAGATAATCACTTTTGGGTTTTTATAGGCTGTAAGCAATAATGATCCACATTAACAGAAGCACTTGAAATAGATCACTATCTTTGTAATGACTATATAATATATGAGTTTCACTTTTTGCATTGAAAAACTGAAATAAATTAACTTTTTGATGATATTCTAATTTTGTGAGAAGCACTTGTACATTTGTATCACTTAAACCTACAACTCCCAGTATATCATTAACAATGGTTAGGAGATGCTGGGAGTTGTTATCAGCCATCATCAGACTCTGGACCATACAGAAACCATAGCACTGATGAGACGCAGGAAGGATCACAAATAAACATTTACATCCATGTGACATCTTCTCTGATCACTCCCATCTCTTTTGTCTCCACATAGTATTGATGCCATGATGAGATTTTATACCCAGAGCTCGTCCCTGCAAACTTCCCTCTGCTCCATCTTCAGCAGCACATCTCGACATGGTGCCCTTAGAAATAAAAGTATCATTATACTGCCCCATAATGATATCACCCATGCTGGACTACTGAATGATTGCCATTGTGCTTCTTGCACAAAATATCCATCCCACACAGCCCCTCTCCATAATATCCTCCCCACACTGCCCCTCTCAGTAATGTCTCCTTGCATTGCCTGTCTCCACCCCTCTCTGTAATATTCAGTCTCAGAGTTCCTCTCTAGAAGATTCCCCCCACACAGTTCCTCTCCGTAATTTCCCCCCATACACAGCTCCTCTCCGTAATTTCCCCCCCACACAGCTCCTCTCCGTAATTTCCCCCCACACACAGCTCCTCTCCGTAATTTCCCCCCACACAGCTCCTCTCCGTAATTTCCCCCACACACAGCTCCTCTCCGTAATTTCCCCCCACACACAGCTCCTCTCCGTAATTTCCCCCCACACACAGCTCCTCTCCGTAATTTCCCCCCACACAGCTCCTCTCCGTAATTTCCCCCCACACACAGCTCCTCTCCATAATTTCCCCACACACAGCTCCTCTCCGTAATTTCCCCCCACACACAGCTCCTCTCCGTAATTTCCCCCCCCACACATCTCCTTTTCATAATATTTCCCCCACACACAGCTCCTCTGCATACTGTGCCTCCTTCACAATCCTCTCCCCCATAATATGGCCTGATATTAACAGCATCTCTCCTCCTACAACTGGATGTTTTGGCTCCTACTAGAGCGCTATTTCTGGCACCAGCAGGATGATTAGGTCACGGCCTGGTGTGATGACCTCATCACACTGCTGCACGTCGGGGGGCGCTGCTCTGATCCAGTACCGGTGCCGAAGTGTTTAACTGTATTTGAATCTGAAAGACGCAAATACAGTTCAATATACGGAGTCTTCTGTCTTCGGTGGGCTGTATGCGGCTCCTATGTTGTGCAGGCCTGCGCTCAGGCTTTGCCCCCACTAGACGGTTTCTAACACATATTGATGGATTTGACAATTCACAAGGTGGTATTACAGCACGTGTGACTGTGGAGCCACAAACAGCCTTGGAAATTGAAAAGATTATTGTACTGCACCAAGTGATTCACTGGTTTGTTTCCTAGGAAACCTGACATTGCATTCTGCTATGTACCTAGTGAAAGTTATGTAAGTGGATCTGCGTGTTCCAACACATTATCTGTATGACTAATGCCAGGCCCAAGTCAAGGGAGCCAGAGAACCGCCAGGGGCTCCACCATCCGTTCGGCATCTTTATGTCTTTTTTAAGGTATATGGTTTAGCTTGTAATTTGGTTTTAGTTATTTAGTATATATGGTCGGAACATCAGGGGCAATTCAGCACTGGGCATCGCCGTCTTCTGGGTCACATGGATCACAGACACTCATCGATCTACAGGGAATTATAGGGTCTCAAAAGAAAAAACGATCTACAGGGTATTAATTAGTCTTTAATATAGATGTCCTGCTTTAGACAATGCACTATGGTCATGTATTTATAATATTATATATTAGTAATGAACACAATAGAATGCAGCTGAGGTGAAAAACGAATAGCTACAAAAATGAAAACCTGAGATTGCACAGGGTGGCCAAATCCTGTGTGTGCCGCTTGGCCTGACCCTGTGTGTGCCGCTTGGCCTGACCCTGTGTGTGCCGCGGCCGCCGGCCCGCGGTTTCTGAGCGCTGCAGTATTTGGCAATCATCCACATATTTAGAGTGAGGTTGACCCATGAAGATTGCAGAGTAGGGATGAGAGTGTAACAGGCCACGGCACGCCTGCTGCAGCACATCGCTTAGGTGATGAAGCCGCATGACTATGTGTGTATTGTATAAGGAGCCCAGGGCACAATAATTGTGAGGAGGAACGTCACACATACATTTATAGAAAAAAGTAATGCCGGATTGAATAAGACAAGGTTAGAAACAGGAAACTGCTTTTTTTTTTATCATTTCCAATTTTTTTGAGCATGCCCCTGCTCTCCCTTTTCTTTTTATGCAAATCCCAAGCTATTAGAATATTTTAAGCTAGATCACAGACATGCCGGCCTCATAACTTTTTTGGAGAATATTTTTTTTTTATTCCTAATAAATTGCTTTTATGTAGTTTATACACTTCTTGTTTGTTGGATTGTGCTGAAGCTCCCACTGATTACTGATGGAAATCTCCCCAAGTGATAAATTACCAATAAGCTGGCGTTATGTACTGTAAAGTGCAAGTAAATTTCTGTTTAATTGCAAGAAAATCCCAAAATATATTACATTGCTTCACTGTGATCTTCTGTTGACATGAACTAAAAAAAAAAAAAAAAAAAAAAAATTAATTGAAATGCCTGCCGAAGGAGCATCGTGACACACTGACAACCAAAGGATCCTCTGCATGTGAAAGAATGCAAATAACCACAGGAGCCCATTCATCCAGCGCCAGCCACGGGAGCCCATACATGCAGCGCCAGCCACGGGAGCCCATACATGCAGCGCCAGCCACGGGAGCCCATTCATCCAGCGCCAGCCACGGGAGCCCATACATGCAGCGCCAGCCACGGGAGCCCATACATGCAGCGCCAGCCACGGGAGCCCATACATGCAGCGCCAGCCACGGGAGCCCATACATGCAGCGCCAGCAACGGGAGCCCATACATGCAGCGCCAGCCACGGGAGCCCATACATGCAGCGCCAGCCACGGGAGCCCATACATGCAGCGCCAGCCACGGGAGCCCATACATGCAGCGCCAGCCACGGGAGCCCATACATGCAGCGCCAGCCACGGGAGCCCATACATGCAGCGCCAGCCACGGGAGCCCATACATGCAGCGCCAGCCACGGGAGCCCATACATGCAGCGCCAGCCACGGGAGCCCATACATGCAGCGCCAGCCACGGGAGCCCATACATGCAGCGCCAGCCACGGGAGCCCATACATGCAGCGCCAGCCACGGGAGCCCATACATGCAGCGCCAGCCACGGGAGCCCATACATCCAGCGCCAGCCACGGGAGCCCATATATTCAGTGCCAACCACAGGAGCCCATAAATCCAGTGTCAGCCACAGGAGCCCATAAATCCAGTGTCAGCCACAGGAGCCCATATATTCAGTGCCAACCACAGGAGCCCATAAATCCATTGTCAGCCACAGGAGCCCATACATCTATCACCAGCCACAGGAGCCCATACATCCAGCGTCAGCCACGGGAGCCCATATATCCAGTGCCAACCACAGGAGCCCATAAATCCAGTGTCAGCCACAGGAGCCCATATATTCAGTGCCAACCACAGGAGCCCATAAATCCATTGTCAGCCACAGGAGCCCATACATCCAGTGTCAGCAACAGGAGCCCATATATCCAGTGCCAACCACGGGAGCTCATAAATCCAGTGCCAACCACGGGAGTCCATAAATCCTGTGTCAGCCACAGGAGCCCATAAATCCAGTGCCAACCACAGGAGCCCATAAATCCAGTGCCAACCACAGGAGCCCATACATCCAGCGCCACCCACAGAAGCCCATACATCCAACACCAGTCACAGGAGCCCATAAATCCAGTGCCAACCACAGGAGCCCATAAATCCAGTGCCAACCACAGGAGTCCATAAATCCTGTGTAAGCCACGGGAGCCTATAAATCCTGTGTCAGCCACGGGAGCCCATAAATCCTGTGTAAGCCACAGGCTTCTTGCCCACAGGAAGAGACCACAATTACAGAGGACTGAGTAAAGAGACTGAAAGAAGTACAAAATTCCCGTAAACTGGTGTTCATTTTTCTTTGACATAGTTAAATTAAGGATTTGGATGACTCCTGAGATATACCTATTTCCTTATCCTATTTGTGGGATTAACCCCTTTCACCGTTTGTTGCCTCTTTTGATCTTGCAGTAATCTTAGCATAAGAATAACACTATGACAAGAACATTTTCCTGGAGCTGTCAGGTCTGGGGATGCATCCTACATGTATGCATAATTACCTGCGCGAAGATTATGAAAGATTATGTACCATTACTTCAAAACCCTCCATTATACGCTTAGACTTCCTTCTGGATTTTTGCATTATTACAGGTTTACACTGATTTAATCGAGGTGTTTGAGAACTGTGATCGTACTAGTTTAGTGTTGCATTATCTTTATGGTGACAGATTGTGGAAATTGCTGGTTTAGCCAAGTCCATTTTGCCGATGAAGTTACCCTGTGACACAAAAGATTATTCTTCATGAAAATTTGCATACAGAAAACACAAAAATAAATACAAAATATAACAACATGAACCCCTTAGGCTACTTTCACACATCAGGTTTTTGCGGTGAGGCAAAATCTGGCGAAATTTTCAAAAAATGTATCCGTTTTTTTTCTCATAGAGTTGTATTAGCGCCGGATTGTGCCTGATGACCTAACGTTTTCTCTCTCTCCTCCCCGCAACAGGAAATCCAAACTTTATCCCTGGTTAAACCCCCCCCACAAATAATGGATCCAGAAAAAAACTGATCCGTTGCATCAGTTTTTCACATTTTGCAACGGATCCGTTTTTTTAAAAATTCAACGGATCCTTCCTGATAGCAAAAAACGGATGTGTGAAAGTAGCCTAAGTGACCCTTTGTGCTGCACCTTCACAGGCCTGCCACCTTTCAATGGGCCAGCTGGTCTGGCTTCCTACACAGGCCAACAGCCGGTCCACGTCTTCACCCTCCATTATCAGTCGCTCTCGATCAGAATTATGGTGCGGCGCTCTGGTGCCAGAAGGCACATACCCACGTCCGCATCAGGCCCTACATCGGCCCACAATGAAGTCCCTACTTCACCCAACTGGAAGGCAAGAGACAAAATATTCTGTCAGCCATGTTACATGGGAGGGTGATGTAGTGAGAGCACAACTATCCTCAGCAGTCTGCAGACAACAGTCTCGTCAGGTGCGGATGGACTCATCAATGTTGGTGGGACCGCACCACTCTCTCCAACGACGCTCGCTCCTTTTAGGATTGGGGGAAGAAAAGTCACCACCGCAAATGTCAGGTAGCGGCTTCTACAATTCTCCCTTTTTGGAAACACATGTATGATTAACCAAGCAGAGCGTGCATGTGTACGGGGGCAGAGGAGGGAACAGCTGTCAGCCAAACAAGAAGCCAACTGAAGGCGTAAGGCCAGCTGTATAGTGAGGGAACGGAAAAGGGATTATATGTTCATCCATCTAACAAGGAGGCAGACACAGAAGGGCAAAAGGCCGAGCCCATAAGATCTCACGAATAGAGTTGAGCGAATTTTTCAAATTTTGATTCCGATTACGATTGGCACCGAATATTGGGAGTAGAAATTACCGAACATGTTCGGAACCGATCCTCAAACATAAATAGATTAACAATATTGTATGAATATGGCACATTCAGATTCAGTGACCAATTCCGAACATATTCACTCAACTCATGATCTATAAGGAAAGCGATAAACCCATATTTTCCAATATCTTAAAACTGCTTCCATAAAGTAGCGCCCATCTGTGCCTCCACATGGTAACAATACCCCACATTATAATAGTGCCACCTCTGTGCCTCCACATAGTAATAGTACCCAGAATATAATAGTGCCTCCACACTGTAATGCCACCTCTGTGCCTCCACGTGGTAACAGTACCCCACATTATAATAGTGCAGCTCTGTGCCTCCACATAGTAATAGTACCCACAATATAATAGTGCCTCTGTGCCTCCACACTGTAATAATGCCACCTCTGTGCCTCCACATGGTATCAGTACCCCACAATATAATAATGCCACTCTGTGCCTCCACATAGGAATACTACCCCACACTATAAGGCTATAGTTTTTTCACTATAAAACCGCAAAAAAACGCTCACATTAAGCATCCTATTAATTAGAATGCAATCCGCAAATGTTGTGCACATACTGAGTATTTTTCCGCAGCGGAAACGATTTGCGGTAAAATATGCAGCATGTTCATTAAATTTGCGGAATCGCGGGGATTCTGCACACCTAGGAATGCATTGATCTGCTTACTTTCCACATGGGGCTATGCCCACCATGTGGGAAGTAAGCAGATCATGTGCGGTTGGTACCCAGGGTGGAGGAGAGGAGACTTTCCTCCACGGACTGGGCACCATATAATTGTAAAAAAAAAAAAAAAAAAGAATTAAAATAAAAAATCGTGATATACTCACCCTCTGATGGCCCCGGACGCTTCCCGCCTCTCAGCGGTGCACACGGCCGCTTCCGTTCCTATAGATGGTGTGTATGAAGGACCTGCGATGACGTCGCGGTCACGTGACCGCGACGTCATCGAAGGTCCTGCACACACACCATCTATAGGAACGGAAGCCGCTGAGGAGATCGGCTGTCTGCAGAAGGTGAGTATAACCATTTTTTTAAATTATTTTTAACATTCTATCTTTTACTATTGATGCGGCATAGGCTGCATCAATAGTAAAAAGTTGGTCACACTTGTCAAACACTGTTTGACAAGTGTGACCAACCTGTTAATCAGTTTTCCAAGCGATGCTACAGATCGCTTGGAAAATGCTAGCATTCTGCATGCTAATTATGCTTGCAAAACGCTAGTTTTCTGCGGTAATATGCATGCCAATTCCGCATGCGATATACCCGCGGCAGGAGTTGCACTCTAGCGTGGGAATTTTTCTGAATATTTTCTCACTTTCGAGTTCATATGAGTTTATGCCAGCAGGGGGAGCAGCACCGCAAGTCTATGATGCTACATTCCCCTGCTTTCCATTCATTTCCCAGTTTTTACAAGCAGGAGCAACAGCTGCATTGCTGCATTAGCAGTTTCCTGCTTGTAAAATTATTTAACCCCTTCAGATGGATTTACAGCATGGGACATGACTGAGCACCGGAGAGGTATGGGATATTGTAGCTTTTTTCTTTTACAGAACGAGGGTCTTCAGGTGGATAAGGCGTACAATAAAGATTTTACAACCCCATTTGTGTATTTATTTAATTAAAAATACTTTATTCTTCATGTTTGTGTGTATTATTAACCCTTTTACTACTATTGGATTAACCCCTTAATGACCCAGCCTATTTTGATCTTAATGACCTGGCCGTTTTTTGCAATTCTGACCAGTGTCCCTTTATGAGGTAAAAACTCAGGAACGCTTCAACGGATCCTAGTGGTTCTGAGATTGTTTTTTTGTGACATATTGGGCTTCATGTTAGTGGTATATTTAGGTCGATAATTTTTGCGTTTATTTGTGAAAAAAATGCAAATTTGGCTAAAATTTTGAAAATTTCGCAATTTTCAATTTTTATTCTGTTAAACCAGAGAGTTATGTGACACAAAATAGTTAATAAATAACATTTCCCACATGTCTACTTTACATCAGCACAATTTTGGAAACAAAATTTTTTTTTGCTAGGAAGTTATAAGGGTTAAAATTTTACCAGCAATTTCTCATTTTTACAATGAAATTTACAAAACCATTTTTTTAGGGACCACCTCACATTTGAAGTCAGTTTGAGGGGTCTATATGGCTGAAAATACCCAAAAGTAAAACCATTCTAAAAACTGCACCCCTCAAGGTGCTCAAAACCACATTCAAGAAGTTTATTAACCCTTCAGGTGCTTCACAGCAGCAGAAGCAACATGGAAGGAAAAACTGAACATTTAACTTTTTAGTCACAAAAATGAACTTTTAGCAACAATTTTTTTATTTTCCCAAGGGTAAAAAGAGGAACTGGACCCCATAAGTTATTGTACAATTTGTCCTGAGTACGCCGATACCCCATATGTTGGGGGGAACCACTGTTTGGGCGCACGGCAGGGCTCGGAAGGGAAGGAGCGCCATTTGACTTTTTCAATGAAAAATTGGCTCCAATCTTTAGCGGATACCATGTCGCGTTTGGAGAGCCCCCGTGTGCCTAAGCATTGGAGCTCCCCCACAAGTGACCCCATTTTGGAAACTAGACCCCCCAAGGAGCTTATCTAGATTCATAGTGAGCACTTTGAACCCCCAGGTGCTTCACAAATTAATCCGTAAAAATGAAAAAGTACTTTTTTTTCACAAAAAAATTATTTTATCCTCAATTTTTTCATTTTCACATGGGCAACAGGATAAAATGGATCCTAAAATGTGTTGGGCAATTTCTCCTGAGTACACCGATACCTCATATGTGGTAACAAACCATTGTTTGTATAGAAAGAAAGAGAAGCGGGCACCACTCCAATACAAAGATTAGGGATCAACCATTGCATATAAATAATTACTGAACAGAGAGAGAAGATATGCAAACCAATGGGATCAACCTTAAATAGTCAATTTTATTATACAAAAGTCATTAACCACAAACAGAGCCAGGCAAGACATACATTTAAAAACATTTAAAACAAAGATATGGCAAAATAGACCATAAAGAATTTAACCCGAGGGGAAAAAGGAAGCTAATACTTCACAACATATGTAGAACAGGAAAAATTGCCAGAAAGTGCTAAATATAAGACTACATAAATCCTATTGTTTGCTGCCAACTGACCCCCTGAGTACTATGACAAATAACATGTACTCCAGCCTAATATCAGGAGAAGATATATCATGGATCCTATCTTGTCCAAAGTGGCATGTGTGCAAACAGATGGTAAATAAGTAGGAGCAGACACCTGTAGAAAAATAATCAGGGAAATAAATATACTGCAATACTACAATGTATTAGTTGTTTAAATAAACATATGCACACACACGCCATATGGAAATACAAGAAATCAAGATCCAATGTCCTGAGGCATGGATAAGTGTCAGTCTATGCAAGAAATACATAGGTGTAGTTCCATAGCAGTTATGGAGGTAAGTTACCCAGTCCTGTCCCTCGGGAAAAAGAAAGCCCTGAACCCAAGTATTTCCCTGATTATTTTTCTACAGGTGTCTGCTCCTACTTATTTACCATCTGTTTGCACACATAGTTACATAGTTATTGAGGTTGAAGGAAGACTTTAAGTCCATCTAGTTCAACCCATAGCCTAACCTAACATGCCCTAACATGTTGATCCAGAGGAAGGCAAAAAAAACCCATGTGGCAAGGAGTAACTCCACCATGGGGAAAAAAATTCCTTCCCGACTCCACATACGGCAATCAGACTAGTTCCCTGGATCAACGCCTTATCAAGGAATCTAGTGTATATACCCTGTAATATTATACTTTTCCAGAAAGGTATCCAGTCCCCTCTTAAATTTAAGTAATGAATCACTCATTACAACATCATACGGCAGAGAGTTCCATAGTCTCACTGCTCTTACAGTAAAGAATCCGCGTCTGTTATTATGCTTAAACCTTCTTTCCTCCAGACGTAGAGGATGCCCCCTTGTCCCTGTCTCAGGTCTATGATGCCACTTTGGACAAGATAGGATCCATGATATATCTTCTCCTGATATTAGGCTGGAGTACATGTTATTTACAATTTTTCCTGTTCTACATATGTTGTGAAGTATTAGCTTCCTTTTTCCCCTCGGGTTAAATTCTTTTTTTTTTTCACAAAAAATTTCTTTTAGCCTCAATTTGTTCATTTCCACATGGGCAACAGGATAAAATGGATCCTAAAATTTGTTGGGCAATTTCTCCTGAGTACACTGATACCTCACATGTGGGGGTAAACCACTGTTTGGGCACACGGCAGGGCTCGGAAGGGAAGGCACGCCACTTGACTTTTTGAATGAAAAATTAGCTCCAATCGTTAGCGGACACCATGTCGCGTTTGGAGAGCTCCCCCACAAGTGACCCCATTTTGGAAACTAGACCTCCCATGGAACTAATCTAGATGTGCGGTGACCACTTTAAACCCCCAAGTGCTTCACAGAAGTTTATAACGCAGAGCTGTGAAAATAGAAAATCATTTTTCTTTCCTCAAAAATTATTTTTTAGCCCGCAATTTTTTATTTTCACAAGAGTAACAGGAGAAATTGGACCCCAAAAGTTGTTGTCCAGTTTGTCCTGAGTACAGTCATGGCCAAAAGTTTTGAGAATGACACCAAAATTATATTTTCACATGATCTGCTGCCCTCTGGTTTTTATTAGAGTTTGTCTGATGTTTATATCACATACAGAAATATAATTGCAATCATATTATGAGTACCAATAGGTTATATTGACAGTTAAAATGAGTTAATGCAGCAAGTCAATATTTGCAGTGTTGACCCTTCTTCTTCAAGACCTCTGCAATTCTCCCTGGCATGCTCTCAATCAACTTCTGGACCAAATCCTGACTGATAGCCGTCCATTCTTGCATAATCAATGCTTGCATTTTGCCAGAATTTGTTGGTTTTTGTTTGTCCACCCGTCTCTTGATGATTGACCACAAGTTCTCAATGGGATTAAGATCTGGGGAGTTTCCAGGCCATGGATCCAAAATCTCCTTGTTTTGTTCCATGAGCCGTTTAGTTATCACCTTTGCTTTATGGCAAGGTGCTCCATCATGCTGGAAAAGGCATTCTTGGGCGCCAAACTGCTCTTGGACGGTTGGGAGAAGTTGCTCTTGGAGGACATTCTGGTACCATTCTTTATTCATAGCTGTGTTTTTAGGCAAGACTGTGAGTGAGCCGATTCCTTAGGCTGAGAAGCAACCCCACACATGAATGGTTTCAGGATGCTTTACAGTTGGCATGTGACAAGACTGGTGGTAGCGCTCACCTCTTCTTCTCCGAATAAGCTGTTTTCCAGATGTCCCAAACAATCGAAAAGGGGATTCATCAGAGAAAATGACTTTGCCCCAGTCCTCAGCAGTCCACTCCCTGTACCTTTTGCAGAATATCAGTCGGTCCCTGATGATTTTTCTGGAGAGAAGTGGCTTCTTTGCTGCCCTCCTTGAAACCAGGCCTTGCTCAGAGTCTCTGCCTCAGAGTGCGTGCAGAAGCACTCACACCAGCCTGCTGCCATTCCTGAGCAAGCTCGGCACTGCTGGTAGTCCGATCCCGCAGCTGAAACAGTTTTAAGATACGGTCCTGGCGCTTGCGTCTTTCTTGGGCGCCCTGGAGCCTTTTTGACAACAAGGAACTCTCTCTCTCCTTGAAGTTCTTGATGATGCGATAGATTGTTGACTGAGGTGCAATCTTTGTAGCTGCGATACTCTTCCCTGTTAGGCCATTTTTGTGCAGTGCAATGATGGCTGCACGTGTTTCTTTAGAGATAACCATGGTTAAGTGAAGAGAAACAATGATACCAAGCACCAGCCTCCTTTTAAAGTGTCCAGTGATGTCATTCTTACTTAATCATGACTGACTGATCGCCAGCCCTGTCCTCATCAACACCCACACCTGTGTTAATGGATCAATCACTAAAACGATGTTAGCTGCTCCTTTTAAGGCAGGACTGCAATGATGTTGAAATGTGTTTTGGGGGTTAAAGTTAATTTTCTGGGCAAATATTGACTTTGCAAGTACAGTAATTGCTGTTAAGCTAATCACTCTGACATTCAGGAGTATATGCAAATTGCCATTAGAAAAAATGAAGCAGTAGACTTTGGAAAAATTAATATTTGTCTCACTCTCAAAATTTTTGTCCATGACTGTATGCTGATACCCCATATGTGGGGGTAAACCACTGCTTGGGCACACGTCGAGGCTCGGAAGGGAAGTAGTGACTTTTGAAATGCAGACTTTGATGGAATGGTCCACGGGCGTCACGTTGCGTTTGCAGAGCCCCTGATGTGCCTAAACAGTAGAAACCCCCCACAAGTGACCCCATTTTGGAAACTAGACCCCTCAAGGAACTTATCTAGATATGTGGTGAGCACTTTGACCCCCAAAGTGCTTCACAAAAGTTTACAACGCAGAGCCGTGAAAATAAAAAAATCATTTTTCTTTCCTCAAAAATGATGTTTTAGCAAGCAATTTTTTAGTTTCACAAGGGTAGCAGGAGAAATTGGACCCCAAAAGTTGTTGCCCAGTTTGTCCTGAGTACGCTGATACCCCATATGTGGGGAGGAACCACTGTTTGAGCGCACATTGGGGCTCGGAAGGGAAGTAGTGACTTTTGAAATGCAGACTTTGATGGAATGGTCTGCGGGCGGTCACATTGCGTTTGCAGAGCCCCTGATGTGCCTAAACAGTAGAAACTCCCCACAAGTGACCCCATTTTGGAAACTAGACCCTCCACGGAACTTATCTAGATATGTGGTGAGCACTTTGAACCCCCAAGTGCTTCACAGAAGTTTATAACGCAGAGCCTTGAAAATAAAAAAAATAATTTTTCATTCCTCTAAAATTATGTTTTAGCAAGCAATTTTTTATTTTCGCAAGGGTAACAGGAGAAATTGGACCCCAATAATTGTTGCCCAGTTTGTCCTGAGTACGCTGATACCCCATATGTGGGGGTAAACCACTGTTTGGGTGCACGTCGGGGCTCGGAAGGGAGGGAGCACCATTTGACTTTTTGAATGCAAGATTGGCTGGAATCAATGGTGGCGCCATGTTGCGTTTGGAGACCCCTGATGTGCCTAAAAAGTGGAAGCCTCTAAATTCTAACTCCAACACTCACCCCAACACACCCCTAACCCTAATCCAAACTCTAGCCATAACCCTAATCACAACCCTAACCCCAACACACCCCTAACCACAACCCAAACCCCGACACACCCATAACCCTAATCCCAACCCTAACCGTAATCCTAACCCCAACCCACCCCTAACCACAACCCTAACCATAGGCCTAATCTTAACCCTATTTCCAATCCTAGCCCTAATTCCAACCCTAACTCTAATTCCAACCCTAACCCTAAGGCTATGTGCCCACGTTGCGGATTCGTGTGAGATTTTTCTGCACCATTTTTGAGAAATCCGCAGGTAAAAGGCACTGCGTTTTACCTGCGGATTTACCGCGGATTTCCAGTGTTTTTTGTGCGGATTTCAGCTGTGGATTCCTATTGAAGAACAGGTGTATAACGCTGCAGAATCCGCACAAAGAATTGACATGCTGTGGAAAATACAACACAGCTTTTCCGCGCGGTATTTTCCGCACCATGGGCACAGCGGATTTGGTTTTCCATAGGTTTACATGGTACTGTAAACCTAATGGAAAACTGCTACAAATCCGCAGCGGCCGATCCGCAGCCAAATCCGCACCGTGTGCACATAGCCTAATTCTAACCCTAGCCCTAATGCTAACCCTAGCCCTAACCCTAGTGCAGAAAAAAAAAATATTTTCTTTATTTTATTATTGTCCCTACCTATGGGGGTGATAAAGGGGGGGGTTCATTTACTATTTTTTTTATTTTGATCACTGTGGTAAGTTTTATCACAGTGATCAAAATGTACCTGGAACGAATCTGCGGGCCGGCAGATTCGGCGGGCGCACTGCGCATGCGCCCGTCATTTTGGAAGATGGCGGCGCCCATGGAGAAGACGGACGGACTCCGGGAGGCTCGGTAAGTATGAGGGGGGATCGGAGCATGGGGGGGTGGATCGCAGCACGAGGGGAGCGGGGCAGGAGAACGGGGGAGCGGACAGGCAGATGGAGGGGAGTACGGGACAGAACCGAGGACTAGGGAGGCGATCGGTGGCTGGGGGGGCACATCAGGGTTTCCAGCCATGGCCGATGATATTGCAGCATCGGCCATGGCTGGATTGTAATATTTCACTTTTCATAGGTGAAATATTATGAATTGCTCTGATTGGCTGTTGCACTTTCAACAGCCAATCAGAGCGATCGTAGCCACGAGGGGGTGAAGCCACCCCCCCTGGGCTGAAGCACCACTCCCCCTGTCCCTGCAGAACGGGTGAAATTGGAGTTAACCCTTTCACCTGATCTGCAGGGACGCGATCCCTCCATGACGCCACATAGGCGTCACAGGTCGGATTGGCACCGACTTTCATGATGCCTACGTGGCGTCAAAGGTCGGGAAGGGGTTAATAATGGATAGGTGTCTTGTTGACAACTCTCCATTATTAACCAGGCTTAATGTCACCTTACAATAGCAATGTGACATTAACCCTTCATTACCCCATATCCCACCGCTACACAGGAGTGGGAAGAGAGTGGCCAAGTGCCAGAATAGGCGCATCTTCCAGATGTGCCTTTTCTGGGGTGGCTGGGGGCAGATGTTTTTAGCCAGGGGGGGCCAATAACCATGGACCCTCTCTAGGCTATAAATATCTGCCTTCAGTCACTGGCTTTACCACTCTGGCGGAGAAAATTGCGTGGGAGCCCATGCCAGTTTTTTCCGTGACTTAACCCTTTATTTTAACAGCTAGAGCCCCCAAATTTTGCACACACAGTCTACTAACATCATTAGTAAGGAATATGTAAAAAAAATAAATAAATAAGGGATATGAAATGGTTTACTGTATGTAAACCATGTCTCATATCCTGTCGGGTTTCACTGACAAATATATATATATATATATATATATATATATATATATATATATATATATATATATATATATATATATATATATATAGATCAAAATTGGAACAGCATCTAATACTACTGTAGTTGTTGTGCAACGCTTCCCAAACCAATGATCCAAATGGCTTCCAATAATAAGAATAAAAAAGAAAAACAGCACAAAAAATAATAAGAAAAAGTGGGCTTTAATGCCTGAACGGCGTGGCAACGTTTCGGATATGGTATCCTTTTTCAAGCAATGAACATACAAGTGAACTGAGTTTATATAAAACACACACATGTTCAATCATATCGAATTATTAACAATATTCAGCGTTTTCCATCAATAGTGCATGTGATCAGTGATCAAAAAAAGTGCATAAGTGCTGTTATAGCAATTTCATCCAAATTCATTATTCATACATAAATAGCATAAAGTACAATGTGATTATAGTTAAAATTTGCTCAATGATCAATTAGATCAACTCAGGTGTCCCAATCTTATGAAACAAGGTAGTAGCACACTAAGGGTCCCTTTCCACTTGCGAGGAAAACGGACGCGTGCAATCCGATAAAAAATCGGATTGCACTCGGACCAATGTTAGTTAATAGGTGTCTTTTGATTTGCGATTTTTTTCTCAGCCGAAATCGGACTGAGAAAAATCTGGATCGGCTGAGAAAAAAATTCGCAGAATGCTGCGTATTGCTGCGATTCTCGGACGAGACTCGCCAATGCAAGTCAATGGGTGCGAGAAAAAAATCGCACAGCACTCGCACCATGCGAGTTCTGTCCGATTTTTACGCACCGGTGTCCTTTGAAAAGCCGGTAATTCAGCGCGGTGTACAGTAAAATCACACTGACAAGTTAGAATAGACTAGATATATACACATAGAATGTGTCTATATACATATATATATGTCAGTGAGACACCTATATATGTATATTTATATTTAATGCAGCGCTAGATAGCATTAAAGCCGCTAATTCAATTGCCGGCTTTTCATTTCTCCTTCCCAAACCCGACAGGATATGAGACATGGTTTACATACAGTAAACCATCTCATATCCCTTTTTTTTTTGCATATTCCACACTACTAATGTTAGTAGTGTGTATGTGCAAAATTTCAGCGCTGTAGCTGCTGAAATAAAGGGTTAAATGGCGGAAAAAATTGGCGTGGGCTCCCGTGCAATTTTCTCCGCCAGAGCGGTAAAGCCAGTGACTGAGGGCAGATATTAATAGCCTGGAGAGGGTCCATGGTTATTGGCCCCCCCCGTGGCTAAAAACATCTGCCCCCAGCCACCCCAGAAAAGGCACATCTGGAAGATGCGCCTATTCTGGCACTTGGCCACTCTCTTCCCACTCCCTGTAGCGGTGGGCTATGGGGTAATGAAGGGTTAATGTCACCTTGCTATTGTAAGGTGACATTAAGCCAGATTAATAATGGAGAGGCGTCAATTATGACACCTATCCATTATTAATCCAATTGTTTGAAAGGGTTAAAAAACACACACACGATTTAAAAGTATTTTAATGAAATAAACACAGCGGTTGTTTTAATAATTTATTGCTCTCTCAATCCATCAGCAACACCCTCGCTTGGCAAAATAATAACCGCACAAGATACATACCTTCTGATGTCAGATCACGTCCAACGAGGTAATCCATCTGAAGGGGTTAACTAATATTACAGGCACGAGCTGCAATAAACCACTCGCTCGTACCTGTAATCCCCGGGTGCTGAAAGGAAAGCAGAGTGATCTATACTTACATTGAGTCGCGGTGATGCGCCCCTGCTGGATGTTCTCATGAACTGCAGCCTGGGAACTTTTTCCCACGCTCCAGGTCATATGAGGACATCCACCAGGGGGCGCATCACCGCGACTGAAGGAAATGTAGGTCAATGACCTACATTTCATTCATTCGCCGGGGAATTACAGGCACGGAGCACACAGCTGCATTAGCAGGGCTCCTGCCTGTAATATTAGTTAACCCCTTCAGATAGATTACATCGTGGGACGTGATCTGACATCTGAGGGTATGTATCTTGTGCGTTTATTATGTTGCCAAGCGAGGGTGTTCCTGATGGATTGAGAGAGCAATAAATTATTACAACAACCGCTGTGTTTATTTCATTAAACTACTTTGTAATCATGTGTGTGTGTGTTTTTTAACCCTTTCCTACAATTGGATTAATAATGGATAGGTGTCATAATTGACGCCTCTCCATTATTAATCTGGCTTAATGTCACCTTACAATAGCAAGGTGGCATTAACCCTTCATTACCCCATATCCCACCGCTACAGGGAGTGGGAAGAGAGTGGCCAAGTGCCAGAATTGGCGCATCTTCCAGATGTGCCTTTTCTGGGGTGGCTGGGGGCAGATGTTTGTAGCCAGGGGGGGGGCCAATAACCATGGACCCTCTCCTGGCTATTAATATCTGCCCTCAGTCACTGGCTTTACCGCTCTGGCGGAGAAAATTGCGCGGGAGCCCACGCCAATTTTTTCCGCGAGTTAACCCTTAAATTTAATAGCTACAGCGCTGAAATTTTGCACATACACACTACTAACATTAGTAGTGTGGAATATGCAAAAAAAAGGGGGATATGAGATGGTTTACTGTATGTAAACCATGTCTCATATCCTGTCGGGTTTGGGAAGGAGAAATTAAAAGCCGGCAATTGAATTAGCGGCTTTTATGCTATCTTGCGCTGCATTAAATATAAATATACATATATAGGTGTCTCACTGACATATATATATATGTATATATACCTATTCTATGTGTATATATCTAGTCTATTCTAACCTGTCAGTGTGATTTTACTGTACACTGCGCTGAATTGCCGGCTTTTCAAAGGACACCGGTGCGTACAAATCGGACAGTAATACGGATGTCATACGGATGATGCGATTATAAAAAACGGATGATGCGATTAAAAATCGCATTGTACTCGCATGACACTCGCATGAAAATCGCATACGTTCCATCCGTTTTTTCGGTCCAGATTACGGACCGTTTTTTATCTCGCAAGTGGAAAGGGACCCTTACGATTACAGTTCAACATGTGCCATATCTCCGGCGTCTTCCTAAAGCAAATGCGCATGACTGTGACGTCCAAGGACACAAAGTATTGTGGTCCGCGTCTGTGCCTAGCTACACTGAAGGCGCCGCCATATTGGTAAAGGCTTATACCCGTCCCTAAAGCAATTACAGAACGGGAAATGTGAAAAAATCCAAAATCCTGTAAAGATTGCTGCACTTCCTTATGACATCTCTTCCAAAGATTTATAATGTTATAATTTATGTCTGCGCAATCTAATATAAACATATGAGAGGACAATTAAAGAGCAAAATTTACAGAAACGGATAATCATTGGGAACCACACTAATGCTCTCTTATAATAATAGAGAGAGACACATATATATATATATATATATATATATATATATATATATATATATACTGTATATATGTTTTCAAGAATATTTGAGTCCATGGATCCATTGTATGTCCATTTTGCAAGCTTGCGAGAAAATCTTGCAGTACGAATGCCATGCGGAGGTTTCCATGCGCAAAATACGCAGCCACACCCTGCCTACAGATGACATACGGATCACTGTTTTGGGATCATTTCTCCGTATTACGCCTGTAAAAGAACAGACCGCATTTCCCTACGCTGAGTGTGCCGCCGGCCTAATAGTGCCGATCTGTGCCTCCACATAGTAATAGTACGCCACAATATAATTGTGCCATCACAATATAATAGTGCTGCTCGGTGCCTCCACATTGTTGTAGTGCCACCTCTGTGCCTCCATATAGGAATACTACCCAACAATATAATAGTGCCGCTCTATGCCTCCACATAGTAATAACACCCACACTAAAAAAAAAATGGTACCGGAGTTATCCGTGTGTGGTTTCTGTGTGATGTCCGTGAGTACGTTTTTAAGGTCCGTGTGTGCGTGTCCGTGTATTGCAACAACTTTTACAATTTTAACCCTGACAGGAAAAAAACACACGGACAGCATCCGTGTGCGGTACGTGTTTACACGGACCCATTGACTTTAATGGGTCCGTGTGATCCTTGCGCTCCCACGAACACTGACATGTCTCCGTGTTTTGCAAACGGACACACGGTCCGGGAAAACACGCTGACATGTGCAGAGACACATTGATTTTAATGTGTCTACGTGAGTCAGTGTCTCCGGTACGTGAGGAAACTGTCACCTCCCGTACCGGAGCCACTGATGTGTGCCTCTACATACTAGTAGTACCCTACATTGTAGTAATAATGCCCACCTCTGTGCCTCCATATAGTAATATTATGCCACAATGTAATAGCGCCCCCCCCATAGTAATAATGCCCACCTGTGCCGCTGTATAGTATGCCACACTGTAATAGTGTGCCTCCATATGGTAATACTGGCCACTTTGTGGCTCCAAATTATAAACATTCCCCCACACAATAATCAGCCCCCATTTCTACCCCACACAGTTCTTCTATCTCCAAAGAAAACAACACAACCCAGCTCACCCCACCCTGATGAGGAGCGGTGGCACCCTACAGTACGTGGTCCGGAGCAGGCAGCACAGTGAGGTAGTATCCTTGTGTCGCCCGCCATCCTCCAGAATAAGAATCTTCAGTACGCCGAGCCTTAAGCTGTGCACTGCCAGAGTAAGTGGGGGAGCTGGTGGCCGTCACCTGTATCTGAGGATGAACACATCCTGAGGACAAACAGTGTAAAGCTGGCATCTTAACCCCTTCCTCATGATGTTCCATCACTTCATGGAGTGGGGGGGGGGGGGAAGTGTATGGAGGGGCTCAGGCATTGAGCTGTTTGTACAGCAGCAACCAGAGTTAGCTCCAATCGCCGCTGTTTAACTACTTAAATGCCACCGCCAACTAGTAACACAGGCATGTAAGGCTACTTTCACACTAGCGTCAGGCACTGCACATCGCAATGCGGCGTTGTGGAGAAAAAAATGCATCCTGCAAAGTTGCCCGCAGGATGTGTTTTTTCTCTATAGACTTTTATTAGCGATGCAGTGCCACACGTCGCATGACCACCGCCGGCACAAAAAAAGTTACATGTAACGTTCTTTTGTGTGTCTAGTCCGCCATTTTTGACCGCGCATGCACGGCCGGAACTCCGCCCCCTCCTCCCCGGACCTTGCAATGGGGCAGCGGAAGCGTCGTAAGACTGCTTCCGCTGCCCACGTCGGGCATTTTTTTCACAGTATGCGTCGGGCCTAAGTCATACAGTGTCGCTGGTGCATCGGTTGGGAGCCCATTGGGCCCTTTGTGACGTGATCGCAGGGAGCTGATGGGTTGCAATGGCAGCCGGGAGCCTGTTGGGGCCACACTGGTGGTTCTCCTGTACAGCTCGGCTTCACAGATCATCATATTTACTATACACTGAATAGGAGGCATCACGGTACATCGCCCAAGCAATCAAACAACTGCAGGCTCAAGTCTAAAAAATAAAGTATTAAAATATGTTTTTGAAAAACCCAAATCATAAAAATTGAACTCTCGCGGCTCTATCCATGAAATAACAATTGTTACGACTCTTGGAAAAAGGAGGGGAAAAAAAGGAAATGCAAAAAAGTAAGTTTGCCATGTTATTTAAGGGGCTGTCGACTTCAGGGGAACATGGTCTGTGGTCAGCAGTCAGCAGCCTGGCGCTCAGGTACAGCCATAAAGGGGTTAACCTGTAGCCAGGGCCAGCTCACTGACACACTCTCTGTCGGCTCATTCTGCAGCCAGTACCACAGCGAGGATAGAGAAGGCAAATGGGGCAGAACTTGTAATGAAACACAATTGCAAAAAGTATTTTCAGCCATAATTACAGGCATTAAAGTAAAAATAAAATATGTCTCCACCCAAAACCATGAGATAATTATCTCTCCATCCTTGTTGCCACACTGCACAGCGCACCCGCCGCCGGTGACACGCAGGCTCACTCTCCAGAGAACGGTCCCGGCTCTCCCAGTCCCCGCTCCCGCCAGTGCGCAACACTGTCTGGCATCCTCTCCACACACCGAGAAGTTCCGGGGACGAGTGGGCGGAGCTTTGCCGTCAGAGGCGGGCTCTCAGCGTGACGTCACGTGTGGAGGCGGAGCACTGCCGCAGCACTCGGGGGGCGGGGCCGCGGCAGAACACACGGGCGACTGCTGCGTGTTGACTTCCTCAAAGTGGTCGCTGTGGCGGCTGCTGCTCCGACCGCGGAAGGTCGCCTGTGAAGCGAGGGACGCACCGCGGTGGTCGCTGAGAAGGCGGTAAGTCCGGGAACCCCAGTGGCTGCGGACGGTGAAAGGTCGGGGTGACAGAGAGGGAAAGCGGCTCTTAAACCTTTGTTAGAACAGGGGCTGCTAGAAGTTACGGGAGGGGACGGGGGTCAGAAAGAGGGGAAAGTCGCATCTGGAAACAAAACTTGTGTGTCTGTGGCTGTCATTGTCTTCCTGTGTCCTGTGCTGAGCGGACACTTCCTCCTCCTCCTCTCACCTGAAGGAATGAGCAGCTCCCTCCACCCAGCCATGTCCCTGTGTCACCTGTAGGCGCCATGTAATGTGACCATAGGCGATAGGACGTCCCCACACATCTCATGTGTCCGCCATCCAGTCCCATTCACTTCAATAGGGTGAGACTGCTGCACCACTACAGCCCAGTGCTATGTCAGTGTGTCCTAGTGGTATGTAGAATGGCTGCTGCCCCCCGGGGCGCTGCCATCGCTCTGGAGTGACTCCACATGTGATGTTTTGTTGTACCTGGGCCGTATGCATGTAGCTATACACCGGTGTGACTGTGGGTGGCGCTGTCGCCAATGGCCAACCAGTGTGCACCTGGGACGAGGGGGCGTGATGTCTTCTCCTTGTGTCACTCTGACACTAAAAACCTCTTTGCTGCATCACTGACAACAGTGGCCGATGTGTCGTTCCCAAAGAGGCCCTATATGTGCCGTGCCCGTAGAGGCCCTATATGTGCCGTTCCCGTAGAGGCCCTAGATGTGCCGTTCCCGTAGAGGCCCTAGATGTGCCGTGCCCGTAGAGGCCCTAGATGTGCCGTGCCCGTAGAGGCCCTAGATGTGCCGTGCCCGTAGAGGCCCTAGATGTGCCGTGCCCGTAGAGGCCCTAGATGTGCCGTGCCCGTAGAGGCCCTAGATGTGCCGTGCCCGTAGAGGCCCTAGATGTGCCGTGCCCGTAGAGGCCCTAGATGTGCCGTGCCCGTAGAGGCCCTAGATGTGCCGTGCCCGTAGAGGCCCTAGATGTGCCGTGCCCGTAGAGGCCCTAGATGTGCCGTGCCCGTAGAGGCCCTAGATGTGCCGTGCCCGTAGAGGCCCTAGATGTGCCGTGCCCGTAGAGGCCCTAGATGTGCCGTGCCCGTAGAGGCCCTAGATGTGCCGTGCCCGTAGAGGCCCTAGATGTGCCGTGCCCGTAGAGGCCCTAGATGTGCCGTGCCCGTAGAGGCCCTAGATGTGCCGTGCCCGTAGAGGCCCTAGATGTGCCGTGCCCGTAGAGGCCCTAGATGTGCCGTGCCCGTAGAGGCCCTAGATGTGCCGTGCCCGTAGAGGCCCTAGATGTGCCGTGCCCGTAGAGGCCCTAGATGTGCCGTGCCCGTAGAGGCCCTAGATGTGCCGTGCCCGTAGAGGCCCTTGATGTGCCGTGCCCGTAGAGGCCCTAATGTGCCGTGCCCGTAGAGGCCCTAGATGTGCCGTGCCCGTAGAGGCCCTAGATGTGCCGTGCCCGTAGAGGCCCTAGATGTGCCGTGCCCGTAGAGGCCCTAGATGTGCCGTGCCCGTAGAGGCCCTAGATGTGCCGTGCCCGTAGAGGCCCTAGATGTGCCGTGCCCGTAGAGGCCCTAGATGTGCCGTGCCCGTAGAGGCCCTAGATGTGCCGTGCCCGTAGAGGCCCTAGATGTGCCGTGCCCGTAGAGGCCCTAGATGTGCCGTGCCCGTAGAGGCCCTAGATGTGCCGTGCCCGTAGAGGCCCTAGATGTGCCGTGCCCGTAGAGGCCCTAGATGTGCCGTGCCCGTAGAGGCCCTAGATGTGCCGTGCCCGTAGAGGCCCTAGATGTGCCGTGCCCGTAGAGGCCCTAGATGTGCCGTGCCCGTAGAGGCCCTAGATGTGCCGTGCCCGTAGAGGCCCTAGATGTGCCGTGCCCGTAGAGGCCCTAGATGTGCCGTGCCCGTAGAGGCCCTAGATGTGCCGTGCCCGTAGAGGCCCTAGATGTGCCGTGCCCGTAGAGGCCCTAGATGTGCCGTGCCCGTCGCCTGTAGCTCACGATGCCACCTAGTGGTCAGAAAACCGTGATATGTGCATCTGTTTTCTGATTGGTTAGTTTCTGATGGTCCCATTCACGCCAGTGGTGATCGCAGAGTGGGCGCGCACTCACCTACTTGATAGAGGGACTGTAAAATTTCCTTAATGTCCATTTTAGCCTGAAAAGCTGGACCCCCTCGTCCTCAGTATGAGTGAGGAGACCCAGAGGTTAGACCCCTGCACTGCTCTCATGGGTTATAATGCTCGATTCGCATTTTATAAGGCAGTGCCATCACTCTGTGATCCGTGGGGGGCAGATCTCTGGGACTCCTACTCCTCAGGAGGGTGAAGGGACAGCGGCAGTAATTCAGCACCGGATGCCGCAGTCGCCCGGCTTTGCTGCAGCTTCCCTGCCCAGGGTGCCAGCGCAGGACTGTGCAGCATCCCAGAAGTCTGTACCCCCGCCAGTGATATGCCACCACTCTGAGGTGGGAATGGCTTTCTAATGGGAGCTTTGTTTGCTCAGTCTAACCTGGGATTTGGGAAAATTGTGCTGCTGGTCTGTAAATTGCACGACAAAATCAGCTGATGGATTTGCAGCATAAATCATAATCTTCTTTTAGACACATTGCAAAACCCTCCCAAATTCTGCCCTGTATTTGGCTGCACAGCACATTACCACCCGGCAGACGCTCCGTGATGGGGGTGAATTCTCTCTGCAGTAACTTTGCAATGATAGTAAAACATGAAATGGTGAAGTCAATGGTCCGTTCACATATTGCAGAGACGCCAGCTGCCCTTCCAGGCTGCTCCCCATCTTCCCTAATAAAGAACCTCTTGATAGCGGAGCAATAATGCAGCAGGTTGATCTACAGCCTTATGTAAAAGTCACGAGGTCAGCTCTGCTTCATCTGCGTGTGTCCTGTAATTATGACTGCGGATTGCACTGGCTCAGTTTTCTCCTTCACATTCTTGTGGCATCGTCTCAGCGATGGAGTAATACGACTGCCGCAGTGCTCTGTCATCCGCTGCGTGCTGTGACTTTACGTTTCTGCGGCTTCCGGGCCTCTCTGTTTGCTTTTGTATATTACTCATGCTTCACTGCATTCCTTAAGTTTTGTGGATCACTGATACAACGGCCTCTCCTGGCAGAAAAATGTCTATTGGAGTCACATTAAAGGAGTTCTCCAACTAAATCTGTTTATCCACGGGAGAGGTGATAAAGCGCTGATCACCGGGATCTGACTATGTAACCCCATCTGCAGATACCAGAGGCATCTCTGTGTATAGAGCAATCGTCGTGCGCGCAATATGTCTCCGTTCACACAGGGAACTTTGGAGCCTCCCAGAGATCTGACATATGATAAAGTTGGCAGTGAGTTCTTGGTTGATCAGCAGCTCGCTTGCGTTGGTTCCCATCTTTAAGAGGGTCTTCACTATTGCTACTTTGGCACAATTGTGTGTCTCTAAAGCGGCGGTCTCCAACGTGGGCGCGTTTGGTTGTCAGTGCGAGCTGGTCACCTGGATGGTTGGAATTGTGTAGGATTTCTATAAAGATTAATGTCAAGTGTCAAAAATGATTAACAGGGAATGTGCTGCTTGTGCCATGGTGCTGCGTGCTTGTGCCATGGTGCTGCGTGCTTGTGCCATGGTGCTGCGTGCTTGTGCCATGGTGCTGCGTGCTTGTGCCATGGTGCTGCGTGCTTGTGCCATGGTGCTGCGTGCTTGTGCCATGGTGCTGCGTGCTTGTGCCATGGTGCTGCGTGCTTGTGCCAGGGTGCTGCGTGCTTGTGCCAGGGTGCTGCGTGCTTGTGCCAGGGTGCTGCGTGCTTGTGCCACGGTACTGTGCCCTGGGTGAAGACTTGACATAAAGTCATTTGGTTAAAACCACAGACGCACCGAAAATTGCTCCAATCAATATATAAGAACAATATAAAATGTGTAAAAAATGCAGATTCAATAATCCGATGCTTTGTGAAAGAAGTGGAAACCACAAAACCAGGAGAAACAGCTCAAACAACCAACTATGGATTACCAGGGAAGCACCACACAGGAATAAATTATAAAATGCCTTTATTACATATTGATGGCAAAGTAAAAACAGCAAATATCTGCGCATAGCAGGACTAGAAAACAACTCTTTCTGTATCTCTGTATAATTGTTTCACAACTTAGGTAATACTAGCTGACCCAATATATATATATATATATATATATATATATATATATATATATATATATATATATATATATAAATGTATATATGTATGTGTGTGTGTGTGTGTATATATATATATATATATTTCTCCCTCTAGAGTGGAAAATAATGTGCGATAATATAACATGAAGAATACAGAGATAGAATTATCAAAAAAGTGTAATGTGCAAAGCAGCAATCCAAAGCTGGTGTGAATATATAGCAGTATACTCAAATAATTCATAGGTATAATAAATCAGGTCCAGACATAATATACTATATTATCCAAAGTGCAATGTGCAAAGCAGCAATTTACATATGAAAACCTGGTCACACAGCAAGTGTATCAATAAAAAAAGTGCTATGTGCAAGAGGAGGGATAAGAAGTACCGTACTCAATATCTACCTTAGGGAGTCGCCACGTGCTGTATTTGCGAACCCCGACGCGCGTTTCGGAAGTTATCCTTCGTCAAGGGGTGAGCTAAGTTGTGAAACAATTATCTGTGTTGTTTCCTAGTCCTGCTATGTGCACAGATATTTGCTGTTTTTACTTTGCCATCAATATCTAATAAAGGCATTTTATAATTTATTCCTGTGTGGTGCTTCCCTGGTAATCGATAGTCATTTGGGGCTTGTTAATGTATCAGTGAGCGAAATAAGCACTTCTAAATGCATCATTATTCAGTTAAGTAGTGAGGATCCCCTCTCTAAGGCTCTGTGCACACAATGTTTGTTTATATTCAGATGAATAGGAAACGCTGCCTTTTTTTTCCCCTCCCTAAAGCGTTTATTTATTTTTTTTGTTTACTGAGCATTTCACTATCTTTTAGCCACTGGTGTTTTTTTGTTTATTTTTATTTATTTTATTTATTTGTATCTTTCTCCCATGGTTTTTGTGAATTATGCTGTCATATTCTGTTTTTTTTTTTTTTTTTAAGCAAAAGCGATGGCTAAACGCTCCAATAGACGTCCGAGCATCTTCCTAGCTTATCCATATACCGTACTTGTATTTTAAAGTACAAAACTTCTTGTGAGTGGGAAAACTCCTGAAGAATGATTGGGACACTTCTTTTAACCGCTTGGAGTTTTTAGGAAAGAAAAAAAGCTAAAAATCCTGAATATAGGCACAAGATGTTTTTTTTTTTTTTTTCAAAGATGTGCCTGTTTTGATGCTTTTTCTGCCTGAGCCAGACATCGTGTGAACATACCCAGTAGCCATATTCACACAGTAAAGATTTAGGAACGGGCAAACACCTCGTGACCAAAAATCAACAGTGTTGTAAGTTGTACTGCAACCCTGCTGACAGTCATTAGATGCGATGTTGTGCGACCACGTAGCCATGTAACCCTATAGCAAGTGTGCGGCGCTGAGAGCGTTACGACTCAACACTCCTGTCGAGACGCAGGTATCGTGCAGCTATCATCACAGGTGTGCGGGGTCGTAGCATCATTGATGTGGGTCTGAAAGGCGCCGGATCGTGTCTATATATTAATAATGTGAAATCTATAGGAGCCGATTGCTGCCTGCGCTGCTATACAATCTCGCCTCCGCGCAGAATTGTGACTGTAAGCGTCTAAGTGGCCGTATTGGACCAGCGGCATTACAGGATGAAGGGATTTTGTACGTTTCTCACTAAAGGGATGTTTGCCGCTCTGCGAGTCCAGTCCAAGGTTGATTTTGTCAAAGGGGCTTACAAGGCATTAATGCTGTTAACTCCGCCAGTGCCGCTGCACGCCATCGTCTGTCATCGTCCCAGTGTCCCCCGTGCAGCGGGGCGACGTTTGCAAAAAAAAAAAAATGGATCAAGTGAATTCCTGACCCGAGGTGCATTTGTAATGTGGAATGTTATGCGAACGGCACTAGATACACAGGCACATGGAGCTGTACGCAGCAACATGTGGTGAGAGGGAGGCGCAGGCATTACTGTTTGCTTCAGTTGCTTGGGAGTGCATTTCTTTTTATTGTCAAACCGATTAACCTCCATCCTGCCGGCAGGAATTTTAATTTGCATGGAACGATTGGAGATGTTTGAAGCTTTTCAATGGCCGTGCAAATTGGAATGTGATATTGTGGGGGGACCTTGTGGTTGGGCACACTTGGGGGGTAGACCCTGGTGGCTGGGCACACTGGGGGGGTAGGCCCTGGTGGTTGGGCACACTTGGGGGGGGGGGGTAGGCCCTGGTGGTTGGGCACACTTGGGAGGGTAGGCCCTGGTGGTTGGGCACACTTGGGAGGGTAGGCCCTGGTGGTTGGGCACACTTGTGAGGGTAGGCCCTGGTGGTTGGGCACACTTGGGAGGGTAGGCCCTGGTGGTTGGGCACACTTGGGGGAGGGTAGGCCCTGGTGGTTGGGCACACTTGGGAGGGGGGGGTAGGCCCTGGTGGTTGGGCACACTTGGGGGGGGGGGGGTAGTCCCTGGTGGTTGGGCACACTTGGGGGGTAGGCCCTGGTGGTTGGGCACACTTGTTGTAATAGCCAATGGCATGTGGTGATAATAAAACCTACCTTCAAATTGTCAAGTTAAAAAAGAGGGTCTTTGGTTCAGACATTCGTCTTTTAAGGACCCATCATTGTCAGAATCAACCCCACTGCCACTGATTTGTCAGGAACGCCAGTCGCAACACGTGCCCCGCATTCTACTATAAAGGGGTCCCCACTTCCCACTCACTTGTCCACTCCCCTATAGGCTGACAACGAGTTAAGCGCACCCCACACCCAGTTTTCTCATCCACACCACACTTTTGCTGCCACCACGTGCCGTTTTGATAGGCCAGTGAGGTGCCTGCACTGGGGCACACACACCACCCAGCTTTCCCGAGCACCTGATAGGTACTCTTTCACTGTCGCGTACACAGGGTAACGCAATCAGGCTATTCTTGCCCTCTTCAGAGTTTGGAGGTATGATTAGAGAATATTAAATTTTAGATTTAATATACACAGTACAGTTCCGAAAAGGGGTACAGAAGATGAAATACAAAAATCAGTATGAAATAAAAGGGATAAAATGCAGAGAAGTCTTATGAATTGGATCCGTGAGCACTTCTGGCAGAGGAGAGCCCTGCAGGAAATATGCACAGGTCTGCAATACCCTTTCCTTTCCTGGGGTCTCAGATTTCTGCTCAGTAGATGAGATGTTATATAAAGGGTCTCGCTAGACCCCTCACTCCTCCCTGAGGTCAGAGGAGGACAGCTCATTGGATGGGATTAAACCTCAGTTTTGTCCCTAATTTCTATTGTTGGTCATATTTCCCCCTAGGAACCTCCTAGAAAAGCAACATGGCCGTCATCGTACCGAACACACCACGTATCCTATACATGTGAATATGATATCCATAATTCAGGGAGATATTGCTTTACTATGTGTTTCCAGGTGGCAAAACGTCTGCGATTTTACCCACTGGTGTGAGTATGTTCCCTGATCATGGATATATTCTTGGATTGTGTCAAACTAGTATTTTATAGATGTGGCATGGAAAATATTGTACTTCCATTGCCATGTTAGAGACCCCCTGCTTTCGGGCAATATTCTGCACCTTGCATTGATTTTTAGTAATTAGGATGTACACAGTTCTAGTTTGCCCTTCCAAGGACTGTCGGCTACTTGTTAGTTACTCTGTGTACACACTCCATGTCTGCTCTCCATCAGATAACCTGCTTCAGTTTCCTGTACAGAGTGGGTGGGGTGCGGCCAGAGATGTAAGACCCCCGCCTTTGATCTGTATAACTATACTCCATTTATGACATCCTCACATACATTGGCCAATCTTTTCGATGGGATCATCCGGCCATCTCATGTGCAAGGAAACCTGCAGTCTCCTAAGAAATGTCAGGGGAGAGATGAATCTGGCCTGGTGGAATCCTATTTCCTACCCATTTGTTTGGCGCAGAGATACCGTAAGTCGCTGCCCATGAGATCGTCTCTGGCTCTGGAGGTCGGTTGATTTCAATGAGAACGGCGTTGTTATTCATTTCTCTTATGGTGGTGCTGTAGGGGAATTTAGGTTAGCCGACATGTCTAAACAATGGCTGCCAAATCTGCTTAGGCGCCATGTAAACTTTTGGGCCTGTGGCGCAGTTTTTGGGAGCCTGTATTCCACTGATGGCATCACTGCCTGCCCACCCCCTCCATTTATGCGGTAAATGGGCCCTGCTCAATATCCTACAGCGAGCCCATTACAGAATTACTGAAGTTGTGTTATATATAATGTGCAAAACAGCAAACTTGTAGTTTAGCAGCTTTGGCTGTGCATTTGACTATTGTTCCCTGTTATCAGCCATCTCAGATGTCTAGCCGGGGTGTGTCTGACGCTTTGGTCTTTTTTGATCTGCACGCTTTGTGTTTAGGACGCAAGATGTAGCCGTCGGCTCAGAATCGGGGCATCCTTCGAGGGTTTGTAACCGCAGTATTACTTCCTTTTCCTGCTACCTGCTGCTGTTTGTTGTGCGGAGCAGCGCTCAGCAGTGAAGGAAGCGGCACATCGCTATGAAAGCAATACTACAGGTTTTGGTAATGATTTGCTTCTGCGACCACATTTCTGTAGTGCTTCTATTTCGAGTCTTATTCTCCCATTGATGTCTGTGCTTATAAGGTGCAGTCGCTCTTTATAGAGGCCAGAAATACTGCAGATGTGTTAATGCTCTCAAGTGTTTCCAGAGACCGTTTTCCTTTAAACACAAAACCTTTTGGTGTGCCGGTGGCCTCAGTTTAGGTTCAGTTTACCCCTGGCGGTGAAATAAATTTTGTTTTAGGCATCTATAGTTTCAGAACAATAAACTAACTCCTATTCACCTTCATGTGGATCCACCGCAGACCATTCCAGAGGTCTGTGCCTGCACCAGAATCTGTCTGTCCTGTTGTCACAGGACCGCTGCAGCCAATCAGATGGAGCTGACGCTGCTTCCGGAGTAACCTGCGCTGGATCCCCGGCGGCACTAAAAGGGGAGTTTGTCTTATGATGCGTCCTGTGCACACAAACCCTTATGGTTGATATGACAGAGGTCTGGTAGTTTTGCGCGGTGACCGTCTGCACACTTGGGGAGAGGTAAAAAGATAACGTTATTTTATCTTTTTGTCTCTTCTATAGCGCATGCACGTTGTCGTCAGAGACGCCCGGAGTTTGGTGATCTGCTCACTGCTAAGCCCCAGTAACTATTGGTTAATGATTCTCATTTCTTTTCTGTTATTAGTTAAATATTGTCCGGTTGTCCATGTTGTGGAAGACATTTTATATTTTTCCGTGTGTTTTTTTTTTTTTTTTTTAATGTGATTTTATTATATAAAACTTTACAATTTTACTCCAAAGAACGGATTGATTTTTATTTTAATTTTATTTTGAGCAGGTCCTTGCCCTGGTAAGCGGTCAGCACTACAGTCAGAGGTGGCCCGTTTCTTAAAAGGAGTCTTTCAGCACAGAATGACTGTACAAACCAAGTACAGGCGCTCGGTGCATGATGGCGGGGCCAACCATTTAAGTGCACCTTCCCTTCCTTCTTTTTTTTTTCTCCTATATATCGATCTTCTTCTTTAATTGACAGCTCTGGTGTTATAAAGCCATAGAAGGGCTCAATGGGGGAAAAAAGTGGGTGGAAAGGTGCACTAGAATGTTTGACCATGATAAGAGTGCACCTGTGCTGGGTTTGAACAGTCATTTTGTACTGACCGTTTCATTAAGCCAGGAGCACGTGCTTGCAAGCAGTTTGCTATGAAGTGTATACAGGTCCTTCTCAAAAAATTAGCATATAGTGTTAAATTTCATTATTTACCATAATGTAATGATTACAATTAAACTTTCATATATTATAGATTCATTATCCACCAACTGAAATTTGTCAGGTCTTTTATTGTTTTAATACTGATGATTTTGGCCTACAACTCCTGATAACCCAAAAAACCTGTCTCAATAAATTAGCATATCAAGAAAAGGTTCTCTAAACGACCTATTACCCTAATCTTCTGAATCAACTAATTAACTCTAAACACATGCAAAAGATACCTGAGGCTTTTAATTAAAAACTCCCTGCCTGGTTCATTACTCAAAACCCCCATCATGGGTAAGACTAGCGACCTGACAGATGTCAAGAAGGCCATCATTGACACCCTCAAGCAAGAGGGTAAGACCCAGAAAGAAATTTCTCAACAAATAGGCTGTTCCCAGAGTGCTGTATCAAGGCACCTCAATGGTAAGTCTGTTGGAAGGAAACAATGTGGCAGAAAACGCTGTACAAGGAGAAGAGGTGACCGGACCCTGAGGAAGATTGTGGAGAAGGACCGATTCCAGACCTTGGGGAACCTGAGGAAGCAGTGGACTGAGTCTGGTGTGGAAACATCCAGAGCCACCGTGCACAGGCGTGTGCAGGAAATGGGCTACAGGTGCCGCATTCCCCAGGTAAAGCCACTTTTGAACCATAAACAGCGGCAGAAGCGCCTGACCTGGGCTACAGAGAAGCAGCACTGGACTGTTGCTAAGTGGTCCCAAGTACTTTTTTCTGATGAAATCAAATTTTGCATGTCATTCGGAAATCAAGGTGCCAGAGTCTGGAGGAAGACTGGGGAGAAGGAAATGCCAAAATGCCTGAAGTCCAGTGTCAAGTACCCAGTCAATGATGGTGTGGGGTGCCATGTCAGCTGCTGGTGTTGGTCCACTGTGTTTCATCAAGGGCAGGGTCAATGCAGCTAGCTATCAGGAGATTTTGGAGCACTTCATGCTTCCATCGGCTGAAATGCTTTATGGAGATGAAGATTTCATTTTTCAGCACGACCTGGCACCTGCTCACAGTGCCAAAACCACTGGTAAATGGTTTACTGACCATGGTATTACTGTGCTCAATTGGCCTGCCAACTCTCCTGACCTGAACCCCATAGAGAATCTGTGGGATATTGTGAAGAGAAAGTTGAGAGACGCAAGACCCAACACTCTGGATGAGCTTAAGGCCGCTATTGAAGCATCCTGGGCCTCCATAACATCTCAGCAGTGTCACAGGCTGATTGCCTCCATGCCACGCCGCATTGAAGCAGTCATTTCTGCCAAAGGATTCCCGACCAAGTATTGAGTGCATAACTGAACATTATTATTTGATGGTTTTTTTGTTTGTTATTAAAAAACACTTTTATTTGATTGGACGGTTGAAATATGCTAATTTATTGAGACAGGTTTTTGGGGTTATCAGGAGTTGTATGCCAAAATCATCAGTATTAAAACAATAAAAGACCTGACAAATTTCAGTTTGTGGATAATGAATCTATAATATATGAAAGTTTAATTGTAATCATTACATTATGGTAAATAATGAAATTTAACACTATATGCTAATTTTTTGAGAAGGACCTGTAGGTGCTGGATCTGGCGCTTATTTCTACAGTGGGAAAACTCTCTCCGCTGGCCCCATAGAACAGAGCACAGCTCGGGCAGGAACCTCGTCCAAATTGTCACTCATCAGGAGCGCAACGACCCCCAGCAAGAAGGAAACAGAGGCAGAGGAACGCTGCACACCTGAAAAGCAGACCTAAAAGCAACTTTTTAAAGTCAAAGCATTTTTCCCCTTTTTTCCTAGTGCATATGTCAACCTTTTACCCATGTGCCACGAATGTGATGTCAACTGAACTGTGGTCATTCATTTTTGTTTTTTAATTTATGGTAAATACGTGATACAACTTGTTTTTTATTGGCCGATCTTACAGGGGAATGTGTAACATTTTGATGCTCAAGTGCAGTATGACATTGTGGTCATTCAGATAAACGGCTAAGCACTTAGGTGCCAAAAAAGAGCGCTACTCTATGAGGGGGTCTTGACTAGGGGGTGAGGACTCGCCTGTTATGGTGCCCATGTGCCCTAATGACCGTCCTCATGAGATAACCCTATTGGTGTCTCCATTCACATAGTGTCTGATATGGAAGACGTGGTCCCTGTCAGCTTGGTCTGGGCTCCGAATCCACCAAAATGGGCTCCGACTCCACAGCCCTGTGTGTATAGCGGTCCAGTGACATCTGCAGTTCGGTCGACTTCCCACATCTTTCTATTTCCTTTTCTCATATGTGAAAACGCTCCTTTTTTATTTTATTTTTTTACCTTCTTCAGGACTTATTTTTGGTCCATGTCAACTCTTACAATCTACGTTGTATCCGTTATTCACTTTTGAGGAAAAAAAAAAATCTTCGCGTCTGGCAAATAAAATACTAACAGCACAGATTATATCCATTCTATTGTGTTTTTTATTTTATTTTTTTCATGGTAATGTTGGAGTCTGTCGGCCTTTCCACACTTCTGCCAGCAGAAACCAATGTGTTGCCACCGTATCATTTCTCATAACCGACGTGGTCAGATTCGGCTATCTTCTCAGCGGAGTCCGCAATCTGATATCTGTTCACACTCTCAAGTCTGCAAAATCTCAGGTGTCAACCACATTGCACTTAAGACTTTTAAAAAAGCCGCTGAAGCAGAGGATTACTGCGGTGCAGGCGGCGTTTTCTCATATGGCCATTACTATCCCTTTTATACAGTGGAATCGGGGTCCTGTGAAGAGTATGGAGTCACTTGGCAGTGTGCAAGTCCATGGACTGGGCTTAGTGCTGGAGGTCACACGTGCTCAGTCACTGTACCCACAGACTGCTCACTGCAGATCAGACAATAGGGATGGCTGCCAGAGGGGGAAGTAGATTGATACTGCTCCAAGTATCTGTTAAACTGCTTGCATAGAGGTAACTTAAACGAATGTCTGCCCCTGTAATGCGTGGATAGGCCAGGCCTCACAAAACGCCTCTATGCACTAGCCCTACCTATAAAATCCATAAGCCGTAATAGGCCATAGTTAGACAACTCCTTAAAGGAGTTAGATAGTGGACTTCAAAGTGACTGTGAATGGCAGCCAATGATTTTTTTTATTTTATTTAACTTTCTTTGCTCCCTGCCCCATATTTTGTTCCTGTTATTGTGCAGAGTTTATTTTTATGCTTAGTTTTGTGTTTTGTTTTTTTTTACCATGTAGGTGAATTAGTCACTTATCCTCCTTTTTTCTTTTTTTTCTTTTTTTTTTTTTTTTTTTTTTAAATCACCGATGGTCAGCTGCAGGTATACATTTCATATTGGTTTGCATGAAACAATAAATCATGCTGTTTTTTGTTTTTTTTATTATTAAGTAATCCTCACTCCTATCATGTTCTCATATCAGCGACTACTCACTACTTTCTTCTTACAAGACCGTTCTGCAGTGAGCTGATTATTATGAATCTGTGTCAGTCGGTCCCTGGTGGGTTTCCCCAGAGCCCCGAGCTGTCTACATTGCCCTATTTAAAGGAATACATCAAACCTAGAAATTATGATTAAAGTAAATCTGAGATAACTTGCCCCAGATGTTTGTCAGTCTGTGGCATATTTTTTTTTTTTGCGTGCACCTAAAACAAAAAATGTTGTAGGGAATGTGGAATTGAGATTTTTCCATAAAGTGTGGCAGATTGCTGAAGGGGTACAGTTTTAGAGCAGGGCTTTGTGTAGTGAGAAGTTTTTCTGTAACCGGCTGACAGCCAGTCCTTAAAACTGTGATGGTGAGGAGGGAGGACATGGGTGACATCCTGAGAGTAGGGATGGGGACACCGGTGGAAGTTATGGTACCTGACACAAACTTTTTAAAAAGTTCAGGTACCAGAACAGTACTCAATCCCCATTGAAAATTATGAATACCCAAACTGCTACAAAGAAAAATTGCCTCGCTCCCCCGTCTGTCTCGCTCCCCCGTCTGTCTCGCTCATCAAAATTGCCCATTCAAGTCAATGGGGCCATGGGGAAAAAAAAACTTATTATGCCATCTTAGTGTCTTCCCAGTGATGTCCACGTTTTACATTTTATTGGGTAGGAGACACTTGGAACTTGGAATTGTATTTTATGTTTTTGCATGCAAAAGCACTGATAGTGAAATCAGACAAACGGACCAAAAATGGAAGAAAATTGGATAAAAAGAAAAACAAAACAAAATTGCTCCCTTTTCTCGTACGCTAAGAAACTTAAACGAATGCCTGAATGAGGCCTGGAGGGGTCACAGTGCTGAAAGGGTGCGGCCCCCTTTTCTCAGGATTGATGGAGATCCCAGTGATTGGTCCTCCATTGATTATTAGCGATATGCTGTCTCTTGGATATTATACCCCTTTAATTGTTGGAATTACTTTAGAAATATTTTTTTGTGTATTTTCTTTGTGCTGGCTCTATTTTGTATGATGTCACCATGTGTTACCAGCAGGGCACTTGTGTATATAAATTGCATTGGTGAATGGTCGGTTCTTGTGTGAGCCTTCTGTTTGGGCACTGCGGAGTGGGCACCTCTGAGCAATGTGCTGGCAGGGGCTTTATCTTATCTGTTTGGCTCTTGTGTGAGCCTTCTGTATGGGTACTGTGGGGCGGGCAGCTCTGGACACTGTACTGGCAGGGGCTGTGTGTTATTTGGTCTGTTCTTGTGTGAGCCTTCTGTATGGGCACTGCAGAGCGGGCACCTCTGGACACTGTACTGGCAGGGGCTGTGTGTTATTTGTTCTGTTCTTGTGTGAGCCTTCTGTATGGGCACTGTAGTGGCAGGGGCTGTTATCTTGTTGGTTATTGTGAGCCTTCTGTATGGGCACTGTGGAGCGGGCACCTCTGGACACTGTACTGGCAGGGGCTGTTATTTGGTCGGTTCTTGTGTGAGCCTTCTGTATGGGCACTGTGGAGCGGGCAACTCTGGGCACTAGTGGCAGGGGCTGTTATCTTGTTGGTTATTGTGAGCCTTCTGTATGGGCACTGTGGAGCGGGCACCTCTGGACACTGTACTGGCAGGGGCGGTTATTTGGTCGGTTCTTGTGTGAGCCTTCTGTATGGGTACTGTGGAGCGGGCACCTCTGGGCACTGTACTGGCAGGGGCTGTTATTTGGTCGGTTCTTGTGTGAGCCTTGTATGTGGGTACCGTGGAGCGGGCACCTCTGGGCACTGTAGTGGCAGGGGCTGTGTTATCTGGTTGCAGTCTGTAGGGATATATTCTGGGTGCTGCTATGTAGCGATTTTCTGCTTTGTAATGACAATTCTGTACCTTCCTAGTTGCTGTGTGGGCAGAAACTGTGGCAGTACTGCTGTGTGGGCGCAATTTCACTGTTAAAACTGTATTTCCAGAGAACATATACCAGTATGTAAGCTAGAATATCAGTTTTTAGCCCTCAGTAGATTGTACGCTCTTAAGGTCATTGATTTACTGTTGGGATGTTATTTTTTTCCTTTGCTACACTCATAGGTTCTCTCTAAATATACAAAAATGCATAGTGTACTGAAAAATGCACTGACTTGTTAATGCAAAGGAAGAACATTTCTGTAAAAAAAAGAAAATCTGCGCAATTCGGAGCCACCTGTGCACATTCATTGCTTCGGCAAAGCTTTATATAGACACTGCTCAAAAAAATAAAGGGAACACATAAACAATGCTATATAACTCCAAGTCAATCACACTTCTGTGAAATCAACCTGTCCAGTTATGAAGCAACAACACTAGTGAATCATTGTCTCCTGCTGTGGAACTGACAACAGGTAGAAATGATCGGCAATTAGCAAGACAGCCCCTATAAAGGAGTGGTTCTGCTGGGGGTGACCACAGACCATTTCTCTGTTCTCATCCTTTTTGCTGCTGTTTTGGTCACTTTTGTCATTGCTCTCACCCCTAGAGGTACTGTACAGTGGCATGAGGCAGTATCTACAACCCACAGAAGTTGCTCAGGTAGTGCATCCCTTTCAGGATGGCACATCAATGCGAGCTGTGGCAAGAAGGGTAGGTGTGTCTGTCAGCACAGTGTCCAGAGCATGGAGCAGATACCAGGCGACGTGGAGGGGGCCGTAGGAGGGCAACAACCTAGCAGCAGGACCGCTACCTCCCTTGTGCAAGGAGGAACAGAAGGAGCACTGCCAGAGCCCTGCAAAATGTCCTCCAGCAGACTACTAATATCCATGTCTCTGCTTAAACTGTTAGAAACAGACTCCATGAGGGTGGTATGAGGGCCTGACGTCCACAAGCCAAACACCGTGCAGGGCGATTTGGTATTTGCCAGAGAACACCAAGATTGGCAGATTTGGCATTGGCGCCCTGTGCTCTTTACGGATGAGAGCAAGGACATCATGTCTCATTCCATCCACCATGCAATGTTGGACCACAGACTGTCCAAAAGTTGACTGATGCTTTAATCCACGTCTGGGAGGAGATCTCTCAGGAGAACATCCGCCGCCTTATCAGGAGCAAGCCCAGGCATTGTAGGGAGGTCATACAGGCACGTGGAGGCCACACACAATACAGAGCATCATTACCTTGTCTTGAGGCATTTCCTATGAAGTTGGATCAGCCTGTAATTTGATTTTCCACTTTGATTATTAATTTGAATTTACATTGATTTTTATGTTTTATTCTTCTTAACACATTGCACTATGAATATTTAATTCAGTGATATCTAGGATGTGGTATCCCTATCCATGATTTGTAGTTTCTGCGCCACCCCCTCCCCCATGCACTTATTTTGAGGTTTCTCCCTCTGCATAGTAAGACTGACACACCTATCAATCGGGCAGGAGGGCATGGAGGAGCCCCATTATCACTGGATTTCTTGCTGCAGTTCTGATCATACAATGCAAAAAATGCAATGTAAATAAAACCTTTGCTTTAATAGGGGCCATGAACAGGGGTTATCCTTTTGGGGCAAACTTCTTTAATGGGTTATTTTCATGATTTTTGCCGTATTTGCAAAATAATTGAGTTGACTTAACTTGCATTATTTTATTTCCCTTTTTTTGTCTTTTGCCTATAGAGTTTTCATTTCAAGCTCTCATAATGCACACCGTTCTTCTAAAGAGGTGATCAACGTCATTGAAAATGGCTGACAAAAGCGGCAGGCCCGCACCCGGTCCGGTGTTCATTGAGGTCGACTACGACTATGAATATGAATATAAGAACAAGAAGATCATCATTAAACAAGGCGAGCGGTATATATTGATTAAAAAGTCAAATGAAGACTGGTGGCAGGTGAAGAAGGATGAAAACGCTAAACCGCTGTATGTTCCCGCTCAGTATGTGAGGGAGGTGGGCAGGAAGGCATTGATGCCGCCCATTAAACAGGGCGTTCTGCCCAATAGTCCTCTGAAAGTCATGCAAGGGCTTCAGAGGTCGACAGAGAACATTAATAAATCTCCAGAGCTTTCAAGTTTTGGGAAAACGTCAAGTATTCGGGATGCCAATCAGAACTTTGGACCCAGTAGTAGCCCTGGACAGACGAGAGGACTTACTCTAGATCTGGTACACAACAATGGTAAGCTGTGCACAGATTTACATTCACCAAAGCCCACGAGCAGGAGTCCCTCAGCCATGCACTTTCCTGGCCCGGAACTTATGGAAATCGAAAAGACTAGCTTCTCTAACGATCACTCAGACTCTGCTGGGGAAAACTCTGAAAAACTTCTCGCGGATTCCGAATCTGGTGATGAACTGAGCAGCAGCTCTACCGAGCAGCTACAGGTAACTTTTCCACTTTATGATTGCACCATTGGCACAGAGGGTTCCTGATTTCTGGCTGTGATATTACATAATTGTATTATAAGGGCTGACTTCATTGTATCTTGTACAGCTCTATTTATAAATGGGAGGGGAGCAGTTCAGGTAATGATGGAAATCATACGTCTGAGTTGACACAAACACGTGTAAGTGTGGTCGTAGTTGAATGAAAACCACAGCGATTTGTGTGCTGTCTGCAAATTCAGGCATAATGATGTACTAAGATGAGACAACCTGGAGAATTTTTACCATTGATTGTAATAAGAAAACATCCTATAAAGGTGCATAGTATGCAGCCATGTGATTTTTGTTTTGGCCAATTAGCTGTGTTGAATTCACTAATTAGCATATAGTAGTCGGGGTGTTGACATTTTTCACTTTATCACAGCACTTTAGTGCCAGTTCCTCTGTTTTTTACTCTTGCATATTTAATTAAAGAATAAAAAAAAAAAATATAAAGCTAATCACTGTGTAGTACATTTAAATGGCAGCTGTCCTGATGGACTGATACAAGGTTGTCTTAACCTTCGGTCAGTCTATTGTGTTAATAGTTTTCAGAAAACAGGGTGTACAACAGCAGTGGGAGCAGCTTCTTCTTACCTCGGTACCTCTGGTATCTACAGTATTACTTCAGATAGGATGGAGAGCAATGTGAGCAGCCTCTTCTTACCAGTATTCCTGTTATCACTACTATTAGATCAGATTTATAGGATGGACAGCAGTGTGAGCAGCCTCTTATTACCTCAGCATCCCTTGTATCTCCAGTATTAAATCAGGTACACAGGATGGACAGCAGTGTGAGCAGCCTCTTCTTACCTCAGCATCCCTTGTATCTCCAGTATTAGATCAGATACACAGGATGTACAGCAGTGTGAGCAGCCTCTTCTTACCTCAGTATTCCTGGTATCTTCAGTATTAGATCAGATATACAGAGTGGACAGCAGTGTGAGCAGCCTCTTCTTACCTCAGTATTCTTGGTATCTCCAGTATTAGATCAGATATACAGGGTGGACAGTAGTGTGAGCAGCCTCTTCTTACCTCCGTACCCCTGGTATCTCCAGTATTAGATCAGATATACAGAGTGGACAGCAGTGTGAGCAGCCTCTTCTTACCCCAGCACCCCTGGTATCTCCAGTATTAGATCAGATATACAGAGTGGACAGCAGTGTGAGCAGCCTCTTCTTACCTCAGTATTCTTGGTATCTCCAGTATTAGATCAGATATACAGGGTGGACAGTAGTGTGAGCAGCCTCTTCTTACCTCGGTATTCCTGGTATCTCCAGTATTAGATCAGATATACAGGGTGGACAGCAGTGTGAGCAGCCTCTTCTTACCTCAGCACCCCTGGTATCTCCAGTATTAGATCAGATATACAGTGGACAGCAGTGTGAGCAGCCTCTTCTTACCTCAGCATCCCTAGTATCTCCAGTATTAGATGAGATATACAGGGTGGACAGCAGTGTGAGTAGCCTCTTCTTACCTCAGCACCCTGGTATCTCCAGTATTAGATCAGATATACAGGGTGGACAGCAGTGTGAGCAGCCTCTTCTTACCTCAGCATCCCTAGTATTAACATTTTAGAACAGGGTTCTGTCTGCATATAGCCCAATATGAGGCCATAGCTGAGTTGGTTGATGCACGGACTGATGTCTGGGTAATATCTTGTCACTTTTCTTTTTTCGGGTACAGGAATTTCCTTTGTGTATAGCCATCAGTGTTATTGTAGTGTCCTCAATGTAAAGGCTTCTCCATCACCAAAGTGGGGAAGGTAAATGAATTGCTATGACATTATCTATTGTCCCTCTTTAAATCCTGCACCTTGTACTTTAGCCGTGTGTTATTCATTCTTTTCTAGGTTTTTATAGAAGTGATTCATATCTCATTACTGCTGCAGTTTTGCATTTTGTACTGTTGTATTTGACATTTATGATGTCGTTTTATTATTTGATTTTGCTTGTGCTGCTTTTGTGCCCTAGCTACAAGCAAATTAATATCCTCCGCTGTGACTCGCATCATTGTGATATTGCTGTGCCATTTGTTGCTAGGAGCAACCGGCCTCTTTAGGGATTTTTTTTTAGCACGCTGTTTCTTTATTATGTAGAGCAAAAAAACATATTTTATGATTTCTGCTTTATAAAAAGGTCATGTACCTATTTCACTGAAAAATAGACACAAAATGCCCTTCAGCCCACCACACTGGTACCGTTTAAAAATAAAAAAATATAAGCACAAGGACAAGCAAAACAATGTATTGCCATGCAGAAATGCATAAAAAAAATATAATTTTTTTTTAATTTTTTCACGCATTTGTGCATGGCAATACATCTTTTTTGTGCATATATTTTTTGTGCCAATAGTTAGGTAATCATTTCTGTTGGTGCAGGTTAAGTCTGAGCCCTGTTAATTAAAGGGAATTAGTCGGCACAAAAAGACTGTTCAAACCAAGCAGAGGGGCTCGGTGTACCCTCGTCATGGCCAAGGAGCTCAGTGGAAATCCCTACCTGCTTGTTTTCCATCCTTATCTTCCTTAGACGACAGCTCTGGCTTTACAGGAACCAGAGAAGGGTGAAGAAATGGACAAGAAGTGGGTGGAAATGTCCGTGCTGTCTTGAGCGCCTGTGCTTTGTTTGATCAGTCGTTTTGTGCCGACATATTCTAGGAACATACTGCATGCCACATTAATAATTGAATTACAGAACTGTTTTATTTAAAAAAAAAATAAAGAAAATTTGCATCAGTTCTTTTGTGTCATTTTGTTACTACAGCGACTATGCAGTTCCATGTGTCTCCATAGCAACAGACAGCTTAGACAAGTAGTCCAGACTTTCCTTCCTTTCCTACTTTTTGGTAACTTATGCTCAGCATATTACCAAGAAATGAATGACCGCTAGAAACCTATTTTATTAAGTGCAGGGTCTGTTTTTAGTCTGTTACCATGGAGACACATAGCTTTGTATTGGAACTGTAAACAAGCAGTAGTAGATTTTTAATTGCAACCTGTTGCAAAAATGCATAATTTTCTAGTTTTCGAAATAATAAAATGTCGGTAAAAGTGGAATTGGCCATTAGGAAAAAAAAAATCCATGTTTCCTTTTGTCATGTAGTGCCAGGAGGAGCATCTGGCCTCCCCAAACACATTAGATTGCTGGCTGATCCCATCAAATTGGTGTTATCTGCCATGTAAAGCCTAATGCCCACGGCCGGCTTACACTTTCCGCTGTAGCGCGTGGCTGCACTATGCAGAAGTTCAGATAAATGATTAATGATGGAAATGGAAATTAGACTGTTTATTTCTCCTTTAGAAAGTTCAAACCATTTTATAACGTGTAAATGTTTTATGCTCTTTTTTTTTTTTTTGTCAGGGATTCAGCTTGGTAAAGTGGTGTAATTATGTCAGCCAGAAATAAGAGAATAACATCGCCTCCTTAGTTCTGCAAGTCAGGAGCCTGGCTGCCGCATGTTGTGGACGTTACTAATTTTGTTGTAATTAAACCTAAAAACATTTCCTCCACTTTGAAAAATTACTTTTTGATGGAGTACCCTCATGAAAATTAGCCGATAACTGCCCGGACCCCAGCATTCAGCTATAATCAGCTGGATCCGTGTGTTTTTTTTAACATAGAAATCAATGTAAAATGGCTCCGTTAATTATCCATCTGTTGTTCTCCTATCTGTTTTTTGCTCACTGAGGTGCAAACGTAAATATTTAACATATACTATTGGATGTGTGAACTTTCAAGTACCGTATTTTTCGGACCATAAGACGCACTTTATTTCCTCCAGTGGAGGAAAGTGTGGGGTGCGTCTTATGGTCCGAATGTAACATGTGCGAGGGGGCACAGGAAGTGGGATCGTCCTCACAGGAGGAAGAAATATGTCGCCGCTGCAGGAATCCGGCGCTGGAGAAACAACGTGGTCCCGATGCTTCAAGTGAAGGAATAATCATTAGTCGCTTCCCTGCCCACCTGTCAGCGCCGAGCAGTGAACGGGGAGCAGCAAATGAATATTCCTTCACTCAAACAGCGGACGCACATGGTTTCCCCAGCGCCGGATTCCTGCGGCGGCTGGGGAGATCTGTGTCCAGTGGAGAAGGAGGTGGCAGGAGCAGGGGGCCAGAGGAGGGATCACAGTCACATACCTGACAGCACAGCGCGGGCTGTGCTGATGCTGAGTGCTCCCGTATTGGACCTGTGGTGACATAATGAAGAGGGCGGGCTGGAGCATCACATGACAGCACAGAGCCCTCCCTCTCCATTATGTCACCACAGGTCCTTCAGGCACCGCACTAGCTTCCAGGACCTGTGGTGAGGTAATAAGAGGGAGGGCTCTGTGCGGTCATGTGATACTCCAGCCCTTCATTACGTCACCCAGGTCCTGTAGCTGTACAGAGAGAATATCTGTTTTCTAGCATGGCTGGCTGGCTGCAGGACCTGCACTGATGTGACCACAGCCTGTACAAGTAAGAATTAAAAGGTTCGTGATTACAACACCTAAAAAAGCACGCTGCCACTCCTGTGATGAACTATAACTCCCAGCATGCCATAGGATCTGCAGGACATGCTGGGAGTTGTAGCTCTCCCATGGGATCTTAAAGCAGCACTCCAGTGTTATTTTTCAGTGCTGGAGTAGTGCTTTAAATATAAGTCCTGTGCCCCCATTCTTATACTCACCCTCCAGCGTATTCACATACTACTTTACAGACACCACACTGGTCCCACAGCACCATCTTCTAACCGTAGCTTCCAACATAATAACATACTATTATATATAATAACAACACATATAATAGTATGTTATTTATGTTATTTAATATTTTACCACGTTTTTTGCTTTAAATATTTTTTTCCCCTATTTTCCACCTCTAAAACCTGGGTGCGTCTTATAGTCCAAAAAATATGGTAACAATCTGTCTTAAACTGATCCAATAAACAAAAAACGGATCTGATTCAAATGGGAGAACGGATGTATAATTGACCATTTTTCCATTGACTTCAATAAAAAAAAAAACTTTTGCAGCTAAAATCTGTTTAAAAAAAAAAATATATATGTTGTCGTCTTATTACTGGACATATGAACAAGGCCTAATGCAGCACTGTCCCGCCATCTCATGGATCACTTGGTTTTAGGGAACGTTGCCTACAGATGGAGCACCGGCCTCGATCACGCTTGTATCAGTGACTGGTTTAATTATTCTTGTTGATCTCTTGAGAAACCACCTTGTTTGCTCTTGAAGGTGTATGGCGGCACTCCCTAAAGGGACATTATGATCCTTCAGTGTGATGGTTTCAGATCATCCCACATCTGTAGGAGTGACAACACAAAGCCTAAAATTCACGGGAAAGCTTGTAAATGCTTGACACCATGTCACAAGGTGATCCACTGCGTCGCTTTCTAAACTGGCCACACACATGACGGAGCGGTGAGTCAGTACGTGAGTAGCTGCTACTTCTCCTTACAAGATCGCCATAAACATCCGCTGGTAAAGATGTTTGCTTTCTGGACATGGCTTCCTAACATAAGAGGTTTGCAGGCGCCTTCTCTCCGCTGCAGGCGCCTTCTCTCCGCTGCAGGCGCCTTCTCTCCGCTGCGGGCGCCTTCTCTCCGCTGCGGGCGCCTTCTGTCCGCTGCGGGCGCCTTCTGTCCGCTGCGGGCGCCTTCTGTCCGCTGCGGGCGCCTTCTGTCCGCTGCGGGCGCCTTCTGTCCGCTGCGGGCGCCTTCTGTCCGCTGCGGGCGCCTTCTGTCCGCTGCGGGCGCCTTCTGTCCGCTGCGGGCGCCTTCTGTCCGCTGCGGGCGCCTTCTGTCCGCTGCGGGCGCCTTCTGTCCGCTGCGGGCGCCTTCTGTCCGCTGCGGGCGCCTTCTGTCCGCTGCGGGCGCCTTCTGTCCGCTGCGGGCGCCTTCTGTCCGCTGCGGGCGCCTTCTGTCCGCTGCGGGCGCCTTCTGTCCGCTGCGGGCGCCTTCTGTCCGCTGCGGGCGCCTTCTGTCCGCTGCGGGCGCCTTCTGTCCGCTGCGGGCGCCTTCTGTCCGCTGCGGGCGCCTTGTCTCCGCTGCGGGCGCCTTGTCTCCGCTGCATTCGCCTTGTCTCCGCTGCTGCAGGCACCAGCGTTCCGCTGCAGGCGAACTTCAGCACAGCACATTAAAAAATATCTTGCCTATATGCTACCAAGGGATTTTCCAGGCTGAAGATTAATTTCTGCAGTCGTTCTTGGTGACCATAGATTGTAGAGTCACTACAGTGTTCAATATGCACACTGTCTGGATGATAAGGTAGTTGTCACTTAACTGCTAGTATGCAAATCCCATACTAGCAATCACGTGACCGCCCATTCGTGCTGAAAATAGAGGGGAATCCTGACAGCGTGCACATCACGATCCAGCAGTCTGCAGTCACATAGTGACAGCAGAAATAGATCTCTTGAGCCTGAAAAACCATTTTAATAAACCTTAAGCAGATATAAATGTTTTCCCCTTACAGGGACCCCCAGCTGTAACCTTTGGGGGGTCTTCGCTGTAAGTGTATAATTACCCTGCAGCACCCCCCGCAGGAGAAATGAAGTGTTACACCGTGTCCATTCTTATCAGTGGGCTGGACAAAGCTTCTCATTTTAACAGTTAGAACGGATCCTATTGAGGTTTTTGGAGCGAAAACTCTCCAAATCGTCCTCCAAAACGCCTTAAAAAAAAGAAAAAAACTCTGCAAAATGACTGTACACAGAGCATTAAATGGATCCCTGTATTAGGCTCCGCAGATCCCCGCATTGTAGGCTCAGGACAGTCCTGCACATTGTGCTGTTTATGCCGATCCCTGCACGAACAGAACCTGTGACGTGTGTGAATGGAGCCTTCCAGATATCCGAGCAACAGGGTACAGTGGTGTTACTTTTTTGTTCATTAATGTGGTGATCTTCTTACGTGTTTCTATTAGGATGGCATTTACCCTTTTTTTTGCTTCGCCAAAAATCATGTGAATTCTGAAGTTGCAAAAAGAAATCGTGACGACCACATGCGGTTCTGTGCAGAAGTGATGGCGGTGTCGGCATATTATATATATACCGTATATATAATCTGCCATCTGAGGGCTGGGATCTCGGCCCCAGCAGTGCGCGGCCAGTGCGGGCTTCTCCACCGCAGCAGCGGCCCCCACACTTGTTATCATTCAATTATACTCATTGTTCTTAGTGAATCAGCTGTGCAAAATGAGCACTTTCATAAGGGCCTTTTCCATTAGGCTTTTTTTTCCCCCCACTAGAACATGAAGTTCCCCCAGAAACTTGCTGCACATACCAAACCGCACACAAAAAGAAAAATGGGACAATTGTACAAACCTGCTGCATCTATTGATTCCCTAAAAATACAGATCTGGATACTGCGGAGCTGCAGTGTCAGTCTGCAAAATTAATGGGTCTCTGTCAGTTCTGGTTCTTGCAATTATAATCAGTCAGGTTTGTGTACATGAGGAACACCATTATTTCTGGCCATTATATGTATCCTCATTTTTCACAAACTTTCCCCTCAATTTTCAGTTGTCACTTAACTGGTGGGAGCAGACCAGCTGCTGAGATGTCTCCTTTACACGGTACAGTGCACACAGATAAGGGATTTCTTCTCCTCTATCTGTGTATAACTTACTAAGAAGCTACAGCAGACTGGAGGACATTATGCTGCAGTACTGAGCAGTAAAGCTGTGAATCCATCTCCGAGATGAAATGACACACTTACAAACCCGTGCTGCTGCTTCCTAGTATCTTCCCTCTCCTCCATAGTCTTGTATAGACAGCTGCAGTCTGATTACTCAGTGATGGGGAGCAGTCATACGGATGTATAAACCGGAGCGAGGTTGGATCACTGTCCACAGATCGGCCGAGGGCTCTCCAGACCTGAGCGTGACTGCTGTATAGAAATACATGAAGCTGTCACACTCTGGTCAGGAGAGCTGCCGGCCAGTCCATGCACTGTGACCTCGCTATAATTTATACTGCCGTCTGACTGCACTCACATTGCAATCCATGTTTTAAACCAGATGGATTTGAGTCGGGGTTTTTTTTTTTTCCAGAGTGAGTTGAGGAGATGTGTGGATGACAAGTGGCTCATAAGTGGAGAAAGAAGGAAATTTCTCGAAGATGTATTGGAAAATTTTTTTTTCACTTGTCTGATGTGTTGAAAACAATGTGATTATTGAAGTTTTATTCTTGTGATGTTTCTTACTCCAAATCCAATAGCTGGGTTTCCGAGTAAGGACTTGTGCGCGCGGCCATATTGTGGATACTTTTTTTTTTTATAAGTTTGTTTTTAACTCTCCCCATAAGATACCTGCCTGCCAATTTTATGTCTCCACTTTTATATGAATGTATAAGATTCTGGTAAAATAAAAAGATGTATTCCCCCTCCTAATGTATTATATGGCTCGGTAATAGTGTCGGATATAAGGCTGACGTTGCGTTGTACATTTAGTGTTTCTGCTTTTCGCTGAACTTTGATCCATCGCTGTATAACTATTTGTGGTGGTGAATCTAGAGGGGCGTGTGGATACGGTCCCCCCCCTGTGCGCTGTCTGCGGTCCCCCCCCTGTGCGCTGTCTGCGGTCCCCCCCCTGTGCGCTGTCTGCGGTCCCCCCGTGTGCGCTGGCGCCGGTCCCCCCTCTGCGCTGGCGGCGGTCCCCCTTACCTGAATCAGTCTAGGAATTTGAGAAAATCCACATTTTTACATGCTCTTTGCCCATGGCAGGAGCAGCAGTCTGTGTCGTGGTATACAGCTTTTGTGCAGGCTACATACACCGCTTCTTGTGCCATTTTTCACCTCCTGATTCCTAAGTATTACGGCCCGGTTATTGAGATACTTCGCCTTACATGTGGCATATCCTGCAGATTGTCACCTCTCCTTACTTTACTTCCTAAGCACTTGTTTCTGCCAAGTAGATGTCCCTCAGCTCTGCTTTATCGGTGTCTGCAAGCAGCACTGGCCACAGGAGACCACATCTCTGGGGGGCTACCCCTGGTATGCTGCAAATGCCTATGTGCCATGCATCTAATGCATCGGCAAACTTAATCATGGAGATCCCCAATGAAAACAGAGCACAATGGATGAGGCCCGTGCGCACTCACTAACCTCAGACCTCAGCTCCCCATTACATAGAATCCTGATGGTCTTGAGGTTAGTGAGTGCGCACGGGCCTCATCCATTGTGCTCTGTTTTCATTGGGGATCTCCATGATTACGTTTGCCGATGCATGGCACGTCGGCATTTGCAGCATTCCAGGGGTAGCCCCCCAGAGATGTGGTCTCCTGTGGTCAGTGCTGCTTGCAGATACCGGTATAGCGGAGCTGAGGGACATCTACTTGGCAGAAAAAAAAATGTGTATTTCCCCCAATTTTATGTTTATGGGGCCTATCTGGTACTTCAGCTCTGCCCCATTCAAATAAATGCTACTGACGTGCAATACAAGAGCCTATGTCATCTGAGTGCAGTCCGATTTCTGCAGACTCACACTTAGCTGACACTCGAATCTAGCTCCATGTGTCCGCTTAGTGTGATCTGATTCTCTCGGTTGTCATTTACACAATCAATCCGATTCTCTTACATTAGCAAAAATACACTCGTGTGTCCCCGGCCTATAAAGAAAAGTGGTGCTGTCAGTGGTAGAGAGAAGCCAACTATTTTTTTTCTATCAAAGGGATATTAAACCTGCTGCCATGTAGTCCTCCATATTTCTGAGCTCTGTATAAACCTGCCCCACCACTGATTGGCTGCTTTCTGTGTACACTGTGCATAGGCAGACAGCTGCCAGTCAGTGGTGTGGGTGGAGTTATACACTGCTCAGCATTCAGAGAACTGAGAGATCAACAGCAGAAAAAACAGAAATAGGATCAAAACTGTGGCAAGCAGTCCAGTAAGTGACACATCATTGGAATCAGACGTTCTGCCTCTACATCATCCTGCACTCAGATTACTTGACAAAAACCTGTTGACAGATTCCCTTTAAATGGTTAACCACTCAAACATAACTGCAGTAAGCAGCCCACTAAGTGACGCATCACTGGAATCAGGGCCTCTGCCCCTATAGCAATGTTCTCTCACACGGGGTAGCAGAAACCTTGTGACATCTAATCTGACCTCAGTGCTTACTCCGTGGCCATGGTTTTTATTATAGGGGAGCAGCAGAGCATGCCTTCTGCCTGCAGCCTTCTTGGGGTTCACACAGAATTTGTGTTACATGGATTTTGTAGCAGATTGTGCTCCAAAATGTAAATCAAGAACCCCTTCAAATACTCAATTTCAATGGGAAAAAACACACCTGTTGTCCATTTACTTATTGTATTGTTTTCATCTTTTTTTTTTTTTTTTGAGAAAAGCAGCATTTCTGTCTGAGGGGGGAAAAAAGCATTTTTTTGTGCATTTTTCAGACAGAAATCCACTTACATAATTGTGTGAACTTGCTCTTATATAGCCAGACGTGCTCTGGGGACACAGAAGATGGGTGCAGCTAATCCCCCCTCCATGTGGGGCCTAGGACTTAGCCTGATAGACCTCCGGGAAGAGATCTGTCATGGTGGAGAAGCGGAGTGGTGCAGATTGGCGGCCGTGTAATCCGTTCCCAGCAGCCCGGGTCTCTCCGGCACTCACGGTGCGTCTGCGCTTCCCTTTTGTGGTCAGTATTGGCTTGGCACTGTGCTATCTTTCTCTGGCAGCTGCCGCTTGGACCCTGCATGCACAGACGGCAGATGTGTACAGTCTCTGTGTCCTTTTAGCTCTTCTTTAGTCCTCTTTATAACATGGTGTAATTAGTGTCGGGGTCTTCCTGACCCCCTTTGCCAGCGGGCCGCGCTGCACATGGTCGCTACTAATACCCACACCGTACTCTCCCAATGTGTTTATGTAATTTGCCGGCACACAAAGCACTGACCTATTTGCAAAGGTTGTTATTAGTCTTTTATCCTCTTAAGTAGTTGACTATTGCTTCAATTGTGTAGCCGGGGGATTATAAGGCGGATGACTGTCTTATTTTGATTAATTGTGAGTGGTTAAGCCTCTCTTTTTGTGTAATACACAATTTTTGCCCTCTCTTGGCACTGACGCACAAATGTCTCCTAGCGGGCGCCCGATCTTTTAGATGTTCTTTGACCTCGGTTGTAAATATTTGCATCACTTTCTGGACTTCCGGAAAGGATTTCTGCAAATGAGGATTCAAATTGGTGTCGAGAGAAGTTCTTCACAATTTTTATTTTTTTTATTTTTAGAAACTGTAGTGTTTTCAGTTCTTCCCTATTTTGAGAATCTTCTGTCCGTCTGTAAATGAAAACACTTTTATATACAGAAAACTATTTTTTTGCACTGTATCCAGTCTAGTCAGTGTTACATGAGCGGTTCTGTTACCTGGCTTCACAATACAACCTGCATACATTAAATACATGACTAAGATCTGATGTGACAGGTTCCCCTAATTTACATTTCCTCAGTGTACCTCCTCCCTGCTGCTGCTGATATCTCGCACTGCTCGGTACAAGCTGCAGCTGGCAGGCTGGGTCAGGTTGTATACACTTGGACTCAGACACTCTATCATTCTTTATCTGGACTCATAAAATGCATGTTTTAATGTCCTGGGTTCAAATTTCACCAAAGTCAACATCTGCAAGGAGTTTGTATGTTCTCCCCGTGTTTGCGTGGGTTTCCTTCAGGGTCTCTGGTTTCCTCCCACATTGCAGACACATACTCATAAGGAATTTAGATTGAGAGCCTCAATGGGGACAGTGTTTGTAAAGCGCTGTGGAATCAATGGAGCTGTATGGGCCAACACTAATATTTATTAAAAAAAAGTCTACAATTGAGGACGTTTTTCCTTATCAAATATAATTAATACATTTTTCATATGGAAACAAACTTTAAAGTAGTTGCCCGATGAACAAAGTACATTTTAATGAATAGATGTTAACTTTATTATAATATTCCAAAATTGTATTCTCTGTAAGAGCAGTAAAAAGCATATGGCCCAATGGCCTAACTTTAAATATGTAATAACAAAGGATAAAAAAAACTAGAATAATGCAGATAATAAAGTAAGATGCAAACAAAAGTGCCCCCAAAGACAGTATGGTACCCCCACAGTGGATTCCTCCACTTTACCCTCCACATGCACAGTGTGATTCACTACTGTGCCATTTACCTTCCTCAATCCCCCCCCCCCCAACAAAGAATGGTGACCCCATCACAGTATGGTTCTCCAACTGTTCTCTCCACACAGCCCTCCATACAGTATAATGGTCCCATATAGTGCATCATGCAGTATAGTGGTTCCGCATAGTGCACCTCAGGGCTGTGGAGTCGGTAAGCCAAACCTCTGACTTTTCAATTTCCCTGACTTCCAACTCCACGACTTGAACGCCCACTCATATCAACTAAAAAACAGATCTATATATCGGGAACAGAACAGACATTTATAGGACATTTCATAACTTTCCCAAATTATTATGAAAAAATTTAAATCACATCCTGCATTGTAGTATTGTACCCAATTTATTATATATTTTAGGAGTCTGTATACATTTTGGTGGAGTCAGTATAAAATGGAGTGACTCCGACTCCTAAAATGTATAATAAATTGGGTTCAGTAGTATAATGTAGGATATGATGTAAATTTTTTCGTAAGAATTTGAGAAAGTTATGAAATGTCCTATAAATGTCTGTTCTGTTCCTGATCTAAAGATCTCGGCTTTTAGTCGAGCTGATTCTGTGCTGCACTTTATGTACATGTTCAGTAGTGACCAGTGCTGTGGAGTCATAGATGAGCTGAATCTGTGCTGCACTTTATGTACATGCTCACTAGTGACCAGTGCTGTGGAGTTGTAGTGGAGATGAATCTGTGCTGCACTTTATGTACATGTTCAGTAGTGACCAGTGCTGTGGAGTCATAGTTGAGATGAATCTGTGCTGCACTTTATGTACATGTTCAGTAGTGACCAGTGCTGTGGAGTCGTAGATGAGCTGAATCTGTGCTGCACTTTATGTACATGCTCAGTAGTGACCAGTGCTGTGGGGTCATAGTGGAGATGAATGTGTGCTGCACTTTATGTACATGCTCAGTAGTGACCAGTGCTGTGGAGTCGTAGTTGAGATGAATCTGTGCTGCACTTTATGTACATAGTCAGTAGTGACCAGTGCTGTGGAGTCATAGTGGAGATGAATCTGTGCTGCACTTTATGTACATGCTCAGTAGTGACCAGTGCTGTGGAGTCGTAGTTGAGATGAATCTGTGCTGCACTTTATGTACATGCTCAGTAGTGGCCAGTGCTGTGGAGTCGTAGTGGAGATGAATCTGTGCTGCACTTTATGTACATGCTCAGTAGTGACCAGTGGAGTTGGAGGTTTGGCTTTGGAAGCAAGACTGATGCATGACTAGTTGTTAATTGCAAATACCTTTGAACGACTCAATATGTGAAAGGCACTCCTACATAAACTATACAACCTACAAGCAATAAACAGGAGCAAAAATGCCAATATAAATTAATTTATAACCTCTTTATTGATTACATGATTTTAATAAAAATGATAGAAAAAACAGCATCAAGCAGAGGCCACACAGGATCCTTAACAATGAAGGACATGTAGAGGTACATGTATAAATTAGATAGCAATGCAATACTACAGATAGAATTATCTTGGCAATTATGGGTTGTGCAAAGCCACAGATATGTCACTGCATACAAGTAGATATTGATCTTATTAAACATATTGACCCTTGATAGATATATAGATAGATAGAGATAGAGAGATAGATAGCGATTACAATAGTCTAAGCAAGTCAAAAGTGGCGCTATGCAAACAAATAAACCTCTAGGAATAAGCTTACCTGCAAAAAAAAATTATGGATAAACATAAGTATATCAACCTGTGTGGACCCAGGCTGGACACAAATGATGTATAATGACCCAACTGTCTTGTTCATTATGGAGAGCCTGACAGCTGATATATGCTGTCCAATCCACGTGCAGCATGTATCAGACGCTGGCTAAACGATTCCAGCCATGTATGTTTAGCTCTGAAACCCTGCGGCGGAGCGAGCCACACTGGAGACTTGTTGGGGCGGGGGTGTGCCCACGGCTTCTCCCTTGGATGATGGGTCTATCTATCAATCTATTATCTATCTATCTATATATATATATATATATATATATATATATACACACACACACACACACACACACACACACACACACACACACACACACACACACACACACACACACACACACACACACACACACACCTTTTTGTTTCTGGAAACAACACGTGTACATTAACCACAATAGTCAGATGCCAACCCCATCTTTTATAATGAAATGTCTGTTGTGAAAGGAGGGGTATCAGGGTCAGTGGTGACAGCAAAGTCCCAGTGACCATTGTGAAAATTGCAAGATTGCAAATTTTATTTTTTAAAATATATATAGGAAAATGGAAAAAAAAAATAGCATTGGCAAATTTTTGTTTTGAAAAATACATGTAACACAAAAATCTGATTTAAATGGAACCTGTCAGGCGATTCATTTTGCCCAAACTGTGGCCATCATGAATTGTAACCTGGCTACATACCGTAATTGCAGTCAGGTATATTATTATCTGGAACAGTCTGGTAGTTCAGAATAAATATACTTTTGGGGTGAAGCCGGAATAGTCTGGCCCCTGGCCGGCTCTTCCCAGCACCACTACAGGTGATTGACAGGTCTCCCCCCTGCCTGTACATTACAATAGACCTGTCAATCGCCTCTCGCAGCTTTGGGATCTAGACTCGCTGCCTGTGGTTGGTGATTGCAGAGCCTCTCATAGCCTGTTAGTCTGTGACTTAGGTTTTGGGCTTGGAGCTGACTTGTTGCAATGCTGCTGCAGAACCTCTCCTTGTTCGGTGGCTTGTGGTGTGATTGCAGGCTGTTTTTCACGGTGGCAGTTGCACTGTTTGCAGCTCTCAGCAGCGTGTTTAGTGAAGGCGTGATAATCTCTGTGCCAGGAGGGAGAGAACAATCGCAGAGCCGAGCTTTGGCAGCAGAAAGTAAGGTTTCGTCATGCAGCAAGTAATCCAGGCTGGTTGAGTTCACTGTGTGGAGGTTGTTAGTTTTCCAGATATTGTCGGTGGGCGTTCAGCACAGATCTGTGCGGCTGCCATGGTGTTGGTGAATTCTGCTCCGTGTAATGGGTTTTTATCTCCATAGATGAGCCACTATGGGATCGCAGTATGTGAGACCTATGGTACAGGTCCTTGTAGCAGCCCCATAGTCCTCAGCACTTTGCACTAGGGCTGCTTTTTGCTGTACGCACAATGGAAAGCTATAATCCTAGCATCCGGCGGGACTGGTGATCTGAAAGTTCAGTTTACAGATTCCACAAGGCTCAAAGCAAGATATTGTAGTTCTGAGCATTTTATCTAGAACGGACGGTGTAATGCCACTCACTTGTACAAAGATCCCTAAACCTTCCAGAGTCCTAGAACTGAAAAAGATCTATGTCCTCGGCGAGTCCGATTCTTGCTGACTGCTCTGTACAGTGAGAATCGCCTCTGTCCCTGGTGTGACCGGTCCTATAGCTGCTGGGTTCTGGGGAACTCTGCCCACGAATGCAAGTCCAGTGACTCAGACATATTCACCGGGTCAAATATCAATGGGCGAATTCCAGTAAAACCCACCGACTCATCAGAAGATGAATGCCGACCATTCAGAGTGACATCTGTTCTTCAGTTTATTTATTTTTTTTGTTTAATTTCTGTGCACACACAAAGCGGCCCCATAGACTCTGATGGGTATGGAAAAAACTGATGTCAAAATTAGGCCCTTTTCACACGTTAGTTTTTTGCTATCAGTCGCAATCCGTCGAATTTTGAAAAAAAATGGATCTGGTGACTGATGCTGCCGGATCCATTTTTTTCTCATAGACTTGTATTAGCGATGGATTGCAACGGATGGTCTCACATTTCTTCCGTCGTTCGCTGGATCCGTCAAAAACTGTTTGTCCAACGGCCGGAGACAATGGACATAGTAACATTTTTATGTACATTTAAAAAACGGACAGGGACTGATCTGTTGCCATCCGTCGTTTGCTCACATGGAAGCCTATGGCAGCGGATCCGTCAAACAACGGAATTCGGTGATGGATTCCATTTTTTAGACTGCGCATACTCCGATTTTTTTTATTTTTAGGATCCAATTAGCCAGATCCGCTAGTCAGATCCAGCGAAAATAAGAGTGTAGGGTTCTTATTCCCCACTGTTTATTGAGAATATGGGGTTCATTTGGATTGGTTGTTGGTCTGATGAACGGCTGTCTAATGTGAATGACCTGTACAGACTCCACTGTGGGTTTCGCCTCTTACCTGACATTGGTCCCTGGCCCCATCCTCCAGAGTGTCAGGCACTCTCTATACCGCCACGTGGTGCTCTGAATGAAGGTGGAGGCATGCAGAGATGCAGCAGGCTCCGCTGAGGTTTAGGGTTCATTTATTATGGTTCTGTAGAACTTGGAGTTATCTGCAGACTAATTATATGTTTGCTTGGAAGGTCCCATCACATCCATAAGGTGGTCACTGTGCGCTGGCCTCTTTGTTCTGCTGGTACTTACTGGTCCCAGTTATGAGACTCCCACCAATAGACTGTGAATGTTAAATTCTGGGAAATGCCTTTAATTCTTGCAACAATTCTTTCCTATGGGAGCTGCTGACTTCTGTCATCAGTCTGTAGTTAATGTCTGGTAGGGCAGTATACGGTGATGCTTTACTACCAGCTGCTCACAGTATATCCCGTGTGCGGAGCGGCATATAACCTGCCAGCACCATCGTCCCCTCTTTCATCACTTTAAATATAACTTTTTTGTAAATCATTTCCCAGACAGTAAAATGACTGATATATGACGTTCCTGTTCCACGCAATTTTACAGCGATTCAGCAAAACAAATGATTCCTGTACGCCACGAACCGAAAGTGCTGTTCTGATACAAGACCTTCAACTAGAGGTTTCTTAAGAAAATGGTAATAACCATTAATTGCATAACTGTTGGTAAAGCCTCCTACTAATTGTCTGGGATGGCGCCTTCTATATGTGGACATTGGGGATTGTGAACAGTTACACCATCATCTTCACGGATGTGTTCTCCAGTTTAGACTTCTGTGCTTCTATAAATGTCTTCTATAGCTTAGACATCAAACAATATTTCTAGTGATCCACTTTTGTGTATGAATTCAAATATCTATTCTGGAATAAAAACATTTACCAAAGCTAAAATGATTGCACATTCCATCCATTTCCATAGATTGCCGAGTAATATTGGATTTAATTAGTACAGCCCTTTACTCTCTCCCTGCTGAGCTACCAAGGAGGGGGGGGGGCTCCTACATTAACCAAACAGACAAAAAAAAAACATGGAAAAGTGTCATCCTTTACAACTAGAACAAGTTGATTTTTTTCTTTCCATATGGAGAATAAGCGGACTGTGTATCTGTAGAGGGAACTTACAAGGTAATGTAGTCCTGTGATCACAGCAGCATCGGCATAAAAACTTTAAGACTTGTGCTGCTTTAGGGTACGTGTCGTAGATTTGGACCAACAACCGCACTCAGACAATGTATTCAGATTGCATCAGAAATGTGAAGTATTTATTGAGTAACACCACAGTGGTCAATTGAGTTCTGAGGTAACGTTTCGACCCTTTGGGTCTTTATCAGACCTCACTTAATGAGTAGAGAGTGATGGAGGAGAGAGGGGGACACTTGTCCGATGGATGGAGACAGAAACTCCACAAAGTATCCAAGAAAGCTGGGAAGTGCGGGGGTCCGGTACGGCACGGACAGGGAGCAGCGTCCCTAGAGGCACTGTGGGTCCAGCAGGAGAGAGGAAGGCGTACCGGACCCCCGCACTTCCCAGCTTTCTTGGATACTTTGTGGAGTTTGTCTCCATCCATCGGACAAGTGTCCCCCTCTCTCCTCCATCACTCTCTACTCATTAAGTGAGGTCTGATAAAGACCCAAAGGGTCGAAACGTTACCTCAGAACTCAATTGACCACTGTGATGTTACTCAATAAATACTTCACATTTCTGATGCAATCTGAATACATTGTCTGAGTGCGGTTGTTGGTCCAAATCTACTGTATGAGTTTACTGGATACTTTCCAGGTTCAGCCTGCACCAGCTTCACTCCAACAGAGTGCATGCCTTTCCCTTTTAATTAGGGTATGTGTCCACGTTCAGGAAACGCTGCATGTTTGACGCTGCGTAGAGCCGCCAGCGTCAAACACGCAACGTCCAGATGTTACAGCATAGCGGAGGGTAAAACTGCATCTAATGATTAGTGAAATGCGTAGTAACTATGTTAATGCAGCTTACTACGCATGTCACATCCCGGCCTACCTGTCCCGCCGCCGGAAGCCCCGCGTCGACTGCAGTTCTCGCGGTAAGATAAGTTCTCGCGATAACTTAGCTTACCGCGAGAACTGCCGTGCACGTGACCGGGGGTTATCTCCGGTCACACTAGGCTGGTTCTCACGGTCAGTTGACCGTGAGTGCTAGAATGTAGGTGACCGCTGGAGAGTGATGGATACGATAGATAGATGGATACGATAGATAGATGGATACGATAGATAGATGGATACGATAGATAGATGGATACGATAGATAGATGGATACGATAGATAGATGGATACGATAGATAGATGGATACGATAGATAGATGGATACGATAGATAGATGGATACGATAGATAGATGGATACGATAGATAGATGGATACGATAGATAGATGGATACGATAGATAGATGGATACGATAGATAGATGGATACGATAGATAGATGGATACGATAGATAGATGGATACGATAGATAGATGGATACGATAGATAGATGGATACGATAGATAGATGGATACGATAGATAGATGGATACGATAGATAGATGGATACGATAGATAGATGGATACGATAGATAGATGGATACGATAGATAGATGGATACGATAGATAGATGGATACGATAGATAGATGGATACGATAGATAGATGGATACGATAGATAGATGGATACGATAGATAGATGGATACGATAGATAGATGGATACGATAGATAGATGGATACGATAGATAGATGGATACGATAGATAGATGGATACGATAGATAGATGGATACGATAGATAGATGGATACGATAGATAGATGGATACGCTAGATAGATGGATACGCTAGATAGATGGATACGATAGATAGATGGATACGATAGATAGATGGATACGATAGATAGATGGATACGCTAGATAGATGGATACGCTAGATAGATGGATACGCTAGATAGATGGATACGCTAGATAGATGGATACGCTAGATAGATGGATACGCTAGATAGATGGATACGCTAGATAGATGGATACGCTAGATAGATGGATACGCTAGATAGATGGATACGCTAGATAGATGGATACGCTAGATAGATGGATACGCTAGATAGATGGATACGCTAGATAGATGGATACGCTAGATAGATGGATACGCTAGATAGATGGATACGCTAGATGGATACGCTAGATAGATGGATACGCTAGATAGATGGATACGCTAGATAGATGGATACGCTAGATAGATGGATACGCTAGATAGATGGATACGCTAGATAGATGGATACGCTAGATAGATAGATGGATACGCTAGATAGATAGATGGATACGCTAGATAGATAGATGGATACGCTAGATAGATAGATGGATACGCTAGATAGATAGATGGATACGCTAGATAGATAGATGGATACGCTAGATAGATAGATGGATACGCTAGATAGATAGATGGATACGCTAGATAGATAGATGGATACGCTAGATAGATAGATGGATACGCTAGATAGATAGATGGATACGCTAGATAGATAGATGGATACGCTAGATAGATGGATACGCTAGATAGATGGATACGCTAGATAGATGGATACGCTAGATAGATGGATACGCTAGATAGATGGATACGCTAGATAGATGGATACGCTAGATAGATGGATACGCTAGATAGATGGATACGCTAGATAGATGGATACGCTAGATAGATAGATGGATACGCTAGATAGATAGATGGATACGCTAGATAGATAGATGGATACGCTAGATAGATAGATGGATACGCTAGATAGATAGATGGATACGCTAGATAGATAGATGGATACGCTAGATAGATAGATGGATACGCTAGATAGATAGATGGATACGCTAGATAGATAGATGGATACGATAGATAGATGGATACGATAGATAGATGGATACGATAGATAGATGGATACGATAGATAGATGGATACGATAGATAGATGGATACGCTAGATAGATGGATACGCTAGATAGATGGATACGATAGATAGATGGATACGATAGATAGATGGATACGCTAGATAGATGGATACGCTAGATAGATGGATACGCTAGATAGATGGATACGCTAGATAGATGGATACGCTAGATAGATGGATACGCTAGATAGATGGATACGCTAGATAGATGGATACGCTAGATAGATGGATACGCTAGATAGATGGATACGCTAGATAGATGGATACGCTAGATAGATGGATACGCTAGATAGATGGATACGCTAGATAGATAGATGGATACGCTAGATAGATAGATGGATACGCTAGATAGATGGATACGCTAGATAGATGGATACGCTAGATAGATGGATACGCTAGATAGATGGATACGCTAGATAGATGGATACGCTAGATAGATGGATACGCTAGATAGATGGATACGATAGATAGATGGATACGATAGATAGATAGATAGATGGATACGATAGATAGATGGATACGATAGATAGATGGATACGATAGATAGATGGATACGATAGATAGATGGATACGATAGATAGATGGATACGATAGATAGATAAATGGATACGATAGATAGATAGATGGATACGATAGATAGATAGATAGATGGATACGATAGATAGATAGATGGATACGATAGATAGATAGATGGATACGATAGATAGATAGATGGATACGATAGATAGATAGATGGATACGATAGATAGATAGATGGATACGATAGATAGATAGATGGATACGATAGATAGATAGATGGATACGATAGATGGATACGATAGATAGATAGATAGATGGATACGATAGATAGATGGATACGATAGATAGATAGATGGATACGATAGATAGATAGATAGATAGATGGATACGATAGATAGATAGATAGATGGATACGATAGATAGATAGATGGATACGATAGATAGATAGATGGATACGATAGATAGATAGATGGATACGATAGATAGATAGATGGATACGATAGATAGATAGATGGATACGATAGATAGATAGATGGATACGATAGATAGATAGATGGATACGATAGATAGATAGATAGATGGATACGATAGATAGATGGATACGATAGATAGATAGATGGATACGATAGATAGATAGATAGATAGATAGATAGATGGATACGATAGATAGATAGATAGATGGATACGATAGATAGATAGATGGATACGATAGATAGATAGATGGATACGATAGATAGATAGATGGATACGATAGATAGATAGATGGATACGATAGATAGATAGATGGATACGATAGATAGATAGATGGATACGATAGATAGATAGATGGATACGATAGATAGATAGATGGATACGATAGATAGATAGATGGATACGATAGATAGATAGATGGATACGATAGATAGATAGATGGATACGATAGATAGATAGATGGATACGATAGATAGATAGATAGATGGATACGATAGATAGATGGATACGATAGATAGATAGATAGATGGATACGATAGATAGATGGATACGATAGATAGATAGATGGATACGATAGATAGATAGATAGATAGATGGATACGATAGATAGATAGATGGATACGATAGATAGATAGATGGATACGATAGATAGATAGATAGATGGATACGATAGATAGATGGATACGATAGATAGATAGATAGATGGATACGATAGATAGATGGATACGATAGATAGATAGATGGATACGATAGATAGATAGATAGATAGATGGATACGATAGATAGATAGATGGATACGATAGATAGATAGATGGATACGATAGATAGATAGATAGATGGATACGATAGATAGATGGATACGATAGATAGATAGATAGATGGATACGATAGATAGATGGATACGATAGATAGATAGATGGATACGATAGATAGATAGATAGATAGATAGATGGATACGATAGATAGATAGATGGATACGATAGATAGATAGATGGATGGATACGATAGATAGATAGATGGATACGATAGATATATATATACGAGAGCTATCTATCTAGCTGTGTGTGTAAACATTCTTCAATGGAGTATGTAAATGAAGAGGTTGGACAAGAAATGACATCACAATTCTTTTTTTTTTGTACATCTTTATTTAGCTTACAAAAACACACACAAATCTGCATGAAAAAAACGCATGAAAAACGCATCAAAAATGCAGGTGACCTGCCAGTGACCTCAGGTGCAGAATTTACCTGCGTCAAATCCTGGGCAAATCCTGAACGTGGACACATACCCTTAGATGCCTGAAAATCAAAGTTAAAAGAAAAATGTGTAACTTTCTATATTTGGTACTAAACCACCTCATGTCTTAAGATCTACAATGTTTCAGAGAAATGACGAGTCGGGCCACGTGATGGACCGTCAGATCTGCGTGGTCCATTTGTTTCTCAGATGCATTTTTATAGCACCTCACGTGTTTGTGAGGACAGTATATCTGTGTTCTCGGAAAGATGTTTTGTTATGGGATTATACTATGGGAAGGTAGTATTTTTTTTTTTTTTTTCTCTATTATAAAAATGGTGTTTTCTCCCATCTTCAAAATGTAACATGCCCTCTAGACTGGATTCCTTCTGTTTTAGAGAAGGTTTTGAACCCAAACCAATACATTTGTTTTTATTAATCTGTTTTGGAGTCCTATGGCCTATCCACTTTATAGGTGACAAATGTTTAGTTACTCCTGGCCCCACTAAGGGGACCACAACTGATCAATAGAACGGGACAGTGTCACCAAGAGTTTGAATGGCAGCGGTGGTCACACATACGTCCTGCCCCTCTATTCAGGGGCTGTAGGGCTGATGGGACCCTCTGAACGCTGTATTGACTGTTTTCAGTCGGCCCCACGAATCCTTAGCACGACGTGTGTGATGACGACTCCTTTCAAAGCCTCCTCCATGCTGTTGGGCAGTGAGGAGCAATGGGGGCTGGACACTCCCTTAGTACGGTAATCATGGGGGTCTCCGTGCAGGTCCGAGAGTGATCAGACATTTATCAGCTATTAAGTGAAACATCCTTTTTTGCATGACTCCTAAGTCACTGCAAAAGTCCCTGGCAGCGGGGAGGAGGAGAAGCTGGGTAAGGAGGTGATGAGGGAAATGATTCATGCAAGGTAAAGAGCTTCCTGTTTCTACATGGAGGAAAGAGAATAATTATCTGGGTAGAAAGGCAAAATGAGCAATTGTAAGTACACAGTGCTGTATAATATGATTGCAATATATTAAGAGGATAAAAACTGTGATAGGAGGAGGAGTGCTTCTATAAATAGTGATTTGGAATTAGGGAGGGTTTTGATGCAGACAGCTTGGTTGATTTTGCCATTCAGGAGTCTGGAAAAGCTGGAAAATAAATTCTATAAATATATTACTTGGCTCCAGTTTTCATTGTGCTGACACTTCTCCCCTTGTGACAATTCAGAGAATAAAAAAATCCGTTCCATCTTTTGTTTCTTGAACTTTTAAACCTGCACCTTGAAAGGAGAGGCGGATTTGCAGTAGATTAGTGGTGGCTTATTGCAGGCGAGCGTGGATCCCAGAACATTCGTAGTCTTGTTCCCGTCACGTCTTTAGCGTTTGCGAGCTGCTGTGTCACCAGACAGTTCTGTCCCATAAATATGCTGTAAATATCCCGGTTACACTCATTAGAGGTCGTCCCCTATAAAAATCTAAGCTTTTAATAATCACCTTGAAGGAATGTTCTTTTTATGAGGTTTGTTGTTTGTGCAGGTGGAGTTTATTTAGTGCATCAGATAAGGCGGCGTAGTGCGACCTGTGAGGAGAGATGTTGGCGGAAGTGGATGACTGGAGCGCCGTAAAATACACAACTAATAATTAATGCGGCTGTTCTTGCATCAAAAAAAGTTGCTTCCTATTTACAAAACTCAAAACTTTATTTTTCTTGCTGTGCACTTGTGGCTGCGTAAATATTTTATTTATTTTTTCTAAATCCTGTTTTTAGCATTTAAGCCGTGTTCACACCTAGGATAAATTCCCTTGTTCTGGTTCATCATTGGAGCAGAATAACAGAATGAAGAGCAGTGCCAGATTTGTGACATTCGGGTCTCCATTAGAGGTTGTCCACTACTTTCACACTGATGGCATATCTTTAGGATGGGTCATCAATGTCTGATCGGCCGGGACCCAGTACCCCCACCGATCAGCAGTTATCACAGTCTGGCCGCCGATCAGCAGGGGTGCTGGGTGTCGGACCCCGGCCGATCAGACATTGATGACCTATTCTAAGGCCATCAATGTAAAAGTAGTGGACAACCTCTAACTATAAGTGGTACGATTATCTTGGGGTAAATGAGGCTCAAATGCAAATGTGAACAGATCCTTACCTGCTCATGTGTAGGGAAACTGACAGCAGGACGTTGCACCTCAAGCTGTTAACATGCCCATGTAGCTCTTTCAAAGACAAGTCAGGCAATACCTTTACATGGTCAGTCCATTCCTGAAAAATCAGTATTTGAATTGATATGCAAATGAGGCTGAAGTGCTATGGTAGATCAGAAGCCTCTGTCACTCCAGCTCAATTCCCCACCAAGCTCCGCCGCATCCTGCTTAACTGACTTTTTTTCGTCCTGAAATCACAGCACAGAGGCTATCTGTCAAGCACGAATAGAGCTGGAGTGACAGATGCTTCTACATTTGCATATCAATTCAAACTCTTGATTTCTCAGCAATGGAAAGACAGACCGGCCATGTAAAAGTATAGCTGGTCTCTTCTTTGAAAAAGCTTCCTGCGCATATAAATAGTTTGGGGGGTGAAATTCTGCTGACAGATTCCCTTTAAATCCGACGGCAGTAAGACAGACCACATGCACCGGTTCTATAACGCAGCCAATGGAGGCCCTACCGCTGCCTAGGACAGGACTGTATGGTCTGTGTGCTGCTGTTCCATATGGAAAAAGCCGGTTTCGTTGGACTGTGATGGCTGCAGTCGATCAGCGGTCACCGATGTGGCTGCAGTCGATCAGCGGTCACCGATTTGGCTGCAGTCGAGCAGCGGTCACCGATTTGGCTGCCGGAGTCACTTGACGCCAAATGTTGGTGCCCAGAGAGCGGTGGGTGGAGTATGGAGGCGCACCCGCGTTGATAGTGGAGTATTGCTTAGTAGGAATGTGTACAATGTCAATGACTATGTCCTCCCTGTGTGGCCACTCGTGACCCGTTGGCAATCTGTGTGCCGCCATTTAATGCCTGCTTACAGGGATAAATCTGCATAATTCAACATTCAATTATTTTACCTTTTTTGTTATTTATACAGAATCAGTGAGCAAAAAGACTTTGTATACAAAGTTCATGGCCTCAAAATTGCTCGTGCAAAATAAAAAACTACTTGTGCATTCAAAGTCTTTACTTGTAGACTTTTTTTCTTTTAAGACTAAATTGTGCGTAATGACTGGTCTTAATAATCAATTTTAAAATGTCTGGCTGCTTTTTGTTTGGGAGTGACCAGACATTGTGCTGAGCCCGTCAGAAAAGCATTCGCGTATGACGGAGGCGTCCAGTCCCATCATGTTGGATCCGGCTGTACAAACTACACAACTTGCCCTGGAGGACACCTCCCGACTGTTTGGGGCAAACATGTCCCCACCTCCGAGTATGCAGAGATCACAGCGAGGACGTGCCGAGCAATCTGCTGCTTCTCGCCCCGCTCTGCGAAATGCTGATCCCAAATTCTGCCTGGATCCTGTGGGAGGGAGAGGACATGTTTGTTATAATTAATGGCAGAATTCCAGGTCCCTTCTGCTGCTTCCTCAGCACAAAACTAGAAGTCGCTTCTTCCTGCCACCTCGGCTGTAATAATGTGCAAGTGGATTTTTGTTGTTCGTCCCGGCTATACGGTCCAGTTGCTTAATATTCTGAAAACATTCCTCATGTGCTGCAGTTCGGTGCAAAGTTTTCATCCAGAGCTGCTGCTTTATCTCCAAGTTTCCTAAAATCTAATAACTGTCTAAGCTGCATTGTAATTAGTGATCATTGTGCAAAGTGATGGTTAAAGGGCAGGTTTAATCTGAAAGCAGCATAATGTAGGGGAAGAGACCCTGATTCCAGGGATGTCACTTCCTCAGTATCTTGCTGCAGTTTCAATACAGTCAGTGTTTTATCAGCAGGAGATTATCATTAGAGGACTAGGTGTCGCGTGCCAGGCAGTCCAGATAATCTGTGTAACCCCACTCCCACCATTGATTGGCAGCTTGCTGACTGGGTACACAAGTTTGCATTGAAAATGGTGCTCGATATAGTCTATTGACCTGGGATTTGGAGCGTTTCCTATGAAGAGTAACACTAGCCAGCCTTGTTCCTTTCTTGATTAACATCCGTCAGGCCTGAGGTGTCATCACAAGTCACGGTCCAGCTGCATCTGGCGCATGCGATGTGAGATGAGGTGTACGGCAGCAGCTACAGAAGTGCACCGCGCATGCTTAGTGCTGCATGGCCGCCGCTTGTGACGACAGACAAGTGAGGGACAGGACTGACCAGAAAAACCTTTCATGGAGGCTTCTTCATTCATTGACTCTTTACAGGTCATTCTAATATAGCACAGGCTGACACTCTTGAATGGGAAGCGAGGAACATATCGTAGACCGTTCCTGTCCATATTTCCTACCTTGGCATATAGACAGTATTGAGGAAATCCATTCTCCAAGACCCTCCTCTGAACCAGGCTTTGACTTCAAAAACATTGCCATTTTAACCACTGATTTTGGTGTTAGGATATGGTCACATGGAGTATTCTCGATGATTTATCTGGCTGAAAATTCCAATTCTAAAAACCGCTTCTAAAAGATGTAGATTTTAAGGTTTTTAGAAGAACAAAATTTGATTTTCTTTTTTTCAGCATGACTTTTAATGTGTTTAAGTATTATGTGGTATGTATCAATATGTATTTTTTAAATATTTTTTTTGGAGGCATTACTTCTGCAAAAACCATGCCAAAAATGTATTAAAACTGCACCTATGAATTCACATGTGGCGCTTTCTAACATGCATTAAAGAAAAGTGCAGAAAATAACGTGATGAATGAATGGGATGATTGATGCAAGCAGATTAGAAGTATTTTTTATATGGATTTTGGCCCGGATTCTGCCCCTATAGAAATGAGACTAACGTCGGCCAAACTCGCTGACATCTGTGGGCTTGGCTGACTGTTTAATGTGTATGGAGGGTCGGCACGAAAATCCGGCACATCAGATTTCTGTCTGCTGATCGATTTTGTTTCCTGTGAAATAATCCACCAAAATAGTGAGCAATTCTGTGTATGGAGGAGTCTGGAGAGGACGCCACCGGCCCGCCATCAGTTCAGCTGACAGCATTGTGTACCAGGCCCCTTCGGCTGCTTTCACACATCAGTTTTTTTGCCATCGGTCACAATCCGTAGAATTTTGAAAAAAAGCGGATCCGTCTCAGATTGTGAAAAACTGATGCAACGGATCCGTTTTTTTGCTGGATCCGACTAGCTGTTCCAGCCAATTGGATCCTAAAAAAAATCGGAGCATGCTCCGTTAAAAGAAACGGATTTCGTCGCCAGGTTCTGTTATTTGATGGATCCGACGCCATAGGCTTCCATTCTACGGCGACGGACGGCGACGGATCCGACTGACACAAAAAAAAGTTACTATGTCCGTTTTTTTTCTCCGGCCGCCGGATAAACAATTTTTGACGGATCCGGCTAAAAACAGATGAAATGTGAGGCCATGCATCGCTAATACAAGTCTATTTAAAAAAAATAACGGATCCGGCGGCAACTTTTGCCTGATCCATTTTTTAGAATTCGCCGGATTGTGACTGATGGCAAAAAACCGATGTGTGAAAGGGGCCTTATACTTCATTCCTCCCATAGCGCTGGTTGTAGATGTGATGGATCTGCTTTCAGTGTAAGGAACATTTAGCTAAGACAGCTGAAGTGTGAAGTGCATAGCCCTCTGAGCCGGGGTTAGGGGGTCCAGCACTCGGCCTCCCGGGAAGCCCCCATTTTTTAATGATCATTGCAGCGTCGGGGGAGCAGAGTCTCGTGGCTTTTGGCAGATACTCCGTTCTTCCGGGGCCGGCAGCGAATGTGCAGAGACAGCTGTACAAGGGAGGGTGAAGCTCCAGGACAGGCCGTGCTTTCCTTGCCAGGATCTGTTCTGTAGGCGACCACCCAATTGTAATTTTAGTGTTTTTTTTGTTGTTTTTTTTGCTTTTATTATTTTTTATTTTTTTTCTAAGTGTTGTGTGATCCTCTGGGCCTTCTATGGTTATTTTTACATTGGTTTGCTTAGTACAATATTTTAATCTGCCCTTTTATTAATTTTTCCTGTTTTTGTCTGACGCCTCCCTCAAAGTTCTTATCTGCAGGACAAGAATGTAACATTGGAAAGCGAAGCTGCCAACATCTGTTCTCCATCCTGGGCTGGAGAGCGGCTTTCCAAAAAATACTGACCACTGACTATAATCTGTTCCCTTCTCCATCTCTGCTGAATGTCTGGGGGGCACAAGTACAGGGGGCGAATGTGCTGCCCAAGTCACAGGCTTCATAGTGATCAGTGGATATCAGGAAGGACTCCGGGTTCTGCCCCCGCAATGTTCTAGTGTCAGATCACGGTGACATTGTAGCTCACTTGCAGAAAGGAATGTGCTCGTCTTTCCTCATTCCACTAGGTTGATTTATTTTTTTGTATCTTAGTAAATTCTTACATAACTATTCTGGATCACTTTTCCCTTTTGAAATCTGCGTTTTGCAAATCCAGTTATTCCTCCGGGAAATGTAGAAATGGAATAAATGGATGTTACCATTCCTGGTCTGTACAGAGTCTGACATTGTCAGTCCGTGCCGGCAGTATAGGGCTCTGGGGGGTCACACAGATTTAGCCTTTAAATGAGTTTTCTGAAACTCTCTTACCATCACTAGTTTTTTTTTTTTTTTCTAACTTTTCCCACCCTACCCAGGTCCAGCTCTGAACCTCCGCCACTGTCATGACAGCGCTGCAGACAATGTCACGGATCTTTGAGCTGATTTATCAGCTGCAGCGTCGCTGATAGTAACAGATGTCTGCATTAGTGGGGAAGACGTGGCGCTGGACTTGGATAGTAGAAAAAAAAATTGCAGTTAGGGGACAGGGGTTTTCCAAAACTGGAAAACCCATTTAAGGGACTGTGGACACTTTCAAATGAATTTTTCCTTATGTTAATTCAATTTTTTTTTAACCTATAAAGGTAGCCACCCAAGTTTTAGTCTTCAACTTCATTCCTCGCACTTTTGATCAATAGTTTACGTCAGATCCCAAGTTTCATATTGTGGGAACATTTCTCTCAGTAATATAGGCTGGACTTTAGATCTATATGAATCTATGATGCTGAGGTCTTCACTGCTCAATTATCTGCTAAATATCTTCTGTCCTGCACTTGCTCCTTCTTTATGCGTTTTCTTGCTTTGTTAGGCTAAGTTCACACTAGCAGTATTTGGTCAGTATTTTATATCCGTATTTGTAAGCCAAAACCAGGAGTGGAACAATCGGATGAAAAGTATATTAGAAACATGTCACCACTTCTGTATTTATTACCTACTCCTGATTTTGGCTTACAGATACTGATGTAAAATACTGACCAAATACTGAAGGTGTGAACGCAGCCTTATTGCTGGTGTGACTGTTAAAAGTGGAAATAAAGTTGAGCGTTTCCTCGGATGGCCATCGTGTCTTTTCGTGCATACATGTTATTTTCTCATGCGTCTTCTATATAATGTTTTGCCATTGATGGCCAACAGTTTTTTTTTTTTTTTTTTAATTTCCTTTAGTGTTTTATCTTTAGTTCCCCTACTTGTGTTGAGTACAGTCTTTGAGTATGGCATGGGGCTACGACGTAAAACGCCCTGTGTGACCTTACTCTAAGGATCTGTATTTTCTTGTGCAAAACATTTGTTTCAAAATGTACACTTATTCATTGCTTATATGTGTGTATGTATATATGTGTATGTGTATGTATATATGTGTATGTATATATGTGTATGTATATGTGTGTATGTATATATATATATATATATATATATATATACACAAATGTATGTATGTAAATATATAGGTGTGTGTGAAAATGTATATATATCTCTCCAGATATTTGTTATATTTTAATATATATATATATATATATATATATATATATATATATATATATATATATATATATATATATATATATATATATATATTTATTTTTTTTTTGTGCGCTCCTTTCTGTGCTGATACCTACAGTGCTGTATACCTTTTCTGAATACAGGTGCATGTGTTAATAATTGTACTATGAGGGGGGCAGATGATCAGTTGCTATTGGCGACCTCTCTAATTCTTCCTTTGCATAAATGATCTCCATAATTTGGGAATAATTGATTCATGAATTATACGATTCTCTGGGATTCATCTATTGCTACCATTTGTTTCTTCTCCAAAAATGATTAAAGTGTGTTTCCTCTTCTACAATATTGGTATTAAAGGGAACCTGTCACCCCCCCCCCCCCCAGTCATTTCAAACTAAAAGAGCCACCTTGTGTAGCAGTAATGCTGCATTCTGACAAGGTGGCTCTTTTAGTTCTGGGTGCTGTAACTTGAGAAATAATCCGTTTTTATAATTTGTCCAAAATACCTGGTGCTCAGTCAAGTGGGCCGGCGTTTCCCCCCTGCTTCAGACGCCACACAGCCGTCACTCACATCTTCTTGGCGCCGGGCGCCGCCTCCTCAGCGCTGTTTTCAAAAGTAGCCGGCGCCTGCGCTCTTATCCCCTGCCTGGTGCAGGCGCAGTGAGCGCTGCCCGTCTTTCCTCATATGCAGCCCAGCCTGCGCGGCCGCCCTGCCTGTGATTCCCAGCCCCGCAATGTGAATAAATCATAAGTCACTGCGGGGCTGGGATTCACAGGCAGGGCAGCCGCACAGGCACAGTCAGCTGGGCTGCATATGAGGACAGACGGGCAGCGCTCACTGTGCCTGCACCAGGCAGGAGAAAAGAGCGCAGGCGCCGGCTACTTTTGAAAACAGTGGTGAGGAGGCGGCGGCGCCCGGCGCCAAGAAGATGAGTGACAGCTGTGTGGCGTCTGAAGCAGGGGGGAAACGCCGGCCCACTTGACTGAGCACCAGGTATTTTGGACAAATTATAAAACTGATTATTTCTCAAGTTACAGCACCCAGAACTAAAAGAGCCACCTTGTCAGAATGCAGCATTACTGCTACACAAGGTGGCTCTTTTAGTTTGAAACGACTGGGGGGGGGTGACAGGTTCCCTTTAATCTATCTACATATCGGACCGGTGGGGGGCAGACACCCCACTGTCTCAGTCACCAGAGGCGTCAGTGGCTCCGTCACACTGTGTAGTGGCCATTTAGCGCTCATTATGGAGGATGTGACGGCTGATGGACTGCCACCGATCTGATATTGAGATCCTACATATTGCAGTAGTGGGAAACCCTTTTGAAATGTGAATAATTTGCTAATTTTCAGTGCGGAAATAAATGGAAGCAATGGAGTGAGCCAGAAGAAGCTGCCATTTTGCTTGAGCGTAGACAACTTCAGAGATGAGCTGTTTTTGTATTCGGTACCACAGCGCCCTGCGCTCCGTCATACAAGGTCATGTGGCACCAAACAAAGAGGGAAAGTGAAGTGAATCTGGCACTTGTAGTCAGCAGGTGCGATGGCTTATGGTGTAGGGGCGTAGAGCTCTGCGCTGTCACCGCAGGGAGGGCGTAGAGCTCTGCGCTGTCACCGCAGGGAGGGCGTAGAGCTCTGCGCTGTCACCGCAGGGAGGGCGTAGAGCTCTGCGCTGTCACCGCAGGGAGGGCGTAGAGCTCTGCGCTGTCACCGCAGGGAGGGCGTAGAGCTCTGCGCTGTCACCGCAGGGAGGGCGTAGAGCTCTGCGCTGTCACCGCAGGGCGGGCGTAGAGCTCTGCGCTGTCACCGCAGGGCGGGCGTAGAGCTCTGCGCTGTCACCGCAGGGCGGGCGTAGAGCTCTGCGCTGTCACCGCAGGGCGGGCGTAGAGCTCTGCGCTGTCACCGCAGGGCGGGCGTAGAGCTCTGCGCTGTCACCGCAGGGCGGGCGTAGAGCTCTGCGCTGCCACCGCAGGGCGGGCGTAGAGCTCTGCGCTGTCACCGCAGGGCGGGCGTAGAGCTCTGCGCTGCCACCGCAGGGCGGGCGTAGAGCTCTGCGCTGTCACCGCAGGGCGGGCGTAGAGCTCTGCGCTGTCACCGCAGGGAGGGCGTAGAGCTCTGCGCTGTCACCGCAGGGAGGGCGTAGAGCTCTGCGCTGTCACCGCAGGGAGGGCGTAGAGCTCTGCGCTGTCACCGCAGGGAGGGCGTAGAGCTCTGCGCTGTCACCGCAGGGAGGGCGTAGAGCTCTGCGCTGTCACCGCAGGGAGGGCGTAGAGCTCTGCGCTGTCACCGCAGGGAGGGCGTAGAGCTCTGCGCTGTCACCGCAGGGAGGGCGTAGAGCTCTGCGCTGTCACCGCAGGGCGGGCGTAGAGCTCTGCGCTGTCACCGCAGGGCGCTCTTCAGCTTCTCTCTCTGATTTCATACAGCCCATGGTAGAACACTTCTGCATTGCTCGGTTTACGGCGCCGCCTCTCAGCTCTATATATGAAACTTGATGAGCTCCAAATATTTCAGATAAGCAGTAGTGATGAGTGTTTGTGCTGGGATAAGGTGTTATCTGTGCATGCTCAGGTGCTAAATGAGTGACTTCAGCGTGCTTGAATACTATGTTCGAGTCCTTGCAGCTGCATGTCTCGCGGTTGTTAGACAGCCACCATACATGCAGGGACTGCCTAACAAATAGACAATCTCTGCATGTGTTGCAGCTGTCGAACATCCATGAGACATGCAGCCGCGGGGACTCGAACATAGTATTCAAGCAAGCCGAAGTCACTCATTTAGCACGTGAGCATGCTCAGATAACACCTTATCCCAGCACATTCGCTCATCACTAACAAGTCGTGATCCATCTAGGTCCGTCTATCCCGCCAAGGATGAACCAGCAGAAAACACCAAGATACGTTCAGACCCAACAATGTTGCAGTGCAGAAGTGTTTTATGCTTAGTCTTTGCTGTAGTGACAATTAAAGCCTAGCTCTACTCAAAACCCCGAAATTCAGACCGTTAAAGGGATAGTGCAGACTTGGAACAAATTTGCTTTTTTCCCCCCACCAGAACCAGCATAACAATTGCCCATGGGTTTTGTCTTTTATTGCAGTTTGTCCCTTTTGACCATTTTGTTTACTGCAATACCGGACACAACCTGTAGCTAAGGGTGGTGCTGTTTCTGGGGGATAAAAAAGCCTGTCATATTATTTTTTTCTAATCTATAGACAACACCCTCAATCTGTTTGCTGCTCCCTTATGATGCTGCATCCCTTACATTTTGTCGGTGACGTGGCACGCAGAGCCATGACTTTTAGTCAGGTACCCCGGTGTTCCTATCAGAAGGACATCCAGAATTTTAATGCAAGGAGCGCCATACAGCACTGTAAATATCTGCTTCCTATAGGGGGACGTTGGAGATTGTGCTGCCAGATCTCAGGCTTTGAGTAGAGCTATCCTTTTAATTAGTCAATCAGCACAACATGACTGTACAAACAAAGCACAGATGCTCCAAGCAGTCCAGGTCACTTTCCCACCTACATAGGTCTCCAGCCTCCTGTCAATCACAGAATTGGATGGAGATAGTCCAGTGCACCCTCCCACCTACTTCTTTTGGCCACCCTGAGGGTGCACCTGTGCTTGGTTTGAACAGTCATTTTGTGCATGGACCTCAGTTATGGAAGGTCTCTCTCTTTCCTCTGCTCTTGTCTGCAGCCCAGCAATATGGCAGCTGTGTGGGAAATGTAATGGTGGCGCTGGTGGTCTCTTCTCTAGTAATCTGTTTTCTCTCTGGTGTCTGTTCTCTTCAGTTCTCTGTCTCTCCTGCCACTGCAAGACCCGATTCTCCCGTGTATGCAAATCTGCAAGAGCTGAAGATTTCTCAGTCCAATCTCCCCCCACAGCCCAGTGCAGCCCCCGTGCAAATCACAGGGGAGTGGGAAACGCACAAAGATAACACTGGACGTTTCTATTACTATAATAAGGCGACCCAGGAGCGAACATGGAAGCCGCCGCGCTGCACCAAGGACGCCAGTAGGGGAGAGTCCTTTTCTCAGGCAGATCACGAGGTAGGTAGTCGAAAATCAGCGTGATACTGCTATATGGCCACGAGCAGACCACCTACAGGAAAACGCACCAAGGCTTGTCGCAGAATGGACGCGGTTCTGGTTCCAGCCACGTTCCTGGGTTTAATGTGGGACACAAGCCCTCCTTACTCTATGGGGCAGAAGTATCCAAAGGATCTAAACAAAAAAAAAAATAGTATTTTTTCCCATAACCAATCACAGCACAACTTTCATTGTACAAGAGCTCTATAAAAAATGAAAACCAAGCTCAGATTGGTTGATATAGGCAAGACAGTCTCCGCTTTGATAAATCAGACCCTATATGCTTAGGTAGGATGAGAGAAAACCTTTACGGTAGTTTCTCCTTAGCGGTCGGGCACATCAGTAGTATCTGAGCTGCAGTACCAGAAAACCGCCACTATGCGGTATACAGAGCTGTAAGCTGCTGATTGTGGGGAGGTCAGGGGTCAGACTTCTGCCCACTAATACAGTGGCATGTCAAAGTTTGGGCACCCCTGGTCAAAATGACTGTTGTGAACAATTTAAGCAAGTTGAATATGAAATTAACTCTAAAAGGTCTAAAGTTAAAGATGTCACATTCCCTTTGTATTTTAGGCAAAAAAAAAGTATGTTTTCATCTTTTACATTTTAAAAATTGGAAAACTTGAGCAGCTCTCTGAAATGTTGCTTGGTCTTCCGGACCTTATCTTGACCTCCACTGTTCCTGTTAACTGCCACTTCTTAAATACATTTTGAAGTGAGGAAAGGGCAACTTGAAAATGCTTTGCCATCTTCTCAGAGCCTTCTCCTGCTTTGTGGGCCTCCACCATTTTCATTTTCAGAGTTCTAGGCAGCTGCTTAGAAGAACCCATGGGCTAATTAAAGGGAATCTGTCACCCCAAAATTCGCCTATAACCTGCGGCCACCGGCATCAGGGGCATTCTGTAATGCTGTAGATAAGCCCCCGATGTCACCTGACAGAAGAAAAACAGGTTACCGTATTTTTTAGCATATAAGACGACTGGGTGTATAAGACGACCCCCAACTTTTCGGGGGGTAATCTTATACATCGGGTGTGTCTTATACGGCGTGTGCAGGGAGCGGCCCCGGATGGTTCCCAGGGTCTGGAGGACAGGAGACTCTCCTTCAGGCCCTGGGATCCATATTCATGTAAAAGAAAAAGAATAATAAAAAAAAATATGGATATACTTACCTTCCGACGGCCCCTGGAGTTCTCCCGGTTCACGCGACCGCGACGTCACAAAGGTTATTCGCTGCGCGCAATGCATCCCTGGGAACGGAAGCCACCGCATGCACCGCGGAGAACTGGGAGAACTGCAGGGGCCGTTGGCAGGCGTACTTTGCCCTGTTGAGGGCAGCATAAAGTACTGCAGTGTGCAGGCGCTGGGCCTCTCTGACCTTTCCCGGCGCCTGCACACTGCAGTACTTTGCTCTGCCCTCAACAAGACAGATAAAGTACGCCTGCGCCGGAGCCGCGGCAGGAAGAAAAGAAGAGGACGTCATCGCATGAAGATGGGAGGCGCCGGACCCGGATCGCGACACCCATCAGACCGGACCGCCCCGAGGTGAGTATAATGTAACCTGTTATTCTTACCTTTCAGGTTACATCGGGGGCTTATCTACAGCATTACAGAATGCTGCAGATAAGCCCCTGATGCCGGTGGATGCAGCTTATAGGCGAAATTTGGGGACCTTTAAGGTCTGAAACCTTGCTGAAAACTTGGTCAAAGGTATCTGAGCACAAAAATCTCCAAGTGTTCCCAAACTTTTGCATCGTCCCATTTTCTTTTTTTGTAATTTTTAAAATGTAAAAAGTGACACTATACCGTATATTTATTTGCCTAAAAGACAAATTAAATGTCATCTTTTACTTTTTAGGCCTATTTAGAGATAATTTCATCTACAACTTGTTTAAGTGTTCAGAATAACAGTCATTTATAACTCCAGACTTATAACCTGGGAGATCTCCCAATGTATTTGCAGAACTTGTTTGTAGGGCTTCAGTAGTCGGATGTTTTTCGGGGTTCTCTTTTGGCCTCCGTCTGACTTGCCTACTTTGGGAGACTAGGACACTTCCTTCGGTGTGGTCCTTATAATACTCTGTATACCCATAAGTGACATGCGGCTGCAGTTAAAGGGGCCTTCTACTTTCAGGAAAATGGACCCCAAACATTCCAAAATAACAAACTGAGCCGGTACTCGCCCTCCCCAACTCCAGCGCTGCCATCCTGCCGCTGCAATGGTGACATTCCAACAGCATGTATCGCCGCCGTTCAGAGCTCAGCGGCTCTTTCCAAGCTAGACGGCACTAGCCGCAGAACTCAACTCGGACAATGTGCATTGTATAGGCAATCACTATGTGACATCACTGCATCATCCAAGACCTGAGCAGACGCGGGAAGCCAGTGCTAGACCTGGGAGGCTCTGTTATTTTACAGCATTTTGGGTCCACTCTCTTGAAAGTGGAAAACCTCTTTAAGTATTATCTATCTATCCCAACCTGCTTTATTAATCAGATTTTTTAAAAATAATTTTTATGTTAAGAACTTCTGTATACAGTTGAGTAAAAAGTGTTGTAGAACCCTGATCAAGTAGCTGCGCTGGACCACAGCCCTGCGAACCTCCTCCTAATTGTCAGCATCCTGGCACCTCTTCTGATTAAAAGGCCTTGCACGACGTCTATGACATGACATAAGCCAAGTCATCGTGCTGGGCACTCTAATCAGAAGAGGCTCCAGGGATGGAGGAGGTTCGCAGAGCTTTGGTTCGGCGGCCACAGACCATGGACAAAGCCACAAACGAGGCCTAGTGTAGCATCATCAGTAAGAGAGGCATACTATTTCCCCACCGTTGTTCATGCCCCTATCCATATTATTTTTGGCTGTTTACGATACTACACACTTGTTTATACCTCTACGTCTTCCAGTCTTTCACACCTACTCTCATTTTATTATTGGCTCTTGTCCATGCCCCTACCCATTTTATTATTGCCTATTGTCCATGCCCCTACCCATTTTATTATTGCCTATTGTCCATGCCCCTACCCATTTTATTATTGCCTATTGTCCATGCTCCTACCCATTTTATTATTGCCTATTGTCCACGCCCCTACCTATTTTATTATGGTCTGTTGTCCATGCCCCTATTAGCTGTTTTAGCATGCCTCTACATTTTCCACTCCTTCTCCCCTCTGCCCATTTTATTATGGCCTGTTGTCCATGCCCCTACCCATTTTATTATGGCCTGTTGTCCATGCCCTTTCCCATTTTATTATTGCCTGTTGTCCATGCCCCTTCCCATTTTATTATTGCCTGTTGTCCATGCCCCTACCCATTTTATTATGGCCTGTTGTCCTCGCCCCTACCCATTTTATTATGGCCTGTTGTCCATGCCCCTACCCATTTTATTATGGCCTGTTGTCCATGCCCCTACCCAATTTTATTATGGCCTGTTGTCCTCGCCCCTACCCATTTTATTATGGCCTGTTGTCCATGCCCCTACCCATTTTATTATTGCCTGTTGTCCATGCCCCTTCCCATTTTATTATTGCCTGTTGTCCATGCTCCTTCCCATTTTATTATTGCCTGTTGTCCATGCCCCTACCCATTTTATTATTGCCTGTTGTCCATGCCCCTTCCCATTTTATTATTGCCTGTTGTCCATGCTCCTTCCCATTTTATTATGGCCTGTTGTCCATGCCCCTACCCATTTTATTATTGCCTGTTGTCCATGCCCCTTCCCATTTTATTATTGCCTGTTGTCCATGCTCCTTCCCATTTTATTATTGCCTGTTGTCCATGCCCCTACCCATTTTATTATTGCCTGTTGTCCATGCCCCTTCCCATTTTATTATTGCCTGTTGTCCATGTTCCTTCCCATTTTATTATTGCCTGTTGTCCATGCCCCTACCCATTTTATTATGGCCTGTTGTCCATGCCCCTTCCCATTTTATTATTGCCTGTTGTCCTTGCCCCTACCCATTTTATTATTGCCTATTGTCCATGCTCCTACCCATTTTATTATTGCCTATTGTCCACGCCCCTACCTATTTTATTATGGTCTGTTGTCCATGCCCCTATTAGCTGTTTTAGCATGCCTCTACATTTTCCACTCCTTCTCCCCTCTACCCATTTTATTATTGCCTGTTGTCCATTCCCCTACCCATTTTGTTTTTGGCTTTAGCAATGCCACTTTGTCATTCAATATTTTTAAAAAAGATTCATGGCAGATGTTTCTCAAATGATTGTCTGCATATCCCCAAACCCATTCACAGTGACAGGGAATAATTTAAAACCTCATTGGGTTTCAGCCATGCGGTAAAGCAGGGGTGGGGGATATATTTTTTTTTTTTTCTGCCAAGGGCCATTTGGATATTTACACCATCCTTCGGGGGAGGTACAAACACCGCCCACAAAGTGCATCGTGACTCTGGCACTGGTGTCAGGACGTAATCTTTCATTGCATGCCCTTCACTGTTCAGTAGTGAACACTGTGTCTGTGCTAACAGAGCAAGAAGAAATTAATGAGCTGGTTGTAATCAAAATACTGCTGCCTGCCCAAGAATGCGGACCCTGAGAATCTACTCGGGGGCCTCATAAAAGGTCATCGAGGGCCGTAAATGGCCCTGGGGCCTGAGGTTCCCCACCCCTGCGGTAAAGTATTGTGCTTTATCTGATTGTGTAGTGGGATATGTAGCCTGTCCATTTCATTCTGGTGCTTGTTTAATCTGCTATAGGTGACAGATTAAACATTACTATGCCTTCACAGCATCTGAAGTTATGATCTGATCTAACTTTAAAGAAGCTTCTTGGTTTTTTTCCTTTTAATGCATTTTAAAGCGTAACTGTTTCTTTTTTCCAGTTCATAAATTAATAGTGCTGTCAAAATAAGCAATTTTGTAATATCTTAATCTAAGAAATCTGCAGCTTTTACCTCCTGGATTGATCATTTACTCTCAATTCATATGTAAAATCCAGGAAATCTGTATTCGGGAAAGACACATTTTCCAATTACTTAGATGGGAGAAAACAGTTGATGTTTTTAAAATTCTATGGAGGGGGAGGAACTAGAGGTGGAGACAAGACATTCTACTGCATGTTGTCCTGAAACCACGGTTACAGTTCTCCATAGAACTTAATGAGCACCAATGGTCATCTTCTTTCTCGCTAATGGGAAAATCTGTGTTTACTGAAGACCATTTTTAACTGTGAATGGATAAATTTGAATATTATGGATCAGTTCAAGAGAAAAAAATGTAATTTCTGTAAAAATATATATTACAACGTTACTTATTTACTTATTTTCACGCTCTCTATTGATCTCTGAAAAAAGGTTAAAAAAGCTGTTTCGAATGGTATTGTATCAGTAGTATCAACCTTCCTAAGCCGTCTATATAAGCACGTAGGTCATAGGAAGTTAACGTAGATAAAATGACAACATCAGCAAGGAGTTTGTATGTTCTCCCCGTGTTTGCGTGGGTTTCCTCTGGGTTCCTCCCACATTCCAAATACTGATAGGGAATTTAGATTGTGAGCCCCAATGGGGACAGTGATGATAATGTGTGCAACCTGTAAAGCGCTGCGGAATATGTTAGCACTATATAAAAATAAAGATTATTATTATACCTTGATATTTGTGATCTGATGTCTTATTCCAGAGAAATTCACATTTTTATTAATTTGTAAATGAGCTGTTAAGATCTATGGGTGGGACATAATAATCTTTTATTTTTATATAGCGCTAACATATTCCGCAGCGCTTTACAGTTTGCACACATTATCATCACTGTCCCTTATGGGGCTCACAATCTAGAATCCCTATCAGTACGGAATGTGGGAGGAAACCGGAGAACCCGGAGGAAACCCACGCAAACATGGAGAGAACATACAAACTCATTGCTGATGTTGTCCTTGGTGGGATTTGAACCCAGGACTCCAGCGCTGCAGTGCTATCCACTGAGCCACCATCTACCTGAGAAATCTACCTTTGGATCTTGTTGTAAATGAAAGGAGGAGTTACCAGTGTGTGACATGTAGATCAGAAGACCAGGCTGTCGGTTATTACTGGTCTCTCACACTGGTAACTCTCCCCTTTTGTTTCTAATGATCTCTGGAGGCAGATTCTCGGGGAGATCTATGCCTGGCTCATAGATCTTAACAGCTCATATCAGAAAATCTTGGATTCCCCTGGATAAGACATCAGATATCAAGGTATCATCAAATTCATCTTCATATGACCTAAATGCCCACATAGACGGCTTATGATGGTTGATCCTACTGATAGATTCTCTTTTAAGCTTTTCTCGTTTGGCTTAAGAGACCGTCATTCTCTGCTGATATAATGTAGGGGGTTCAGGCATTACCTTTATTGTAATAAATGTGGACCTGATTTTGGGGCACTTGCTAATGTATAGGGAATTGCAGGGGTTTTTTTTTCTGCACTTGTTTGGGTAGTCTGTTTCCTGTTCTCACAATGGACAGTCATGTGACCAGTTTTCTCCAATCAAAAATCACTTCACGCGAGAGCTGTTTTTCAATTGGTGGATACTTTGGACAGGTCGGGTCACATGTTCCCCTCTCAGCCGCCACTTTGTGGACAGTAGAGCTGCGGAAGCTTTGAGGAAGGAGGAGAATCTGTAATACTTATATATTATTAGTAAGTGTCATTAATCATGTACCCAACGCATTTGTTAATAATAAAGTGGCTATGCCCTTTAATATTTTTCTGTTAAGTCATTCAAAATGCAAAAGTTAGTCTTTAATTGGAATAATTTAAAATACTCCTGTCTAGATATTGCTATTATATAGGCTGAAATGTTATATGTGGGCAGCACGGTGGCTCAGTGGATAGCCTTGCAGCGCTGGAGTCCTGGATTGGAATCCCACCAAGAACAACATCTGCAAGGAGTTTGTATGTTCTCCCCGTGTTTATGTGGGTTTCCTCCCGCACTCCAAAGACATACTGGGGATTCTAGAGTGTGATCCCCCATGGGGGACAATAATCATTATATCTGTAAAATGATGGCGCTATAAAAGTAATATAAAATGTGTAATGGCGCCCTCTGCTGGTCTTTGTCTTCCTTCTCTGAACATCCACCTGATGTGTGTGGTACCAGCGGTCACACATGCCCGGTAGCTCAGTCCCATCTCGTAGATCCGCTTTTATTCGGTGGATGCAATGAGAAGAAATTAATAGAATCCTATTGGCGTCAAAATAAGTTTATAATAGCAATATCCACACAGAGTATTTTTTTTTTTTTTTTTTATAAAGACAAGACCAAAGTAATGCATAATTTATGACATTGCTACTTAAAGGGAATGTGTCATCAGAAAGTCCCCTATTCTTTAAATCAGGTTTGTGTGCTAAATAAATTTCTCATGTTTCCTTATTTATATCTAATGTGTTGTATTATGACACAATTCTTGCAATTTTCACTCCGGCCACGAAGTCTTGTATTAGACTCCCCCCTTCCTGTTCTGTACTGATGTTTTTTCAGGAGTCTCATTATCACCACAGACAGGATTACAATGAAAGGTAACGCTGCTATGCTCAGTAGGTAACCCAAGGCTCACAGAAGGTGATATCTCGGCTCCTCATCCTTCTCAGTTGCCCAGATTAGAGCATGCCCAGTTTATACTCCTATACAAAAATGGGTCCAGAGCCAGTATAAAAGTCCATGTGAAGAAGAGGAAGCAGGAGTCTATTATTGGGTCTGGTGACCATTGTGAAACATGCAAGATTTTATTATATTTATGTTAAATACCGATCATGATATAAAAAAAAAAAAAAACAGGAAAAAAATATTTAAAATAAACATTTAACTTATCTACTGTCATTTTCTGATACTCATTCCCTTTTAAGTAAAAATTACACTTTTCACTATTCGTATCTTCGCTTTTTTTGCTGATTGATTTTTTTTTTTTTTTTCTCCTTACTTGCACTGATCATCTTTGTGCTTGAGCTTTACTTTTTTCCAACTCTTTCTAGCAAATTTCCGCCGAAGAAAACTTTCACAACGCTTGTGACAACAATCAGTCAGATAGTCTATATGGTTCTCCTCCCAAGGGTTGGTCAGAAGAACTGGATCAGCATGGCCATACCTTCTTTGTCAATGACCAAACCAATGAGAAGGTACTTCTGTGATCATTTCCATGTTTTCTTCCCCATTTCTGTCTTTGATGATCTCCTTGTAATTTGCCTGATCTAGTCTAGTTTAGGTAACTTTATATGGTTAAAGTTTGCGATTTGGGGGCACTGGTGGGTGGGTGGTCTAGTCTGTATGCCAGAGATGGGGAGAAACAACTGGTACTAGTGATGAGCGAACGTGCTGGGATAGGGTGTTATCTGAGCATGCTCTGGTGCTAAGTGTGTGTTCGGCAGACTCGAAAAATATCTGAGTCCCTGCAACTGCTCGAAAGCCGCAACACATTCAGTGAATGCCTGTTTGTTCTGTCGAACAGCCGCGAGACTTGGAGCCGCAGGGTCTCAAACATATTTTTCGAGCACGCCAAAGATACTCATTTGGCACCCGAGCATGCTGAGATAACACCTTATCCCAGCACATTCGCTCATCACTAACTGGCACCAGACTTTTCTTACTCCTAATCTAAAAATGTAACCTCTTCGTTTTGCACTATTATAGGACCGAGACATGAAGGAGCACAATGGTTGTCACCAGTGTAAGCTTGTCGGTAATTTATTTCATATTTTTGATATTAAAATCTCATTACAGTGGATAAAGCACGTGGACGATCAAGGCCGACCGTATTACTACAGCGCCGATGGATCGCGCTCGGAGTGGGAGCTGCCAAAGGTAAGTGATTACCTGTTTATCTAAAGGATAATTCCCATCATCGGAAATAGTTACAATTGCAAAGTGCTTGTAAAACCATCAACTTTGCAGTTTACCAAGTCCTCTCTTCTCAAAAATGGGGATTTCAGTTTTATTGGTTACCGGGCCTTTTCTAGGGCACCGCTGCAGTCTATCAGCAGCGTCCGAACATGCACGTCGCTTACATGCTCTTTCCTGTAGAGCTTGGAAGCGTTACTCTGAAGCGAGCTGGATTCGGTCAGCTTTAGCCCCTCCGTGTTTCTCCAGTGCCGCAGAGGCAAGGCTAGCCACATTGGCAGCATCGGAGAGAGCTTAGTTGTGGTCAGCTGCGTGACCGTTCTGCAGGATCGAAGCAGAAGTGCCCCGCACCCTGGCAAGGTGGAAGCCGAAAGGTGGCGAAAAACTGCAAAAGAAGCTGAAAAAACACCTTCAAGGACTATAAGATTGTGCTCATAACATCTATGTAAAATGCAAAGTTAATGGTAGCGGGGCAAATAAGTTATAATAATCTCAATGCTATGTGATTTGATAAATCGGTGCTTGCCGATATCATTGTGATGGGAATGTGTCCTGTAGTTGGCCCCGAATGTCTCCCCGTAATGGTACACCTAGATTGAGCCAGGCTATGACAGTCCCGTTATAGGCAGGACTACTGCACAGCGCGTTTCACTACAGTCTTATGAGTATCAGTGGCAAAACAGCTGGACACCACATCGCCGCCCATCTCAGCTTGCCATGTTAGGCGAGGGCTACACGATGACGTGTCACACTACGTTGAAATTGTAATGTCGCCTTGTGATGTAGCATCTTATGATTTCCTACGGTGGGGCACTGCGATCTGGAACTGCGACAGACATGCAAATGTGTTGTATTTTGTGTCGATGGTCGCGCGCACAACTACCTTACCTTAGACTTTATTGCGAGTCACGTGACTTTTGGGCGATTTGGCCGTTATTTTTATTTTTTACAGTAAATCACAGCTCAGATATTTTTACATCACGCTGTCGCACGAAACGTATCTTTATAGCCCCAGCCTCAATCGGACTCTTCTATAATTATGGTGGGATCTACGGAGTCTTTGTGGCGGAGCTCGTTACATCCATATTTCTCAGTATTGCCATCGCTTTTCATTTATCTCCAAAGTTCTACGGTGTTATATTTTTTTTTTGTATTTTTTTTTTTTAGTATAATTCCTTATTACCCCCTCATCAGAGAGAGATCACTAAAAGCCGGAGTCTTGATAGAAAGTTTCAAGAACCCATTGTTTTAACCAAGTGGCGGCACAGCACCTATCTGCTGGAGGCCAACGACAAGGTAATGTGAAGTCGTCGTTTACCAGGTCACCGTGACATACTGTCAGCGCAGCAGTGACCCAGACGCTCAGGCATTGTTCTGTATATCCGGCTATGGCGGTGGCATCAATCACCAGCAGTCGTATGTGTAACCCTATAGCTCCGACAGAAGCCAGTAATGACATTAACAGGTCCATTTTGTTTTTTACAGTTGCATATCAAGCAAAAGCGTAATTCCTCTGAGTATTACATACCTAGCCCTGGTTTTTTGACCTCATCTTATTCTATGAAAGTTAGTATTCTGTCTCCGGTGTGTGCTTGCTTGCCAACACATGTCCACATTCCAAAAATTCTTCCGATCTGTGAATATGCTGAATATGCTTGCCTGCCTGCTGTGTAATGGCGGAAAGAAAAGTGCTTCTGATCTTAACAGGACGAGTATGGCCCCGATATCCTTCTCCAGGACACTTCTTTTGGCATCCATGATCAATCTTAATGTAATGGTGGTCAGATTATCCCCCTTGTGGACCCCCTATAGTCATTCTGCAAAGCCAATGGAGGTTTAAGTGAACGAGAAAAGAAGACGCAGGGAAGGAACAACATTTTACCACCCTTTAAAGGGAATGTATCGTTTACTTAGTTCTAGTCGTTTTTGGTAATTTACTATGTAGCTTTTTTTTATTTTTTTTATACAAAATAAGGCCATATTGGAGGCATCACCAGCCCCCTGATTAATCTATAGGCCATTCCTCAAGGTGTGTTTTCTTTATGGCATCTTCAATGAATTCAATTTAATTGTTAGAGATAAGTCGGTAGACATACATCCAAGGAATGAGGGATGAATTCACAGTCCTCCGTATAGTGTTGGGTACAATACAGCTATGCTTATGTATAGTAGATGTGGATCCCACCAGTATATCCCACCAGTGGGACCTACACCCCTCTGGAGAACAGGGCTCTGACATGTGTATCTGACAGTGGGAGGGATGTCCGAATTACCATTCATCTGTATCAGAACTCTGGCCACATCTCCAGTGAAACCAGTATACCACCTATTCCCTAGGCCTAGGTAGATACCGATACCATTGATTGGACCCGCATCTACTATGCGTTTATGGTATACTCAGTAAATATGCTATAAATTTACAAGATACAAAATACCCTTCAGTCCCCATCCTCTGCTGACTCTGCCCCAGTCTACACAGCAAAGCTGAGAAGTGAACTGGGACAGACAGGAATTGTCAGCCTATTGTGTCTGATTTTAGTGGTCATCGTGACAACAGATACTGATGTCAAATGACTCCTCTCCAATTTTGTGTCCTTTTTTTTTCTGATGATACATTCCCTTTAAATGGAACGGCATTTTCTGCCCTCTTGTTCGGATTTGACCGGTTACTATACCCATACCCTCATTTAAAGGGATCCTGACAATCTTCTCGTTAGTCTCAAAATTTGACCTTGGTCCTCAGGGTGTTTGCTCCGATACTTTTCTTTCTGTTTCATTTTGCAATTTTTTATAAAATTAGCTAGTACAACAAATCCAAAATCTGAAATAACAGCCCGAATCATTCCTGTGTATCTGCATACGCATGTTATTAATTCCTTCTGGTAATTATGGCCTCAGATGGGCTTTTTTTTTCTTCTTATTTTAGTTGCTGATATCGGGTAACATTACTAACAGTAATTGTATTTATCCAATCTGGATGTGTACGTGTCCCCGTCCCATGTGTCAGATATGGACCTTTTTTGCCCAGTCATTATAATGTCTGTAAACGTGCCTGTGCAGATACGGTATATTGTAGCCCTCTCCATCTGACCACACGGCCCAGCCTGCCTCTGCGCCCCTGGGCCAAATAAATAGATCGCCATTCAATTTGTCAAGGCACAACCGTGGTCAAATTGAATGAAATGTGGTGTTTGAGCCCTTCGCATCGGTCATTTTCTATCTCAGCTGCAACCTGTTTTTCATTGATCCTAACACACTTGGCAGTACCCCGTGTAACTGCGGCTGAGGATTGTGGCACATTTGATCCATACACTGCAATATTCGACCATTATTTGAGACCCTTTAAGAAGGCATGCTTAGCATACTTTACTTACTGTAAATCCACAGTTGAGAAAGGGGGCACATAAAGGGGTTATTTCCACTTTCATAGATGAATATTGTCAGGAAAATAAGTACTTTTGCAATTTACGGCTTGTTAAAAAATTTCACAAGTGAAATATTGAGATATTAACACTTTTGTTTACATTCCGTTGCCTAGGAGATCGACCACCGCTGCTGTCTAGCTTGTCAAATTAAGCACTGCGCTGAAGCTGGTGAGAGATTAGAAGATGACAACGTCCTCCTGCGATCCTGGTCAACTTCAAAGCAGTGCTTACAAACTCCTTAAAAAAGAGCTTGTAAGCACTGCACATATTCTGCTGTCTAGCAGTGGTGGTCGGTTTCCATTCAATCAGCTGTAAGCAAAAGGAAAAAGTGTTCATATGTCACGGACAGATGACTATTTTAGTAAGCCGAAAATTGCAAAACTGCTTGCATTTACAAGCACTTTCCGACAATACCCATATAGGAAGATGGGGGTGGGTGGGTTATCCCACAAGCAGCCTCTATCATCAGTCCATAGGATCAGCGATAAATGTATGATTGGTGGAGGTCTGACCACTGGTACCATTATAGTTCCTATAAATGTGGGTCCTGTAGTTATCGCTCCGTTTACTCCTTGCAGTAACACTTTTTGATCAATGCTCCCATGAACAGTAAATGGAGCTTTGTCCATACAAGCACACTTCTGACCCATTCACACAGGGACAGTGGGGTTCTCAGCAGTCTGACCCCCACTAATTATAATTACCACTGATCCTCTGATTAGTTCACAAATGCCATTCAGACAACCACATATTGATATTATATTGGCTTCACTTGGGGTCCTGGAGCCCTAGATACATTTGGCATAAAAGCTAGGAGTTTTTCTTTAGTTTTACACCAGGGTGAAATGCATCATGAGTCGTGTATGTGGAAATGCTTTCTCCAGATCATGGTTACAGGGAATCTGTCAGCAGGTTTTTTGCTATGTAATCTGAAGGTAGCATGATGTAGGGGCTGAGACCCTGATTCCAGCGATGTCATTTTCTAGGCTGTATGCTGTTGTTTCAATAAAATCAATGTTTTATCACCAGCAGATTATCACTACAGGACTAGTTATCTCGTGCCTTCTGGTCCAACTGCGCCCCCAAACCACTGATTGGCAGCTTTCTGTGTACATTGTATATTTACAGAAAGATGGCAATCAGTGGTGTGGGTGTTACACAGGGCTCTGCTTTCAGAGCTCTGCTATTTCTGCAGCAAAGAAAGCTGATTGTATTAAAATGACAGCATGCAGACTAGTAAGTGACACATCGCTGGAATCGGGCTCAGACCCTACATCATGCTACTCTCACATTACATGGAAAATAACTGCTGACAGTCCATTTAAAGTCCTTGTTCTCCTTTGCAACTAAATTTGATATGGAAAGAGAAGCAAGTAGGAAATTTTCAAAAAATACTTTTTCCATGATTTCTTTCTATAGCTGCTATATAGACCCATGTCTTCACGGTTAACAAACTCTTTCTTGCTGTAGCAATCAGAGTTCCCCCTTTTTTTCCCCCCTAAACAGCTCGGGTAAAATGAAAGTTGCACTGACTGTTTGCTGTGGACAAAAAAAGATCCTATGTCCTTTTAAATAGATTTTATAAATCTGCCCCTTTATCATCCAATTGTGATCCTTCTGTCTTACTTTTCTAACAAAATGTCTCCAATTCAAGAATAGTGGTGGGGCAATGGGAAAAAAAAGTATTGACTGTAGGATCTGACTACGCAAGATTTGTAGTCTGTTACCTCGGAGATGCATAGATCTGCATAGGAGCTATAGAAAATATAGATTTTTTTCCATTATGAGCACATTGGAACCACAAAAAAAAGGGTTTTTAAACTAAGCTAAAGATTTCCACATACACGGGCCTCTTATATCAAAATTGACTTTGCCCCCCAAAAATGTCCCCTATGCCAGCAGCAATCCGAGTTTCCAGAAGCAGCGCTCTGATGGCTCCTGTGGGTAGGCGCTGGCATTTCTGTAGTGAGTTGGTATTGTAGTGTCTACAGGATCTTACCCATGATCTTCAAACTATTCTTTAAACTCTTAATTTGGGCTTCTTTACGGGCACTTCATTGGGCCACAAATATATGTAGTATTTTTTATAATTATATTAATAATTCCTAGATGCCAATGAAGTAATTTTCAGCCTGCCTGTCGGGTGTCATTTGTCCAGATTTGCTTTTTGGATGTAGTGTACGGTTTGCTGTGGGTTTTCTTCTTTTTTCATTTTCTTTCTAAATTGAGAGTGAAAACCCGGCCGTCTCTCACTCCCAGACAGGCGTTGTGATCAGAATAAAATGTAAAACATGCCTTCATTTTATAGGAACCGACCACTCCGTCAAAGCAACATTTTCCTGATATCGAGACATCGCCGTCTTCTCCAAAGCACCAGTCTACGGTCAGTTCTTCGCTATTTCCAGGGTAATGTCAGGTGGCATTGTCCCTTGTAGCTTCAAGGATGACGGGAATTTCTCAGAAGTGGCAGAAGGAAAGAATGTTCGCTTGTTACATTCTTAGAATCACAGTTTTCTCTACAGCAGAGCTCTGAATGCTGAGCTCTGTATAACTTCACCCACACCACTGACTCGCAACGTTTTATCAATATATATTGTACACAGAAAGCTGCCGCAATCAGCAGTGCAGGCGTGGTTGGACTAGACGGCACTAGACACCTAGTCCTGCAGTTTTAAAACACTGATTTTATTGAAACGGCAAAACACAGGTTAGTAAGTGACTCATCACTGGAATCAGGCTCTCTGCCCCTATATCTCATATTACATAGGAAAAGCCTGCTGACAGATTTCCTTTAAATAAATATCTATATTATATATAGATGTATAGCATTAATTTTGGTCTAGTCGAGGCTTTGGGTTGAGAACCATGTTGGTTAGTCTGCATGTACACAAGGCTACTTGCACACTTTTTGTACCTTATTTCTTGAGTCTGTCGGGGGCTACGCTATGGGCAGGAGGCTCAGACACGGTGTGAAATAAATCTTTCACTCATCACATTAGGTGGTGGTCAGAGATATTTGATTTATTTGTTAAACACATTGGATGAGTATTCTGTGTGATACTTTACAAAGGTTCCTTTTGCACCAACCTAATAAAAAAAAAAATCGCGGCAGTATATTTTAATATCCATAATAAGTGGTCTCCATTACCCACTTTTAGTTTCTATAAAATGCACAATGCTTTTAATTTGCGCTATACAACCCAAACCTTAGGTTTTGTTCACAGCAGCGTCATCTTTTTGGTATTTTGCTGTATCATTATGCATTAAAAATAAATTCCCAAATTCTTGTAATTTTTCCCTCTGACCATAATAATAGACCAATACACCCTGATGGAAGTCCTGTTCTGCAGAGGTGACTTGTCAGCCATCATCTCGGCACATAGGTCCAGTACATAACACCGGATACATCATTTATAACAGGCGATGGTCACAGCTCACCTCCTCCCTCTCCCTTCACAATCAGCTCTAGACAGGTGTCAGATCCGCTCTGTGGCTGCTCAAACCAAATAATCACCCACCTCTCTCCCCAAAAATAATGTCCAAAAAATGGAATAAAAAAATGTACAACCATAAATGTAAAAGTTTATAAAAAAAAAAAATATATATTTAACAGATTTGCCACACCTGATTTAAGTGTGAACAGGACCTTACAAATAGTTTTTTTAAATAAATATTTCTCTTTGTTTCCCATCTTGCAGAATAGAGGCTAATTTTCATCGATTTATTTTCTCCTGCAGGATCAAGAAAAGTATGGCGTGCTAAATGTCACCAAAATCACCGAAAATGGGAAAAAAGTTAGGTCAGTACGATCAGCGATGTATTAACACCTCGTCACGTTGTTGTATCCATGAGGAAGAGTTCCGACGGACTATTCGTCATTAACCCCTTCCTGACAGCGCAAATATGGTTTTCTGCACCCGATTTTCTGGGGAATTACGGCCCCACCTGTGAACATTTTGCACCTCTGCCGCGCTGCTCAGCAGTCCTGTACAATGCTGCGCCTGTTACAATCACAGGTATGACATTAAATAATCTCTCCTGGTGTTTCAGAAAGAACTGGACGTCGTCTTGGGCTGTTCTGCAGGGGTCATCTATATTGTTCCAGAGCACCGGAGCCAGCTGGGTAAGGACGGCCGCATTAAATCCTCGCCTTGTCTGCTGACGATGGCAGTAAACGCTGGAAACTACACCATTTTATCATGTCGAGACCCCCAGTGTCCGGGCTGCCTGTTCTTAATTACACAAACAGGACTGTGTCCGCCAAATTATACGTTTATTTCCATTTCCTTTTTATAAACTAATTGGCCTCTTTTTTTTTTTTTTTTTTTTTTTTTTTTTTAATTTGAGAACTTTGTTTATGGAATGCTTTAGAGTTAATGTATTGGATTTTTTTTTTTTTAACCATTTGATAGCTTGGAAACAATGACCTGCTATAAAATTGCTAGCCAGTTTACGGCAGCTGCAAAATGTGAGTTTAGGGTAGTACTGATTAGGTGTTTTAATGGGATTATTTAAAAACCTACAAAAAAAATTAATTACCACTTGAAAAATAACTCCAAATTAAATTTTATTGCTTATATAAAATATTAAACATTACATATAACGTTACACAAAAGAGGGTTCATGGAAAACGCATCAGACGCATTTTTTTTTTTTTTTCAGTTCTGAATACCGAAAACTCTTTATGTGCACTATTAAGTTCTCATGTGTAGGTTAATAGGATTATTTGTTAGGCAGGGCTCCAGGAAAAAAAAAATGAAAAAAAAAAATTGGACACCATGGTCCATGCACCTGTCTACAGGATTAACTGACTTTGGAGAGATCATCTGAGCAACTAGTGTATGTACAGAGTTCTCCAGACTTTATCATGACACCTGATTGGGCATGTTTAATTTCAGCATGCCCAATCCTTTGTCTCCCGTAGGAAATAAGATGCTGCTAGAAAGGGGTCTAACAGCAGATTGCTTTCCTTTTTCTACTGAACCTATAAACTAGAGACCGGGGGCTGACGTTCAGTAAGACCATATGATGTTCACATATGGTCAGCATTACTTGTTCCCTTGATTACAATAAAAAAAGCCAGTATCTTCAGAATAAAGTACTGTCCTCTCATCGATTATATATTTTTTTTCTTTTTCTATCATGAGTTTAAACCTCTTGATAATTATTTTTACAGTTGAAACTGTTACATTATGGCCTTGGAGATGGTCTTCTACCATTTAGACTGCTTGTGCTTGGTGGTATTAGCATTTCTTGCCTGGTTAGACAGCTCTCTTGTCTTTGCCATAGTGAACAAGGAATGGAGAATAAAGCTGTCGTTTTAATCAAATCCATTCTTCATAGCCTGATTAAAGTTATGTGTGTGTGGGGGGGGGTATTAGTTTCTGATTGTTTGCTGGTTAGTCTGATTTTGTCCCTTTTATCAAGTTCTTATTTTTGTCTCTTTTGCTTTTCTGTTTTACACGTATGAGGTTATATATGCCTCAGCAGATTCACAAAACTTTACTATGAGGGACATTTTAAATAGTGTATCTAATAGTCACAGATGCCGTTAATGTATACCGCCACCTCTCCACCATTGTGCATTATACCGATTATTTCTCCCCACTATTTGGAAACTGTTACATGAGGTCTGACTGTGAAGTTGTAGTTGTTCAGGTGCTCTGTATGTCTTCTCCTAACCTGTTCCTCTTGTTGTTCCGGGACACTGCCTCTTCCCTTTCCTCCACCAGTCCTTCTGCACCCGTTGTTCCGTCTCTGTGCTCCTCCTGTCTCTCCTCTCTGCCTGGAAAAACTCTTTCCTCCATCGTCAGCATTTTGTCAACTATGTAAATGTCGGTCCTGTATCTTCCATCATTGCATGCGCTTGCTGTTTGCACGATGAGCATTCGACTATGCTTCCCTCTATGGAAAACAATTCACCAGTAATGTATAAAGTAAAGTTTATAAAGTAAAGATCCGCTCACTATAAAGACCGAGTAATAATGATTCAGAATTACAAAAGTATAAACCTTTCTCTTAGAAAAATTGTAAAGGAAAGAACGCCCGTAGGCTGAAATTGTAATGACGGGCAGGGGCCCTGAATCATGGGCCCCATAGCGGCCGCCATGGACAGTAGTACGCCCCTACATTTAGGATGACCACTAAGGATAAGGAAGGTTCAGCAATATCTTTGGACCGGACAACCCCTTTAAATTCCATTATCTTTTCTTTTTTTCCCGATGTTCTTTTCTCCCTTAATGTAATTTCTTGTGCATTAGACATTTTGTAAGAGATCTGTGGCCAGAGTTGGAATGGGATCTCTAACATGACGTTTGTCTGTCACCTACTGTCCCGCTAGATGGCATTTCATGGTATGGATCATGCCGCCCCCATCCCATACACGAGAGGGATCTGCCGGATCTCCATTCTCTCTTCGTTCCTTGCATTGCATACCAGCCAAACATGCCACCAAATCCAGGGTCTCGTCATTACTGACCTAACAGGACGTTTCTTGTGTTTAGAAGTTCGGTGGAAACCAATCAAAACCAGAGTTCACGGTGGATCTAAAAGGAGCCTCTGTGGAATGGGCCACGAAGGAGAAATCCAGCAAAAAGAACGTTATAGAGGTAAAAGCTTGTCCTGTTCTTCATCCAACTCATGGGAGAGGTAGTATACCCAAAATAGGCGAAACAATTCACATTCCTTCCCTCTGCAATAAGGTAAATTGTTAGCATCTGGATGCCGCGCTTCTGTTATCCTAGAAGTCCGCACGGCACAGTAATGGCTGGCAGCTGTTAGTATGGACTAGAAAAGCATTGCTCAAGATCAGCGCTGCCAGCTCTTATTCATGACCACAGCTCGCATGCTTGTCAGGGTATCCCAGCATTTGTATATGTCCGCAATAGGTCCATCCAAGGGACTTACTGCGCCTGAATCCGATCACTGCTCCCTGATATCTCTGTTTGCAAGGGGGTGCAATCCACTAATAACGTGCAGGATTACAGGAGAGCTCCCATCCCGTTCAGATGCGTATAGCAGGCACGCAAGATCTCGTGATATCTACTTTGTATAGAGGATTTTCCTAATATTCTAATCCTGTCTGTGATGATAATGAGCCTGCTGAAAAGTCTCCTGTGCAGAACAAAGTGTGAGTTTAGCATTAGGCTTTTTTTGGCCAGTGCAAAACCAAAGAAAAGACCTGGAGAACATGTTGGCGTACGTGCTATGTGTAGGTGCACATTCACACTGTGGCCAGTTAACAGACAAAGTAAGGATAAAGGGTAAAAACAAAATGAGCAATTGCCCTGTAGTAACTAAAAAAAAAGTGATAGTACGTGTAAATGCCATAGGGTACACTGCCGACACTATATTGATAAAAAAACATAAAAGCCATCCCACCACGACAAGGTGTACCCCGCCATGATGGGACCTAACCAGTGTCAGAATTGTAAGATTTCTGTTATTTTTTTGTTATAAAGTAGATGGTGTTATGTAAAACATTATGAAAAAGTTGTTAAAAAAAATACTTGTATCATTAAACGTTGAGATTCTTTTTAAATAGTCGGTCAACTTATTTTACCCACCAAAATCGCAAAGTTATTAAAGCAGGTGAAACAATAAAGATGGAATAAATGTTTTATCTGGTAATGTCACCGTCCAGTTTGGCCAGTAAACCCCCCACCAGACAGAGAGGGGCCGGCCTCCTACTGATCATTACAGCCAATCAAGACCACATATCCGTATCCTCATGTCTCCTCTTACTTTCTTATTTATTTATTTATTTATTTTTTTCCAATTTCTTCTAGCTAAAAACTCCCTCAGGAACAGACCTTCTGATACAAACGGAGAATGACAATATGATCAAGGAATGGTACTCGGCACTCTGCAACACCATGGGCATTCCGGTACGCTCCTGCGAGATTCATTTGTGGGCATTTTATGGAGGACTGTGATCACCTAGAATAGATACAAGTGTAACGAGATCTCAGCTGTGAAAAGCATTGGCGCGAAAGGGCTTCAGTCTGACTCTAAACAAGAATGTTCCCATTCACTGACAGCAAGCAGAGATCTCAGAAATGCCCAACCATTTATATTACAAAGTTGTCACTGGGGTCCTCATCACCGTATCTGTTTCACCACTAGTATGTGTTAGTCCAGAGCTGCATTTATAATTCTGCACACTTCACAGCTGAATTTCTTGCATGTTCCGTGTCTGCAAATAGCTCGATCGCTCACTCTATTGTTTCCTACAGCAAGCAGCAGAAGTGAATGCACGCACGTGTATTCTCTGTTCATCTGAGCATGCATGCAGTTTTAATGGAAAGAAGGGAGTGAGCTGCTTCCTGGCATGTCTGAAGTAGTCTTATTTCCTGCGAGAAGAAAAAAAAAACGATATTGAATTCCAATATGAGGAGACCACCATGGACCTGGTGTGGCGGGGCCCGGTCACCCTGGTGTGGCGGGCCCTGGTCACCCTGGTGTGGCGGGCCCTGGTCACCCTGGTGTGGCGGGCCCCGGTCACCCTGGTGTGGCGGGCCCCGGTCACCCTGGTGTGGCGGGCCCCGGTCACCCTGGTGTGGCGGGCCCCGGTCACCCTGGTGTGGCGGGCCCCGGTCACCCTGGTGTGGCGGGCCCCGGTCACCCTGGTGTGGCGGGCCCCGGTCACCCTGGTGTGGCGGGCCCCGGTCACCCTGGTGTGGCGGGCCCCGGTCACCCTGGTGTGGCGGGCCCCGGTCACCCTGGTGTGGCGGGCCCCGGTCACCCTGGTGTGGCAGGGCCCCGGTCACCCTGGTGTGGCAGGGCCCCGGTCACCCTGGTGTGGCCAACTTTAATGCTTGTTAGGTCCTTTACTTTGAATAAGTACATGGTAAATTACATGAATTATTATCTATAAAATTTAAGAACTATGTGTAAGTGGCATGTAGACCGGCTCGGACTGGCCCACTGGATAACAGGAGAATCCTCCGGTAGGCCCCTTTTTTGGAGGCTTCCTAATGAGCAGAGCTACTACACTTGATTTGCAATTTGCAGAAAAAGCTATAATCTAATCATTCGCTAAACAAGTTAGCCAATTTAATACTACATAGAAGCAAAAGTACATTTGTCTACTAGGATCAGGTTATTTTTGCATGTAACCGAACTGTGGGCCGAAAAAATAAATGTTACTGGTGGGTCTTTGCCAGCCAGTCCAACACTACATGTAAGGAGCATAAATTGGTGAGGAGGTGATGGGTGACTCTGCCTGTAAAGTATTGTGATTACATATATTTTTGGCTGTATAGTAAAACACATTTTATTTAACATCGTAAAGGCATTGCCCACTTTGTACTTTTTTTTTTAATGTTCAGAAGGGCATTAAAAAAAGAAAAATATTCACCCCACTAATTCTCAGCTCTTCCAAGGTCCTATACCGATCTCTGATTTCTGGATATTCTTGACACATGAGGTGACCGCTCGGTGATGTCTCACCTCTGGGGCCACTAATAGACCAAGTTATTGGGGGCGGCCAAACGCTTATTAATTTTTCAATTAATGCCATTCTGACCATTCTGTCAACAAAATCTACATGGAAAATACATTTATTAAAGGGATTGTCTTTTCTTTTTCAGATAATGGAGTCTGAGGAGCCCAGTGAGGATATCGTGCCTGACTCTCCGGTAGAGAAACAAGGGAAGGATAAGCACGAGAAGGAGAAAGATCACGATTCTAAAAAGACTCGATGTAGGTGTGATCAGAGCCGCTGAAGTCACTCTAGTAGTGGTCCCAGTATTAACGCACACGGGGAAGGGAAAACCAAGCACTCGCCTATGCCAACCAATCACACCGCCACTTTCATTCCATAATTATATACACTTCATTTAGGTCTCTATGACCATATTCATTTTTTATTGTATGAGTAAAAATGTAAATATTCCACATATTATTTGTATTTTTAGCCATAAAACAAACGTCTGTTGATAATTCGGAGCAAAAGAAGACGAAAACAAAATTAAAGAAGTTTCTTACAAGACGTCCAACAATGCAAGCCGTGCGTGAGAAGGGCTACATTAAAGGTGATTTGTTTGGAAATACGGGATTTCTGCTGAAATCAGAGCAAGTTGGTGCCATAAAATAGTGAATTCACCTTAGGGATCGAGAGAGAGTTCGCATATTGCAACCGAAGTGTTTCTTTTCCACAATTTTCCAAGTTTGTTGTAAAAAAAAAAATCCACACTATGGGTGCAGCTTGTGAATACTGTGCCTATCTAATCCTGCAAGCAGTGGTAACAAGGAGACACTAGTGTCCTGTTGTTTTTGTGTTCACATCTCATTTTTGGCTTCTTCAGGGGCGCATGTTAGGAGTATTTGACAATCTTCCTACTGAAGCTAGGTATAATGTGATTTAGTTGTGTACAGTTGTTGTTTTTTTTAATGATATTCCTCTGCATAAGAACTCGTGGCAGATAGGGGCCATCTTTTCCCAAGAAATGTGGATTGAAATAATTGCAAGACGCACTAGGCTCAGGTTTCCACAGAAGCACAAATATCTAGCGTTTCGCCCATAGATCGCAATGACTGTCTATAGAAGGACATGGCTTTGTCTACCAGCTTAATGTGCCCTATCAAATTTGGCAATAAATATATCAAGGCACTAGCATTAGTATTTTGTGGGGGTTTTTTGTCAAAAATTTGAGGATTACAAAGTACAAAGGAGGCTTTCTGCACCCAAAATTATGATTCGTGATTCTTTTATTTCTACTGACAGTCTAGATTAGATGTGGACGGGTATGTTACCATTTATGTCTCAGGTGTACTGTAGTTTACTGCCGGCTGAATACTTATTACGTTACATTATTCGAGTGGTCATCCTTCTGTGCTGCTCCTGTTTGCAGATCCTGTATTCGGCTCCAGCCTGGCCAGTCTTTGTCAAAGAGAAAACACTACAGTGCCAAAATTTGTTAAGATGTGCATCGACCATATCGAACAGCAAGGTATGTACTATGTGCACATTAACAAAATGCGTAGGGCTATGCTGCAGCGCCTGGCACAGCCACCCCCAAATGCTCGAAGGATGCAGCGATTGATAGAGCACTGTGCCCATTTATTGGCGAAACCCTCCATGATCAGATATTGAAGACCTATCCAAAAGAATGTCTGGCTTCTCCATTGTAATGAATCTGCACCTTTACCACTCAGACATGACGAGTGAAGGTTTTCAGCCTCAAAATGTAATCTAGAGTGTTTCATTGATTGACAGCAATCACAAGTATTAAAGGTTTATTCTCATTAGGGCGCTGCGGGAGTGTAGGGGCACTGGGGCAGTGTAGGGCGCTTCGGGGAGTGTTGGGGCGCTTCGGGGAGTGTTGGGGCGCTGCGGATAGGGTTGGGGCGCTGCGGATAGGGTTGGGGCGCTGCGGATAGTGTTGGGGCGCTGCGGATAGTGTTGGGGCGCTGCGGGGAGTGTTGGGGCGCTGCAGGGAGTGTTGGGGCGCTGCGGGGAGTGTAGGCGTGGGCTATGCTTTCCTGAATGATTGACTGTTCGTACCAGCAGCATCTTTGTGACGCTGTGTTGTCTATGTTACTGCAATCATAGGCAATTTTTGCCTCTGCAGCAATGGAGGAGCACAGGGCTGGCTGGATCCCCCTAGACCAGGCCAACTGCACAGCAGCACTTGCATGCTCTATAACAAAGAGCTTGTAAGCGCATGTTCCTTGCCTAGGAGAGTATTTTTAATAAGTGTTAAATTACAAAGTTGCTCATTTTTACAAACACTTTTGCAATTTTAACCATTTATGATATTGCGAACGCCCCTATAAAATTACTGTCACTTTACATATTATATCTGCCACGGCTTATTCCATGCATTACGAGGGCTGACCATATCCGCCAACAAGAATCTGGCCGATGTTTCTTCAGTGATTCGATTTTATGTTGCTTTTCGTGCACATGTGGAGTTTGCGGGACATGTGGATTTGCACAAATAACGGAATTGTGGTGAAGCAAGTGATCACGGAGTGACACCATTATGTTACTTCTTCTTTTAGGACTGGACGTTGACGGCCTGTACAGAGTCAGTGGAAACCTCGCGGTGATACAGAAGCTCAGATTTGCGGTGACACACGGTGAGTTCTGTTTTCCACACACACATCCCCATAGTCATCATCCTCGTCTGATTGGAAATTCGTTGTCATAGATCTTTATTTGCTGCTTTGTCTATTGCTGAGCGGTCTGTAGATCGAGATCCTAACGGGTGATTTTCAGATCTTTCCTGCAGATCATCTCACACCAGTGGTAGTCAGCATAATATGGTGGCCGTGAGTGCAGCCCGAGTCCACCCACGGCGCCGAGCGTTAGTCAGTGTGCTGGTCTGCACAGTCCTGACGATCCTTTCTGTAGGTGTATGGCCACCGCTACCTTACAAGGTTCGGACCCTGCTCCAGTTGCTGTGTATAGATGCTGTTGGCCGCACAGAGGCTGTGGGTATTAGGACTCCATGGGACTCATAGCTAAGGACCTGTCATGGGACTAGAAATGGCGCCACCCATGTCAGCAGGTTATGTGCAGTATTGCAACTGTCCCATTCACCTCTGTTGTGCTGAGCTGAAAAACCACACACAACCCGTACGCAGGGGTGGCGCTGTTTTTTGGGAAAAAATCATCCATATTTTTCCCATTCTATATAGCCCCTTTATTTTTCTCCAGGCTGTTTGTTCTAACTTGGAATTGGCTTTGTTTTCTCTCAGTGTAGTTGGATGATTTATTGAAACTTGTGACTTTTGTATAAAGTTTGATGCTATTTTCCTAGTATTATGATGCATCTGGGCATCCCGATAGTTAGCGATAGCTCGGTTACTGATGCCAACCTTTTTGCCAATTATTCACTTTTTTCTAAAAAAAAATAAAATGAATTCCTTGTCCCAAAGCTTTGTTTTCCCTTTGATTTCTCTTACTACTTTGGTTTCTTTGTTTTGTGATCTGGATACTTCCACAGACATGTTTATTCTTTATGGCTGAAAACTAGATTTTTAGTCTCTCATGTCCAGAAAACCAAAGGTTGGGTTGTGACCCTACTACATGTGCTGCACGGTGGGCGCTGGGGACGGCGGTATTTATTGGTATCTATGAAGAGCAGACGCTTGGCAAACATGCCACATCTCACTAGTATAAGGGGAATAACCACATACAGTGGTGCACTGACCAGGAATACAGACGCAGCGCCGTGCCCTCCATAACACGCCACGCTTTATTGCAGATGAGAAACTGGACCTGAACGACAGCAAATGGGAAGACATCCATGTGATCACCGGGGCACTGAAGATGTTCTTCAGGGAGCTGCCCGAGCCGCTCTTCACCTACAGCCATTTCAACGACTTTGTGAATGCAATCAGTAAGTACAAATCTGATAATCAGTCGTCAGGAATGCATTCATTAGTTCGCCATTTTTAACCCTTTCACTGTTCAGTATGAAGTTCCTACATCACGGTAGTAAAAAGGGGCTAAATAAGGTAAAGATTCCAGAAACTTTCCCATCTGATCATTACCTCTGCATAATAAGTTTCGCAATAAGCCTTCGTCTGGGGGTGATGAAGACCAAGGCCTGTGCTGAAACCCCCATTCCAGTGGGATTGGACAGGTATATGATGGGTATTATTGTTACCAATAATTATTGTCCCTAACTTTGCTGTACGCCCGGTATACACTTTATTATAAATATATAATTTTTTCCTGCAGTACCTGATGCTGTTGGTCGATTAGTGCAATTATACACCATGTATTATATGTATATTTCATGATCATTAATGCTGTAGCCTCAATCGGTGAACCTGTTTGTCCTGCGATTATATTTATCTCCTCCTATCCTGCTGTAATATGTGTGCGCCACCTCCATATTATATACATAGTGGTGCCTGCACTATTCAGCATTTATATGGATGTGTGAAATTAGACTTTGGCCAGTGTGACGTGTGATGCAGCCATTTCTGCAAGTGCAGCCCTGTTCTAATGACTTGTGATTGATCCTGCACCCAAATTACGCTCCGGTCAAATGCACCATTTCACGCGTCCGACGTTCTCATATGGGTGCTACCTGTGGTTTTCACTGTTAGCCCTCATACCTGTGATAGTCTATGGGACCATTCACATGTCCATGATTTTTTTGCGGACCCGGCGATTCCAAGGAATTTGCTGAGCTGTCTGATTTTGATCTGAGTGTCTGATCAAAATCTGCAGTGAAAAGAAATCAGGCAACTCAGATGCCACGTGAGTGCAGTCCAATTTTCACTGCCTGGTCACATAGGACATTGGTGTAGAAACTTTATTTTTTTTCCCTCCAAAGTCTTATCAAAATAATCTGTTTTCCTCGTACATGAGAATAACTGACGTCTGAATGAGACCTAAGAAGATAAAAATCACGCCTGTATTAAATTGTGATATATTTTTTTGCTGCAGTTCCTAATTGGGGCCACTAGGGGGCAGTGGAGTACCACGTACCACCAGTCTCTATGGATGGCAGTGTTAGTGCTCATAATGATTTGTAAGTGACTTTTTTTTCTTTCTTTTTTTTTCTCTCCTTCTCTTTTCAGAACAAGAGCCCAAGCTCCGCGTTCAGGCAGTCAGAGATTTAATTAAACAGTTGCCAAAGCCGAACCAAGACACAATGCAGGCACTCTTCAAGCATCTCAAGCAGTGAGTGGGGAGCATTGAGTACACGATAGATTTGTCATTGGGATTGTCTGATTTTTTTTTTTTTTTCTCTTGTAAGTGGCATTTTAGCTGAGCTCAGTTGTTTCCTTACGCGGGAATCTGAAATCCAAGCATTGCTGCACATAAAAGCCTATAATTGGTGCTTAGAGGGGCTGTCACTGCCCGTCCTCTGCATGTTTGTGGATGTGTAAATGTAATACATAGAGGTGAACAGGTCGGGTATGTGACGGAGGTAAACTTACAGGCACCTCTATGGTATATGGCAGCGATCTGCTCCATTGGGTACAGTGGATATCTGTGTGGTCCGTGCTGTTGTATGCGTGCAATCACAGCGTGCTGCTTGCAAAAGTAAAGGCCTCAGAGCAGCGTTTTCAGGTTTTGAGACCCTGATTCCAGTGATGTATCACTTAGTGCAGTTTTGATACGTTTTCTCCACTGTAGATGTAGCAGTGCTATGAATGCTGAGCTGTGTATAACCCCGCCCACACCACTGATTGGCAGTTTGCTGACAATGTGATCAGTAGTGGAGGTAATGTGATCAGTAGTGGAGGCGGGTTAGCCATACTGCCAGTCACATGACACCCAGTCCTGCAGTGATAATCTCCTGCTGATAAAACTCTAATTCTGCAATCCTGGCTCCATGGTGTTCAACATAGTAACGGAGTTCAGAAAAGCCGGACAAGGGGGGGGAGGACACATCCTCCCCTCTGACCAGTTGCGCCCCCACGCGGATTACAGTTGTGCATTTCACAGCCGGGCACTGTCCTCGGACTCTTCTCCCGGTGGAGATCCAGCTGTGCTCCCTGGAGGAAAGTATGCAAATGAGCGCTCATCTAAAAGGAAGAAAATGATTTTGGTGCCCCCTACAGGTACACACAATAATCAATAAGCATCTATAAGTGGCCGAGAGCATGTTAAATAGTCAGAGAAAACTCTCCCAATATCAAAATAAATCTAAAGGAGCATCACTCCCAAGGAAACATATCACGTACTAGCGAAAAAAAGGAGTATAGATACTCAATATTCTAGAGAAATATCAAATTTTATTAGAAATACAACAAAATATTACATGTGGATAAAATACAATAGCATGACAGAATATATAACAAAAATTCCGACATGCGGACAGGAGAAGAAACAACCAGTACACTAAGAGATAGGGCACACTACCAAATATGACCTGGGTAAGTCTAAAATGGTATAACACAATGTGCCTGCCATAGAAAAAGAAGTCTCAGAGGGAACAACGCCCTCTACATATGCTGCATACTCATATCTTAGTACAGCCAATAGCATGTAACCAATAAGAACTTACCCATAGTCGGTCACGGTCTGTGTGTTGCCTTCCCACTACCCCTGACGCGCGTTTCGCACGATGGCTTTTTCAAAGGGGAGGTGACAAAAAGCCATGAGTATGCAGCATATGTAGAGGGCGTTGTTCCCTCTGAGACTTCTTTTTCTATGGCAGGCACATTGTGTTATACCATTTTAGACTTACCCAGGTCATATTTGGTAGTGTGCCCTATCTCTTAGTGTACTGGTTGTTTCTTCTCCTGTCCGCATGTCGGAATTTTTGTTATATATTCTGTCATGCTATTGTATTTTATCCACATGTAATATTTTGTTGTATTTCTAATAAAATTTGATATTTCTCTAGAATATTGAGTATCTATACTCCTTTTTTTCGCTAGTACGTGATATGCCCCCTACAGGTAGTAGCCTCTAAACCAATGTCAGTATAGAGCCTTGAAACCTCTTGAGATCTGGGCCGCACCTGGGACGCACACCCACCATTTGCGTTTCCTGCCCCCCATCTGTGCAGGGCTGGGATCCTAGTTGGCTCATAAGACTAATTCTTATGTCGTCTTTTTTTCCCCCAGCGTTGTAGAAACAGGAGAAAAGAACAGAATGACCTTCCAGAGTTTAGCCATCGTCTTTGGTCCAACGTTACTGAAACCGGAACAAGAGACTGGTAATATCGCCATTCACACGGTCTACCAGAACCAGATCGTGGAGCTCATCCTGCTGGAATACAACGCCATATTCGGCCGCTGACGTCACTTCTCTCAATGGGAGCAACCACTCTGACCATCTCGCCCTGAAGGACTCCGATATTATATTATTATTATTTACTGATATTTTATTGCGGACCAAACTGTGTTGTGCTGATGTTTGCACTTGTACGAAGATGACCAGACCCCTCTAGGTTTGGACGGTCGGACTCGCGACACTTCCTCTTGACCATATCCATTCGTGACTCTTTATATCATTTTTTTTTTTTCCCGCATTCAGTTGCATTTTTTTTTCCCTTAACAGAACTGCAAGTCTAACACAGACACTGGATCGACTGGAAAATAAAACTACTAATCTCACACCGTAGAGACGAACCTTTCTTCGCTGTTGCTTGCGCTGAAGTGTTTGCAGCTAATGATTGGTGGTGAATCATTTGTAGTGAAATTGCATCTCGTACGTGTCTCTTGATGCCGACAATGACTTATGTGCAGGCGTGCCGTATACCGGTCACTAGAAGCTGCCGCTCCAGCTACCTGCTCACTGTTTTTGTATCGGAGCTTGGTATTACCACTGACATTTATGGCCTTGAAGAACTGCACAGTACTAATAGTGTCCTACTCCAGTCTCTGAATTCTGGATCCTCGTATTCTCATGAACTGACTTCTGATTGTGTGTAATAGTTGGGTATTCTATTACATTACAGTGTATTAAAGAGCACTTGCCCCTAAGTTTATATCTGTGATATCTAGTCCTCGAGTTGGGTTCGGTTTGGACTTTTCCTAGTTATATCTGTCTTTAGGTCCCAAGTCACATGAGACTAAAGTCAGGAGGAACAGACTGCCATCTGATGTGTATAAGGGCCCCCCGACTATTCACTGACAGATTGTCGGAGGAGTAAAGGATCGGGGTGTTTATTCACAGTGCCAGATCATTTTTGTTTCTCTGGGAGATAAACTGCGGCCAGAGGTGGTGTCTACTAGCGGCTGATGTCCCCCTCCTCATTGAAGGGTATCTACTAGTGGCTGATGTCCCCCTCCTCATTGAAGGGTATCTACTAGTGGCTGATGTCCCCCTCCTCATTGAAGGGTGTCTACTAGTGGCTGATGTCCCCCTCCTCATTGAAGGGTGTGTACAAGCTGCTGATGTCCCCCTCCTCATTGAAGGGTGTCTACTAGCTTCTGATGTCACCCTCCTCATTGAAGCTAAGCATCCATGTATGTAAGACTGTCATGAGTAATGGCTGTCTGCTAAACAAGCTTCTAGCCAACCCTTATCTGTATGGGCACTATTATTGTAAAGACACAAAAGAGGAAAGACGACCAAACCCCCCACTCCCCTCCATTTCAGTGGTTGCAGACGACTACAAATATCTGAGGATAGGAACTCTGAGCTTTCTATTTTTCGGGGGTGATAAGTCGCAGCCAGAAGTGTTTAGTAGCTTATATCTTCCCTCTCCATGTTGAAAGCGCATGCGCACCCTCCGCAGCCGAGCACTCGTGTACGGTGGAGTTAGCTGAGATAACCGTCTGCTGAGGAAACGTTTCTGTGGCAGCTCTTGTGTATGGGCAGCTTCTAAGAGTTGTCCATTAATCGGACAACTCAATCTGTTTGCCCTCCAATAAAATAACACCAATACCCCCCTACAGTGCCGGCGCTGTTCCAGCGGTTTAGGGGATTGCATGATCCTAAACCAGTTGAGCCAGTGGCATCACTGCTGGAATGGCACGGCACTGGAGGGGGGGGAGTATAGGCGTTATTTTGCTGGTGGGAAATCAATTCAGAAGGGCTTGTCTGAGTAGTGGACAACTCATTTAAGAAAGGAGAGTAGAAACCAGCTCGCCATTTACTCCTGTGCTCGTTACGTGGTCCTATGGAAGAAAAAAAGATTCATTCAGCGCTCGGATTCATTATTTCTGGCTGTATTTGCACTTGTTAAAATATATCCAGAGTAGGGATGATCGAATAACTTCAGATAAGTCCAAATCCGAATAGCTATGGCGCTTACTGAATAGCTGCAGCTGGAACCCAGATCCCTGGAGCTCCCGATAATCAGGTGTCCGGCGCCGCAGCGGAATGTGTCGTGGGTGTGTGACAGTCAGAACACATGCATGCAGAGCCTGTTTGTTGGGATTGTCACACATACATGCAGCTGCTGCGCCGTACACCTGATTATCGGGAGCGCTCCAGGGATCCGAGTTCCCGCTGCAGCTATTGGGATAAGCACTTATCCAAAGCTATTCACTCAACCCCAATCCAGCGCTAAAATAACATCACTAACACATTTCTAATTCATATGCTTTATGACTGAAAACACGTCACATTGGAACCGCGTAACCAGTGTCCTTTTATCTCTGAACCTGTGATCTTTTTCACATGTGCCAATAAACCCCAAATCACTGTTACTCTAAGTCTTGGGCCTACCTCTCTGCAGCTCTGTGCTGTCCTAGGGTCCTAGCCTCACTGGCTTATACGTCTGGTTATGAAGATATCTAAGGCAGAATCCGATCCCTGGACTTCCCCAAGTTCCATTTTTTTCCATCCACCCAGCTGTCCCAGAACCAGATGGATTTTAGAGGTCAATTTGTGGACTCCGATGTATATTGTTATAACTTTAGTGGGAAATGCTCTGGAATCTGCCAACTTCAGCTGTATCCTGCGGCCAGTGATCATTCTGGGGTATTATTACAGTACACTGATGTATATAGGGGCCGGGGCTCATTGTATATAATGGCCGCTGTATAGTCTCGCCGCCTTCTGCTTCTTCTTCCCCCCTTTCTAATGCAATACAGGCAGCTTCGCTCCTCCTCATCCTCCTCCATCAATCCTCTGCCTCCCACCACTAACTATATGCACTTTTAGATGGGAACTGTTTTATTTGCTGGTAGAGCTTTTATGCATAGGTACTGGAAATATTTAAAAGGCTCAAGCCGACGGGTTATTTAATATGTACAGTATATTTTAGAGAGAAAAAAAACGGATACCATGGAAGAAATTTCTATATTTCATTGTGCCTGTTTGGTAAGAAAATGACAAGGTGCCCGTTTATGAATTGGTGTGAACTTTAAAGAACAAATCATTGACCTGTGAAGTTGAAGTATTTCTATTACATTTAACAATGTAAACCAATTTGTAAAATAAAAGTGAAATTGGAAGATTTTGTTACTGGGAATATGGTGTGAATTCAATTTTATTAGAGATATATTATAATTATTATTATTTTTTTTATTTTTTAATCGCAGTGTTTTTGTTGGCTTCAAAATGTAGATTGTGTTTTTCGTGCTCATCGTCTCAAGTCCCTACAGTCGCAAAATGCTTCTTAGTTGGAAGGGAATCGGATAATTCATGCTGACAATAATTCTCCATACCAATAATGATCTCCATGTCCAGAACTATCGTATTACTGGGCGTTCTGCGTGCGTAGATCTCTGCTCGCCCCGTCTAAACGTGACCCTAAACGACCGCAGATCGGCTTATACATAAAGAAGCGTAAATGAGCCTTCAGTAAGAAAGGTACAAAGTGTAGCTGGAAATTAGAAAGAATAAAAACTTCTCGCATAGAGATGTCAGATGTGATGGTCTTTGTGTCTTTGTGGAGCTAATTGCTGAGATCCCCATCCATTTGTAAACTATAGGTTCTGGAAGAAAAAGTTTAGGAAAGTTGCAAAATGCTTGTGCAACACAAGAATTTTGCAACTTTTGGCCTTTTTTCATGCCATTTTTGCCCTGCGTGGGCAGGAAGGAGAGTGTGACGACCCCTGCTTGTCAAATTTGTGACCGCTGGCATTCCTTATGCCATAAATCTTACTCCAGTCCACGACTGGAGCAAGATTTGTATCGCGGCGCACGCCTCTTATTATTTTATTTATATAGCACCATTAAATCCATGGTGCTGTACATGAGGAAGGGGTTGCGTACAGAGTTATAGATATCATTTACAGTAAACAAACTTACATTGACAGACTGGTACAGAGGGGAGAGGACCCTGTCCTTGCAGACTTACATTCTACGGCAGAGGTGTCAAACTGTATTCCTCGAGGGCCGCCAACAGGTCATGTTTTCAGGATTTCCTTAGCATTCCACAAGGTGCTGGAATCATTCTGTGCAGGTGATTAAATTATCACCTGTGCAATACAAGGAAATCCTGAAAACATGACCTGTTGGCGGCCCTGGAGGAATGCAGTTTGACACCTCTGTTCTACAGGATAATGGGGAAGAGACAGAAGGTCCGGGGGTCCAGCTGCTCTGGTGGTGGTGAGGCGGCAGGATGGCCTCTTAATGAATTACAACCCCTGGCAAAAATTATGGAATCACCGGCCTTGGAGGAGGTTCATTCAGTTGTTTAATTTTGTAGAAAAAAAGCAGATCACAGACATGGCACAAAACTAATTTCCAATGGCAACTTTCTGGCTTTAAGAAACACTAAAAGAAATCTAGAACAAAAAATGTGGTAGTCCGTAATGGTTACTTTTTTTAACCAAGCATAGGGGAAAAATTATGGAATCAGTCAATTCTGAGGAAACAATTATGGAATCGCCCTGTAAATTTTCATACCCAAAAATAACACCTGCATCAAATTAGATCTGCTCGTTAGTCTGCATCTTAAAAGGAGTGATCACACCTTAGAGAGCTGTTGCACCAAGTGGACTGACATGAATCATGGCTCCAACACAAGAGATGTCAATTGAATCAACGGAGAGGATTATCAAACTCTTAAGAGGGTAAATCATCACGTAATGTTGCAAAAGATGTTGGTTGTTCAGGCAGCTGTGTCTAAAATCTGGACCAAATACAAAGAACATGGGAAGGTTGTTAAAGGCAAACATACTGGTAGACCAAGGAAGACATCAAAGCGTCAAGACCAGAAACTTAAAGCAATATGTCTCCAAAACAGGAAATGCACAACAAAACAAATGAACGAATGGGTGGAAATTGGAGTCAACGTCTGTGACCGAACTGTAAGAAACCGCCTAAAGGAAATGTGTTTTACATACAGAAAAGCTAAACGAAAGCCATCATTAACACCTAAACAGAAAAAAACAAGGTTACAATGGGCTAAGGAAAAGCAATTGTGGACTGTGGATGACTGGATGAAAGTCATATTCAGTGATGAATCACGAATCTGCATTGGGCAAGGTGATGATGCTGGAACGTTTGTTTGGTGCCGTTCCAATGAGATTTATAAAGATGACTGCCTGAAGAGAACATGCAAATTTCCACAGTCATTGATGATATGGGCTGTATGTCAGGTAAAGGCACTGGGGAGATGGCTGTCATTACATCGTCAATAAATGCACAAGTTTATGTTGATATTTTGGACACTTTTCTCCTACGCCTCATTGGGGGACACAGGACCATGGGGTGTTATGCTGCTGCCACTAGGAGGACACTAAGTAGACAGATTAACTCCTCCTCTGCAGTATACACCCCTTCACTGGATACAATTTCAACCAGTTCTTGCTTAGTGTCGGTTTTCAGACCCCAACTTTCTTATTTTAATTTTTATTTTTCTGTAAATTTTTATTTAACGGAGTGAAGGGGGCGACGGATCCTTTTTTATGGGACCCGCTCTCCCCCGAACCAGCAACAGGCGAGCACGGCGAGTATACCTCCCCGTCACTCTCCTGCGACGTATGGCGCACGAAAAACTTGCGCCGGGGCAACGGTTCCTGTACGGTCCCGATTTAACACCCCCCCCCCCTCCCGCCTGCAATAGAGCAATGTGCTCAGGAGAAAATGCAGCCGGAGGGGAAGATGTGCCGCACAAACCCCTCTGCTCAGACGAGGATGCTTCAGGGGCCTCTCCATCCCCACCCAGGGTGCATGGATTGAGTTCACACCCTCACAGACTGTAGATGTGAGAACCGGGGAGCACCGCGGCTGTAAGTACATTCCCCCCTGCTCCCCCGTGTGCGGCAGTTGTGCGGCAGTTATGCGGTCCGGGTCCCTGGGGAGAGGCGCCGCCGACCGGGGGTCGGCGGTGCTGGGCGGAGGTTCGGAAAGCTCCGTCGCGGCCGCACATCGCCGGCAGGCCCCAAAAATTTAGTCCCCGGCTTCTTCAGCCGGAGTAGGCCGCAGTGGGAAAAATCCCTCCCACGGCCGTAGCTCCGCCCCCTACTCCGGCGCTTCTCACCTGGGACGAGAAGCGCCCTCCAAATCTCGGGGGCCATATATTCCACATCCCTCTGCACGGAGCCCCACTTCTACAGCGCTCCACCGCCATATTTCTCCCTGGGGACACAGTCTGGACCGTGGGTAAGCTGCTTCAAGAAGGCTTAACCCCTTCCCGGCGTATACTGCCCGCTCTGTTCCAAAGGCACTATGTCTCAATCAAAGGAGACCAAAAAGGGTAACAAGAAGCACACAGTGTTTTTCACTGTATGTGCCACTTGCAATGCGGCCCTGCCCCGTGCCTACAGTAGCCCACTGTGTGCGGATTGTGCCTCGCCCTCTGTGCAGCCGCCTCTTGCCGCCGCTGGTACTGTCGCCGATGCCACAGCCGTCGACCCTGTAGAGCCTAGCCCCCCTGAGTGGGCAGCCTCTCTGTCACGATCTGTGGCTTCCCTAGCCAGGGCAATTGACTCCCTCAGGGGCCCCTCTCCAGGTCGGACCGCGGAGGATTCAGACGACGGTATGGATCCGTCTACCAGCAGGGGGCGTACCCGGTCACTTTCTACCCGGGGCTCTAGAAAACGTGTTCACGTTTCATCCCCTGACCATGAGCTAGCGGGCCCTTCAGTGCCTGCAAGCTCTGCTTCCCGGTCCCCTTCCCCAACCTCTGATAACTCTGAATATGAGTCCGACATTTCCTATGTTCACGACTCCCCCTCCTCCCAAGAGTCTCTCGACTCTCTCATCGAGGCGGTCAACCAGACCCTGAAAGTGACTGAGGACTCTGTATCGGAACCCGAACACGTGGTGTCTTTCAAACGGACTAAACGTGTACAAAAGGTTTTTGTCACTCACCCTTACTTTAAGGAGATTGTACAAAAACATAGGGATCACCCAGATAAACGTTTCATGGGACAAAGGTCCATTGAGGCAAAATACCCTTTTTCTCGGGAATTAATCAAGGACTGGCTGCAGTCTCCCTCAGTGGACCCTGCTGTGTCACACCTCGCGTCCAAGACCATCCTGTCTCTTTCGGACGGTTCCTCCGTTAAGAACCCCTCCGATCGCCAGATTGATTATTTGGCTCGTTCCGCCTTCGAGGCCACAGGAGCGTCTCTCTTCCCATCCTTCGCCGCCTCCTGGGTGGCGAAGGCTATGGTCTCCTGGACCGAGACTCTTTCCTCTACCATCCAAGCCAGTGACTTACCTCCAGAAGCCAGCATCCTGGTTAACCAGATAGCGCAGGCCGGAGACTTCATAGTCAACGCCTCTATGGACGCAGCCAATTGCGCTGCACAGGCAGCCGCCAATGCAATCTCCATCAGGAGAGCCCTGTGGCTCAGGGATTGGCGAGCAGATTCGGCTTCCAAGCGTTCTCTAACAGCCCTGCCTTACCAGGCTGGTCGGTTATTTGGAGAAAAATTGGACCAAATGATCTCGGATGCTACCGGAGGAAAAAGTAAATTTCTCCCCCAGAAAAAACCTACCCGGCCCTTTCGGTACCAGCAGCAACCTCCATTTCGGCCTTTTCAGCCCGATGCCAACTGGTCTTCTACATCCTCTACCTCCGCATCAGGACGTGGTTCGCGCGGTGGCCGAGGCACCCAGGTCTCTTACAGACCTAATCGCAACTAGAGACCCAGGCCTAAACCACCCGGGTCTAAGGGATCCACATCCCATGGATCCTCCACCCAATGACTCCTTGCAACAGCCGGTGGGCACCAACAAAGTAGGCGGACGCCTGCTCTTGTTCCGCCAAGCCTGGCTCTCAGTCGTTTCCGACGAGTGGGTCAGAGAACTGGTGTCCACCGGATACAAAATAGAATTTTCCTCCCCCCCCCCCCCCCCCCCACGCGCTTCTTCCAGTCTTGCCCTCAAAGGTCACTGCGTTTCTCCAGGCAATACGGGCACTACAAAGGGACGGAGTCATCATTCCGGTCCCCCTAGAACAAAGATTCAAGGGTTTCTACTCGAATCTATTCGTGGTCCCAAAGAAGGACGGATCACTACGTCCGATACTAGACCTGAAGCTACTAAACAGATTCGTAAAAATCCGACACTTCAGGATGGAGTCCCTCCGTTCTGTGGTCGCGTCTATGGAAACAGGAGAATTCCTGGCATCCATAGACATCAAGGATGCCTACCTGCACATACCAATCTTCCCTCCGCATCAGCAGTTCCTCCGCTTCGCTTTTCGCGGGGAACACTTCCAATTTGTGGCCTTGCCCTTCGGTCTCGCCACCACTCCCAGAGTCTTCACGAAGGTCATGGCGGCTGCCATGGCCATTCTTCATTCCAGGGGAGTGGTGGTAATTCCGTACCTGGACGACCTACTGATAAAGGGTCCTTCCTACCCAGCGTGCGAAGAGTCCGTCGTTCTCACGGTGGATACTCTTACTCGCCTGGGATGGAAGATAAACTTCGAAAAATCTTCTCCAATTCCGGCTCAACAGATCTCTTTCCTGGGGATGATACTGGACACTTCCCGCGGTCTGGTCATACTCCCTCAAGACAAGGCTTTGGCCTTGCAGCAGGGAGCTCAGAGTCTTTCCCGTCCAGTCTCCCACTCCATTCGTACCAGCATGCGAGTTCTCGGGCAGATGGTAGCTGCCATGGAAGCGGTCCCATTTGCGCAGTTTCACCTCCGTCCCCTGCAGCATGCGCTACTGTCGGCTTGGGACGGCAACCCGTCCTCCCTTGACCGCCGATTCATCCTGTCTCCACGGGTCAGGAAGACCCTCAGGTGGTGGACGCTGAAGTCCTCCCTAACCCAGGGAAGGTCCTTTCTCCCAGTACGGTGGCTGGTGGTGACCACCGATGCCAGTCTCATAGGCTGGGGAGCGGTCTTCAACCATCACACAGCCCAGGGGCGGTGGTCCACTCAAGAGTCTCGCCTTGCCATCAATATCCTCGAGATTCGAGCTATCAAGCTAGCATTGTTCCAGTTTCACCGCCTTCTGGCAGGTCACCCAGTCAGAATCCAGTCCGACAACGCCACGGCCGTGGCATACATCAACCGTCAGGGCGGAACCCGCAGCAGGACGGCCATGCTCGAGGTGTCTCACATACTTCATTGGGCGGAGTCAAACCATTCGCCCATCTCGGCGATCCACATTCCAGGTGTGGAGAATTGGGCGGCGGACTTTCTCAGCCGCCAGGGCCTCGCCTCCGGAGAGTGGTCCCTTCACCCGGAGGTCTTCCAGCAGATTTGTCATCGCTGGGGGACCCCGGATGTGGATCTCATGGCTTCCAGGATGAACAACAAGGTTCCTCAGTTCTTTGCTCGGTCCCTCGACCCACGGGCCCTCGGAGTAGACGCCCTGGTCTTGCCTTGGCGCCAATTCCGCCTCCCGTACATTTTTCCTCCTCTCCCCCTGCTACCGAGGTTCATCAAAAAGATCAGGGCAGAGGGGGTGCCAGTGATTCTCGTCGCGCCAGACTGGCCGCGTCGGGCATGGTACGCCGAACTGGTTCAGCTGGTAGCCGATGTCCCCTGGCGTCTTCCAGATCGCGTGGATCTTCTTTCACAGGGCCCGATTTACCACCAGAACTCAGGGGCCCTGTCTTTGACGGCTTGGCCGTTGAGTCCTGGATTCTAGGCCAAGCGGGTTTCACTCCCAAGGTGTCCTCCACCATGATCAGAGCCAGGAAACCTGTTTCCATGCGCAGTTACCACCGTACCTGGCGAATTTTTTTCTCATGGTGTGATGCCCAGGGACGATCTCCTCTGGTATTCTCTATCCCTTCCATACTAGAGTTTCTTCAGTCTGGACTAGAGTCGGGACTTGCCCTTAGCTCCCTAAAGGGTCAGGTTTCGGCTTTGTCAGTTTTTTTCCAGCGGAAGATTGCCAATAGGTTGCCGGTGAAAACTTTCTTCCAGGGAGTTTCCCGTGTGGCGCCTCCCTACAAATCGCCCTTGGATCCGTGGGATCTTAATTTGGTTCTCGGAGCTCTTCAGGAGACTCCCTTCGAACCGCTACAGGACGTTTCCTTGACCTTCCTTTCTTGGAAGGTAGTCTTCCTTGTAGCCATTACGTCCATCCGAAGGGTTTCGGAGTTGGCTGCACTTTCCTGCCGCCCTCCCTTTCTAATTTTTCATCCGGACAAGGCGGTATTGAGGACCTCACCCACCTTTTTGCCCAAGGTTGTCTCTTCTTTCCACCTCAATGAGGAGATTGTTCTGCCTTCGTTCTGTCCGGCACCAGCCCATCGCATCGAAAAGGCTCTACACACTCTTGATGTGGTAAGGGCTCTTCGTCGGTACGTCTCGAGGACGGCTCCCTTCCGCACGTCGGACGTCCTGTTCGTACTTCCAGAGGGGCCCAGGAAGGGTTCTCCCGCTTCAAAGGCCACTCTGGCTAAATGGATTCGGTCAGCCATTCAAGAATCCTATCGTGTCAAAGGTGTTCCTATCCCAGAGGGGATCAAGGCCCATTCTACTCGGTCGGTGGGCGCCTCGTGGGCCATTCGGCACCAGGCGTCAGCACAGCAGGTCTGCAAGGCTGCGACGTGGTCCAGTTTGCACACTTTTACCAAGCATTACCACATTCATTCTATCTCTTCTGCAGACGCCGCCCTTGGCAGGCGCATTCTGCAAGCGGCAGTTCCTTAAGCCGTAGGCCAGTGGTACATGGGGTATTAGCATATTGCTCCCCACCCAGGGACTGCTTTTGTACGTCCCATGGTCCTGTGTCCCCCAATGAGGCGTAGGAGAAAAAGAGATTTTTGTATACTCACCGTAAAATCTTTTTCTCTGAGCCACTCATTGGGGGACACAGCACCCACCCTGTTAGCCTGTTTTTTTGGCTTGTTGTTACTTCTTGGTTTTGACATAGTTTGTCCTTGTTCATGCTCCTACTGCTTTACTACCGAACTGGTTGAAATTGTATCCAGTGAAGGGGTGTATACTGCAGAGGAGGAGTTAATCTTTCTGTCTACTTAGTGTCCTCCTAGTGGCAGCAGCATAACACCCCATGGTCCTGTGTCCCCCAATGAGTGGCTCGGAGAAAAAGATTTTACGGTGAGTATACAAAAATCTCTTTTTCTTATCCCATCAATTGAAAGGATGTTTAGGGATGATGAAATCATTTTTCAAGATGATAATGCATCCTGCCATAGAGCAAAAACTGTGAAAATATTCCTTGAAAAAAGACACATAAGATCAATGTCATGGCCTGCAAATAGTCCGGATCTCAATCCAAATGAAAATCTTTGGTGGAAGTTGAAGAAAATTGTCCATGACAAGGCTCCAACCTGCAAAGCTGATCTGGAGACAGCAATCACAGAAAGTTGGAGCCAGATTGATGAAGAGTCCTGTGTGACACTCATTAAGTCCATGCCTCAGAGACGGCAAGCTGTTATAAAAGCCAGAGGTGGTGCAACAAAATACTAGTGATGTGTTGGAGGGTTTTTTTGTTTGTTTTTCATGATTCCATAATTTTTCCCCTATACTTGGTTAAAAAAAAACTAACCATTACCGACTACCACATTTTTTGTTCTTGATTTCTTTTAGTGTTTCTTAAAGCCAGAAAGTTGCCATTAGAAATGACTTTAGTTTTGTGCCATGTCTGTGATCTGCTTTTTCTCTACAAACTAAACAGCTGAATGAACATCCTCCAAGGCCGGTGATTCCATAATTTTTGCCAGGGGTTGTAGGCGCCTCTCACTCCACAGCTTTATGAAAAATGCCTGTTTTGATGAATCGGGGCGGTAGTTTTTTTCTTTCTCCATGCACGCTGAGGGGCGAGCTTTTCTTTGTGTGATCTCAGATCTGTGCTGTGTGCAAATAATCCAGTGCTGCTCTAACTGAGGCTGGCCTCGCCAGTGCGGCGCCCCCTAGCTGCGGGTGTGGTACTTTTCACAAGTGATCAGATGGTGGACCGTGCTTCCTATGGCTGCAGCAAACTTCAGCATTCTTGTAATTATGCAACTCATTTTTTTAAGAGAGAAAAAAAGAAAATCTTAAGATTTCTTATTTAAACACACAGACCTGGCATTAATATGGTATAGAGCGGAGTTTCTCAAACTTGTTCCCTTGGAGCCTCACCAGAAGAAACAATCAGAAGTCTTCCCGTGCTGCTCCACCTCTGATTGAGACATTTCACCGAAACATAGTGATAATCGTCAGCTGCATCCCCCTCCTCTCACTTCTTTTCTGCTTAAAGGGGTTTTTCCCCCCGAACAAAAGTTCATATTAATCAATAATCTTGGAATAATAGTAATTTCCACAATTGGATGTGTTTTTAAAAAATGTTCCTGTGCTGAGATAATCTTATGTGTCCCTGCTGTGTACTGTGTAATGACTGTGTCTGACATAATTCCAGTGATATGTCACTTACTGGTTGTTCAAGTTTTGAATAAAAACTTATGTGCTGCAGAATCAAGCAGTTCTCTGAATGCGGAGCTCTGTAGAGCCCCGCCCACACCACTGATTGGCTGCTTTCTGTGTACACTGTGCATGGGCAGAAAGCTGCCAATCAGTGGTGGGGGCGTGGCTGGACGACCTGGCTGCAGGTTTGCTAGTTCTCTAGTGATAATCTGCTAAGTGATGTTATGAAAACTACAGCAAGCAGCCCAGTAAGTAACACATGGCTGGCATAAGGGTCACTGTTACCTAATCTGAGAAGCAGCATAATGTAGGGGCTGTTTCCCTTTGGAATGCTTTAAATGAAAGCTATTTTTTTCTAAATAGTTCTATCATCAGAAAATGACCAAATGTTTAAATCAGGTATTTGCCTTTACAGCTATTTAAATGAGATTTTATTTTTCTTATTCCATATCACAATCTTTATAAAAAAAAAAATAATAATAATTAATAATCTTGACAAAGGGGCTGCAGCGTTGGTGGTTTTCTCTTCAGAGCAGCGCTCCCGGCGTTAGAGAACTTTTCCACATCGGTCTTAGTGATGCCATGCTGGTGAATACGCCATTGCTTTTTACATGGGACTGTATAACCATGGAATCTGAAACAAATCTGTGCAGCCATGAGACGTCTCTGTTTGGAGCAGATTCCACGTAGTTACATGTTTTCGTACTCCACGTGTTTGCGGTATTGATTTGCGCCATTTCTCTCTATATCCCGATTCTGTACTTGCACTTTGTGTACAGTTTGGTGCATTTCCATCATTTAGCAGATCGGTTGTGCAGTGAAACGACGGGTCAGGAAGGTTAACTGCTGCTCATGTGTAGCCTCCATTGTGCCGACGCTCCTCCGCGATGCCTGTCATCGGCGGGCACAATGGCGGCATACACTGTACGGCTCACCCAGGGCAGCGCTAACAATGAAGCACAGTTCTTGCTCCATGATGGCTCCATGACTTGGGTCTTGGTGGTGAGTATTTCCCAGATTACACAGGAAGAGAGGGCGGCCGCTCCTGCTCCCTGGCCTTGTCGGCTTTGACAAAGGACATAGTGTAAGTCTTTCTATTGTAATGTCTGGGAATGACAATGTGACACACAAATCTCGGCTTGGAGCTCAGCGACATCAGTGCCCATAAAATGCACAAAATATGGCTCAGCATTGCTGTATTGTTTATGGCGGTAATAATGTCAGAAAGTGAGATTACAAAATCCCGCCCCGAGCCTGCTACAGCTCTTCTCCGATACACCCAGGTACGTGTCTGTCCCTAGCCTTATTATAGCAGGAGATTTTTTTTTTTTTTTTCTTCTTTCAGTAAAATGTTTTTTTTTAATTTTAAAATAAACAATTTCTTTGGACTGATGTAGATTGCAGTTCCGCCCCTGCATAATTTTCTATCAGTGCTGGGGTTGTAATCGCACCCGGGCCGTGGAGCCTAATGGGCCCCAAAAGTCCCTTTGGCCTATATGAAAAGACCAATACTATTAAAGATTTGCAATTATTGGCGACCTCTTTGGATCTTTTGTATTGGGGCCCATGAGCTTTAAATTACTCCACTGAAAATATGGCCATTTGTATGTATACCCCTAGTGCAACCCTCCAGCACTACAGGTTCCTGACTATTCCCTCCCTATGGGTTACTGCACACAGCCAAGCCCTATTCAGTATTACGGAGCCAGAGGCCGCTGTGTGTGCTGCCATATATCATCTCTGTGGAACCTTATTTTGCCCTACAAGCAATTCTTCTACACAATAAGGCTGGAGTCACACTCAGCGTAAGACAATACGGTCCGTTTTTTACGGCCGTAATACGGTGAAATGTTCCCAAAATAGTGGTCCGTATGTCCTCCGTAGTCAGGGTGTGTCAGCGTATTTTGCGCATGGCATCCTCCGTATGTAATCCGTATGGCATCCGTACTGCGAGATTTTCTCGCAGGCTTGCAAAACCGACATCTAATGGATTTATGTGCTCAAGTGTTCGGTAAAACATATATACAGTGTATATATATATATATATATATATATATATATATATATATATATATATATATATATATATATATAATAGAAAAAACACCAGCGGCACTGACCCGCAATCCAATTTCAGCCGTAGCTCTTTGCGGGGGTAACGGAGGAACTCTTTGCTGCCAACTTACTGCATCACCCTCGGGTGCTCCTCGCCAGAAACAAAGTCCTTCATTCATGTAAAATACACATAAGAAAAAATGCTGAGGGCACTCACCGGTCTTCAGTAAAAAAGTTTCTTTATTGTAAACAATACATCCAGAAAAGGGTTATGGCCGGGGGAAGGAAAGCTCGCGTGAGCAGGGGAAAACGTCACCGCAACTCAATGTAAGTACAGATCACTCAGATTTCCTTCATTCCCCGGGGATTACAGACACGAGCGAGTGCATTAGCGCAGCTCATGGCTGTAAAATAATTAACCCCTTCAGATGGATTACCTCGTGGGACGTGACGGTTCATCTGAGGGTATGTATCTTGTGCGTTTATTATTTTGCCAAGCGAGGGTTTGCAAATGGATTGAGAGAGCAATAAAATATTAAAACAACCTGTTTGTTTATTTCATTAAAATACTTTTTAATCATGTGTGTGTGTGTTTTATTAACCATTTCGTACTATTGGATTAATAATGGATAGGTGTCATAATTGACGCCTCTCCATTATTAATCTGGCTTAATGTCACCTTACAATAGCAAGGTGACATTAACCCTTCATTACCCCATATCCCACCGCTACAGGGAGTGGGAAGAGAGTGGCCAAGTGCCAGATTAGGCGCATCTTCCAGATGTGCCTTTTCTGGGGTGGCTGGGGGCAGATGTTTGTAGCCAGGGGGGGGCCAATAGCCATGGACCCTCTCCTGGCTATTAATATCTGCCCTCAGTCACTGGCTTTACCACTCTGGCGGAGAAAATTGCGCGGGAGCCCACGCCAATTTTTTCCGCCATTTAACCCTTTATTTTAGCAGCTACAGCGCTGAAATTTTGCACATACACACTACTAACATTAGTAGTGTGGAATATGCAAAAAAAAATGGGGATATGAGATGGTTTACTGTATGTAAACCACGTCTCATATCCTGTCGGGTTCAGGCAGGAGAAATGAAAAGCCGGCAATTGAATTACCGACTTTTCACTAACACCGCTGCGTATTTCTCGCAAGTCACACTGCTGGTCCGTGTGGAATCCGTATTTTTCTCGCCCCCATAGACTTTCATTGGCGATTTTTTTTTGCGCAATACGCTGACAAACGCAGCATGCTGCGATTTTGTACGGCCGTAGAAAGCCGTATAATACTGAACCGTAATATACGGCTGATAGGAGCAGCCCCATTGAGAATAATTGTGCCGTTTATTTGGCGAGTTTTACGGACGTATTTTCTGCGCTCTTACGTCCGTAAAACTCGCTAGTGTGACGCCGGCCTAATTCTGTAAAACAACACGCCACATGCTCTTCTATTAATCCAAGAGAGAAAAAACCCTCTACACAAAACATGGCTCCATAGACCTCTATAGGCGCTGTATTACTGGGCAGAGTATGCACAAGGCTCTAGGGACTGATCTATATTTTTTTTTTTTTTTAGTATTTTAAGGCTGGATGGTGACATTGGGTTGAGTTTGAGTTTCTTCACAAATCTGTAGTCCCTCTGTGACTGCAGACTTGTGAATTCTCACGTCGAGCTGTGAGAATTCTCCTGTGTCGGTGGTGAGACTACACATACCTCCAGCCACATTCCAACTAGACGTGGGTGACCTTGCTCAATACAAGGTAATGGAATGAGGCCACACGTCTAGTCGGAATGTGACCAGAAATATGCATATTGTATACATGCAGTCACATGACCGCTCAGTCTGCCAGCTCATGAGAATCTATACAGTGTGCATGTTTTGAGGATTCATAAGGAAGCAGTCACATAGCGTGTATGTAGACTTTCATGGAAAAACTTGGACCACCCCTTTAAGTCAAAGGAACGTGGCTCTAAAAATCCTATTAAATAAACCTCTAAAGTGACCATGATGTTCTTACCGTCCTCCATTCTGTTACATTTTATCTCCTAATCAAAAATTTAGAAGAAGAAAGTAAAGTCTTCATGTGCGACCCAGGGGGCATCCATTTAAAGGGAAAAGCTGTTGCTCGATTTCTGCTGCCCAATCTCCAGGTGGCGTGAATCAGAGCGTGGTTGCGTGACTGCAGCTGGGAATGGGTCCTTCCCCTGCGGTGTTAGTGGGTGTATAGCCATATTTAGGAAAAGGGGTGGGTTATTGCTGGTCGTCCACGACCAGAAATAAGAGTAGGCTGATGCTGGCATGGATAGACACATTACATACTATAATTACAGCACAGCAGTGCGTGTGGAAAACAAGAAAGAGCCCACTGATGTAGACGGATCGCCCCATAAATGCTCTCCTATGCAGCGGTGTGCATTATTATTATCATCAGACCAGACATGTAGGAGCTATGAAAACGGACAATAATGCATCTGATTCTTCCATATCCAGGGAAGAATAAACTGCGAGATAATAAACCTTCCACTGCCCAGAGATAATGTCTGTATACAATAATGCTGCCGGAGTCAGACAATGTAAGAGCCGATCGTCAGAGACAGACCGAGATGACAAACAATGTGTGTGTATACGGTGTATAATTATATATATATATATATATATATATATATATACATACTCAATTGTGCTCAAAAGTTTACATACCCAGGCAGAATTTTTGCTTTCTTGGCCTTTTCTCAGAGAATATGAATGATAACACCAAAACTTTTTCTCCGCTCATGGTTAGTGGTTGGGTGAAGCCATTTATTGTCAAACTATTGTGTTTTCTCTTGTTAAATCATAATGACAACCCAAAACATCCAATTGATCCTGATCAAAAGTTCACATACCCCATTTCTTAATACCGTGTATTGCCCCCTCTAACAGTTTTGCAAGCCACTGTGTATCTCGTCCAAGAGCTGAATTCACATCCTCACAGCTCAGTACTACTTTGTATTTTTCTCGATGGTGTTGCTGTTTCTCTGTGTTTAAAAAAAAAAAAGGAATGAAGAGCAGGAATCCCTCCGTATGTGCTGTGCATGAGAGACATCATAGCCGCTAGTCTCTCTCTACCAGGGACAATGGTGACAATGCAGAATATAACTCATGCGATGGCCAGGAATGGTGTTATTCCTCCTGAGTGTATACACGGAACATTCTATTCTGAAACATTACTTGAAAGTTCAGTCACCCTTTAACTATTAAGTTAAAATATATATATATATATATATATATATACAGTGGGGCGAAAAAGTATTTAGTCAGTCAGCAATAGTGCAAATTCCACCACTTAAAAAGATGAGAGGCGTCTGTAATTTACATCATAGGTAGACCTCAACTATGGGAGACAAACTGAGAAAAAAAAATCCAGAAAATCACATTGTCTGTTTTTTTTATCATTTTATTTGCATATTATGGTGGAAAATAAGTATTTGGTCAGAAACAAACAATCAAGATTTCTGGCTCTCACAGACCTGTAACTTCTTCTTTAAGGGTATGTGTCCACGTTCAGGATTGCATCAGGATTTGGTCAGGATTTTTCATCAGTATTTGTAAGCCAAAACCAGGAGTGGGTGATAAATACAGAAGTGGAGCATATGTTTCTATTATACTTTTTCTCTAATTGTTCCTCTCCTGGTTTTGGCTTACAAATACTGATGGAAAATCCTGACCAAATCCTGATGCAATCCTGAATGTGGACACATACCCTTTGGGTATGTTTCCACGTTCAGGAAACGCTGCGTTTTTGACGCTGCGTTTTTCCGCTGCGTCAAAAACGCAGCGTCCAGATGTTACAGCATAGTGGAGGGGATTTCATAAAATCCCGACTCCACTATGCGTTAAAAAACGCATGCATTTTTGCCGCGAAAACGCATGCGCGGTGCGTTTTTTCAAAACGCAGCATGTTGCTACAATGAGCAAAACACGCAGGCACACCGCAGGTGACCTGCCAGTGACCTCAGGTGCAGTTTTTGTCAGGATTTTACTTGCATAAAATCCTGACCAAAGCCTGAAGCAAACCTGAACGTGGACACATACCCTAAGAGTCTCCTCTTTCCTCCACTCATTACCTGTAGTAATGGCACCTGTTTAAACTTATCAGTATAAAAAGACACCTGTGCACACCCTCAAACAGTCTGACTCCAAACTCCACTATGGTGAAGACCAAAGAGCTGTCAAAGGACACCAGAAACAAAATTGTAGCCCTGCACCAGGCTGGGAAGACTGAATCTGCAATAGCCAACCAGCTTGGAGTGAAGAAATCAACAGTGGGAGCAATAATTAGAAAATGGAAGACATTCAAGACCACTGATAATCTCCCTCGATCTGGGGCTCCACGCAAAATCCCACCCCGTGGGGTCAGAATGATCACAAGAACGGTGAGCAAAAATCCCAGAACCACGCGGGGGGACCTAGTGAATGAACTGCAGAGAGCTGGGACCAATGTAACAAGGCCTACCATAAGTAACACACTACGCCACCATGGACTCAGATCCTGCAGTGCCAGACGTGTCCCACTGCTTAAGCCAGTACATGTCCGGGCCCGTCTGAAGTTTGCTAGAGAGCATTTGGATGATCCAGAGGAGTTTTGGGAGAATGTCCTATGGTCTGATGAAACCAAACTGGAACTGTTTGGTAGAAACACAACTTGTCGTGTTTGGAGGAAAAAGAATACTGAGTTGCATCCATCAAACACCATACCTACTGTAAAGCATGGTGGTGGAAACATCATGCTTTGGGGCTGTTTCTCTGCAAAGGGGCCAGGACGACTGATCCGGGTACATGAAAGAATGAATGGGGCCATGTATCGTGAGATTTTGAGTGCAAACCTCCTTCCATCAGCAAGGGCATTGAAGATGAAACGTGGCTGGGTCTTTCAACATGACAATGATCCAAAGCACACCGCCAGGGCAACGAAGGAGTGGCTTCGTAAGAAGCATTTCAAGGTCCTGGAGTGGCCTAGCCAGTCTCCAGATCTCAACCCTATAGAAAACCTTTGGAGGGAGTTGAAAGTCCGTGTTGCCAAGCGAAAAGCCAAAAACATCACTGCTCTAGCCCCTTCATGACCTTGCCGTTTTTTGCAATTCTGACCAGTGTCCCTTTATGAGGTAATAACTCAGGAACGCTTCAACGGATCCTAGCGATTCTGAGACTGTTTTTTCGTGACATATTGGGCTTCATGTTAGTGGTAAATTTAGGTCGATAATTTCTGAGTTTATTTGTGAAAAAAAAAACAGAAATTTGGCAAAAATTTTGAAAATTTCGCAATTTTCACATTTTGAATTTTTATTCTGTTAAACCAGAGAGTTGTGTGACACAAAATAGTTAATAAATAACATTTCCCACATGTCTACTTTACATCAGCACAATTTTGGAAACAAATTTTTTTTTTGCTAGGAAGTTATAAGGGTTAAAATTTGACCAGTGATTTCTCATTTTTACAACAAAATTTACAAAACCATTTTTTTTAGGGACCACCTCACATTTGAAGTCAGTTTGAGGGTTCTATATGGCTGAAAATACCCAAAAGTGACACCATTCTAAAAACTGCACCCCTCAAGGTGCTCAAAACCACATTCAAGAAGTTTATTAACCCTTCAGGTGTTTCACAGCAGCAGAAGCAACATGGAAGTAAAAAATGAACATTTAACTTTTTAGTCACAAAAATGAACTTTTAGCAACAATTTTTTATTTTCCCAAGGGTAAAAGGAGAAACTGGACCACGGACGTTGTTGTCCAATTTGTCCTGAGTACGCTGATACCTCATATGTGGGGGTAAACCACTGTTTGGGCGCACGGCAGGGCTCGGAAGGGAAGGAGCGCCATTTGACTTTTTGAATGAAAAATTGGCTCCAATCTTTAGCGGACACCATGTCGCGTTTGGAGAGCCCCCGTGTGCTTAAACATTGGAGCTCCCCCACACGTGACCACATTTTGGAAACTAGACCCCCCAAGGAACTTATCTAGAAGCATAGTGAGAACTTTAAACCCCCAGGTGCTTCACAAATTGATCCGTAAAAATGAAAAAGTACTTTTTTTCACAAAAAAATTATTTTAGCCTCAATTTTTTCATTTTCACATGGGCAACAGGATAAAATGGATCCTAAATTTTGTTGGGCAATTTCTCCTGAGTACACCAATACCTCACATGTGGGGGTAAACCACTGTTTGGGCACATGGTAAGGCTCGGAAGGGAAGGAGCGCCATTTGACTTTTTGAATGAAAAATTATCTCCATCGTTAGCGGACACCATGTCGCGTTTGGAAAGCCCCTGTGTGCCTAAACATTGGAGCTTCTCCACAAGTGACACCATTTTGGAAGCTAGACCCCCCAAGGAACTCATCTAGAGGCATAGTGAGCACTTTAAACCCCCAGGTGCTTCACAAATTGATCCGCAAAAATGAAAAAGTACTTTTTTTTCACACAAAATTTCTTTTAGCCTCAATTCTTTCATTTTCACATGGGCAACAGGATAAAATGGATCCTAAAATTTGTTGGGCAATTTCTCCTGAGTATGCCGATACCTCATATGTGGGGGTAAACCACTGTTTGGGTGCACGGCAAGGTTTGGAAGGGGAGGCGTGCCATTTGACTTTTTGAATGGAAAATTAGCTCCAATCGTTAGCGGACACCATGTCGCGTTTGGAGAGCCCCTGTGTGCCTAAACATTGGAGCTCCCCTACAAGTGACCCCATTTTGGAAACTAGACCCCCCAAGGAACTTATCTAGATGCATAGTGAGCACTTATAACCCCCAGGTGCTTCACAGAAGTTTATAACGCAGAGCCGTGAAAATAAAAAAATAATTTTTCTTTCCTCAAAAATGAATTTTAGCCCAGAATTTTTTATTTTCCCAAGGGTAATAGGAGAAATTGGACCCCAAATGTTGTTGTCCAGTTTGTCCTGAGTACGATGATACCCTATATGTGGGGGTAAACCACTGTTTGGGCGCACGGCAGGGCTCGGAAGGGAAGGCACGCCATTTGGCTTTTTGAATGGAAAATTAGCTCCAATCATTAGCGGACACCATGTCACGTTTGGAGAGCCCCTGTGTGCCTAAACATTGGAGCTCCCGCACAAGTGACCCCATTTTGGAAACTAGACCTCCCAAGGAACTAATCTAGATGTGTGGTGAGCACTTTGAACCCCCAAGTGCTTCACAGAAGTTTATAACGCAGAGCCGTGAAAATAATAAATGTGTTTCCTTTCCTCAAAAATATTTTTTTAGCCCAGAATTTTTTATTTTTGCAAGAGTAACAGGAGAAATTGGACCCCAAAAGTTGTTGTCCAGTTTCTCCTGAGTACGCTGATACCCCATATGTGGGGGTAAACCACTGTTTGGGCACATGCCGGGGCTCGGAAGGGAAGTAGTGACGTTTTGGAATGCAGACTTTGATGGAATGGTCTGCGGGCATCATGTTACATTTGCAGAGCCCCTGATATGCCTAAACAGTAGAAACCCCCCACAAGTGACCCCATTTTGGAAACTAGACCCCCCAAGGAACTTATCTAGATGTGTGGTGAGCACGTTCAACCCCCAAGTGCTTCACAGAAGTTTACAACGCAGAGCCGTGAAAATAAAAAAATCATTTTTCTTTCCTCAAAAAAGATGTTTTAGCAAGCAATTTTTTATTTTCACAAGGGTAACAGGAGAATTTGGACCCCAATATTTGTTGCCCAGTTTGTTGTGAGTACGCTGATACCCCATATGTGGGGGTAAACCACTGTTTGGGCACACGTCAGGGCTCGGAAGGGAAGTAGTGACATTTGAAATGCAGACTTTGATGGAATGGTCTGCGGGCGTCACATTGCATTTGCAGAGCCCCTGATGTGCCTAAACAGTAGAAACACCCCACAAGTGACCCCATTTTGGAAACTAGACCCCCGAAGGAACTTATCTAGATGTGTGGTGAGCACTTTCAACCCCCAAGTGCTTCACAGAAGTTTATAACGCAGAGCCGTGAAAATAAAAAATAATTGTTCTTTCCTCAAAAATTATGTTTTAGCAAGTAATTTTTTATTTTTGCAAGGGTAACAGGAGAAATTGGACCCCAACAGTTGTTGCCCAGTTTGTCCTGAGTACGCTGGTACCCCAAATGTGGGGGTAAACCACTGTTTGGGCGCACGTCGGGGCTTGGAAGGGCGGGAGCACCATTTGACTTTTTGAACGCAAGATTGGCTGGAATCAATGGTGGCGCCATGTTGCGTTTGGAGACCCCTGATGTGCCTAAACAGTGGAAACCCCTCAATTCTAACTTCAACACTAATCCCAACACACCCCTAATCCTAATCCCAACTGTAGCCATAACCCTAATCACAACCCTAACCCCAACACACCCCTAACCACAACCCTAACCGCAACACACCCGTAACCCTAATTCCAACCCTAATCCTAACCCTAATCCCAACCGTAACCCTAATCCCAACCCTAACCACAACTGTAACCCCAACACACCCCTAACCCTATCCGTAACCCTAACCATAAGCCTAATCTTAACCCTATTTCAAACCCTAGCCCTAATTCTAACCCTAACTCTAATTCCAACCCTAACCCTAAGGCTATGTGCCCACGTTGCGGATTCGTGTGAGATTTTTCCGCACCATTTTTGAAAAATCTGCAGGTAAAAGGCACTGCGTTTTACCTGCGGATTTGCAGCAGATTTCCAGTGTTTTTTTGTGCGGATTTCACCTGCGGATTCCTATTGAGGAACAGGTGTAAAACGCTGCGGAATCCGCACAAAGAATTGACATGCTGCGGAAAATACAATGCAGCGTTTCTGCACGGAATTTTCCGCACCATGGGCACAGCGGATTTGGTTTTCCTTAGGTGTACATGGTACTGTAAACCTGATGGAAAACTGCTTCGAATTCGCAGCGGCCAATCTGCTGCGGATCCGCGGCCAATCCGCTGCGGATCCGCGGCCAATCCGCTGCGGATCCGCAGCCAATCAGCTGCCGGTCCGCTGCGGATCCGCGGCCAATCCGCTGCGGATCCGCTGCCGATCCGCGGCGGATCCGCGGCCGATCCGCTGCGGATCCGCTGCGGATCCGCGGCCGATCCGCTCTGTGTGCACATGCCATAACCCTACCCCTAACCCTAACCCTACCCGTAACCCTAACCCTACCCCTAGTTCTAACCCTAGTTCTAACCCTAACCCTAGTGGAAAAAGAAAAAAAAATATTTTCTTTATTTTATTATTGTCACTACCTATGGGGGTGATAAAGGGGGGGGGGTTTATTTATTATTTTTTTTATTTTGATCGCTGTGATAGAACCTACCACAGCGATCAAAATGTACTTGTAATGAATCTGCCGGCCGGCAGATTCGGCGGGCGCACTGAGCATGCGCCCGCCATTTTGGAAGATGGCGGCGCCCAGCGAGGAGACGGACCGACACCGGGAGCCTCGGTAAGTATAAGGGGGGGGGAGATCGGGGCACGGGGGGGCGTCGGAGCACCGGGGGGTGACATAGGAGCAGGGGGGAGCGGGCAGGAGGACGGGGGAGCGGAGCACAGGACGGAGGGGACCGGACCCCATAACGGAGCACTGGGGGGGCGATCGGTGGGGTGGGGGGGGTCACTTCAGGTTTTCCAGCCATGGCCGATGGTATTGCAGCATCGGCCATGGCTGGATTGTAATATTTCACCAGTTTTTTAGGTGAAATATTACAAATCGCTCTGATTGGCAGTTTCACTTTCAACAGCCAATCAGAGCGATCGTAGCCACGGGGGGGGGGTGAAGCCACCCCCCCTGGGCTGAAGTACCACTCCCCCTCTCCCTGCAGATCGGGTAAAATAGGAGTTAACCCATTCACCTGATCTGCAGGGACGCGATCATTCCATGACGCCACATAGGCGTCATGGGTCGGATTGGCACGGGTTTTCATGACGCCTACGTGGCGTCATGGGTCGGGAAGGGGCTAGAGGAGATCTGCATGGAGGAATGGGCCAACATACCAACAGCAGTGTGTGGCAACCTTGTGAAGACTTACAGAAAACGTTTGACCTCTGTCATTGCCAACAAAGGATATATTACAAAGTATTGAGATGAAATTTTGTTTCTGACCAAATACTTATTTTCCACCATAAAATGCAAATAAAATGATCAAAAAACAGACAATGTGATTTTCTGGATTTTTTTTTCTCATTTTGTCTCCCATAGTTGAGGTCTACCTATGATGTAAATTACAGACGCCTCTCATCTTTTTAAGTGGTGGAACTTGCACTATTGCTGACTGACTAAATACTTTTTTGCCCCACTGTATATACATACATACTCCATTCTGATAGAAGTGTTCCTGTAAGCGAAATGTCTTGTAAAGGAAAGCCCTGCAGTATAAGAAGTCTGTCTGGCATGGAGGCAGCTGTTATTGCCAGGGGACGTTGTGGCCGGTCTGGCTTTCTCCCTGCTGAGGCATCTATGGGAGACATGTAATGTCACATGCCATCTCCCAGTATGATCTGATCATCCTCCATTAGGAAAGACGTCACAGTGAGCCATTCTCCTTAATCATGGTCGACATTCTGATTTCCATTGAGAACCAGTATAAACCTTATGGCTAGAATAGTATGGCGTTCAATTTGGATCAGCTTAGCGTCAATGTCACAGAAGAAATATGTCTGTTAGCCATAAAAAAAACTGACATTGCCAAGCACGCTCACGGCATTCATCACACGCCTGGCATTGAACCGCCCGCCTCGCTTCCTGGAGCTGCTGTGATTAATATCAGCCCCGCTGTCAATATCTGACGTGCATGATCAGGACAAGCTGCACGTAAAAAATGGAGTGCGCAGATACCAGTGAGTGCAATACAGGATTTCTAATTCACATACTCAGTACTGCCCCCTATTGCCATGCCGCTGTACTACACTTTCTAGTTGCAATAGCTGCCATGATTCTTGCATCCCTGTGTGAACCTGACCGAATGCTCTACAGTCATGACGATGTCATCTAACAGCCATTAATTAATCTCTTCTGGTCATATAGTTCTTATTGAAAGTATTCTGAATCATATCCCTGGTGGTCTAAGGTAGACGTGGTAATATTAATGCTGCACTCGAAGTCTTACAGCGTAATATCTTCTGTATTTCTCTGGAAGTAAATGGTGAGTCAGAACTAAATGGTATGTATACTTAAAGCAAATGATAATATTTGCTGTGGTCTATAGCAGATTTATGTGATCTAATAAGTTCAAAACTGATGACGTTTTATAGAATAATTTATCTTTTATATTGTTTTTATTCTTTTCGTGTACCGCATTTAGTTCCTCTCCACAGAATCCAAAGTTTAATCATAAAATCATGTCAGCCTGCAGTCACCACTAGAGGGAGCTCAATGTGTACTCGTTATTAGGCCGGCGTCACACTCAGCGTATGTAAATACGGTCCGTTTTTTACGGCCGTAATACGGAGAAATGTTCCCAAAATAGTGATCCGTAGTCAGGGTGTGTCAGCGTATTTTGCGCATGCCATCCTCCGTATGTAATCCGTATGGCATCCGTACTGCGAGATTTTCGCGCAGGCTTGCAAAACCGACATCTAATGGATTTATGTGCTCAAATGTTCGGGAAAACATATATACAGTATATATATATATATATATATATATATATATATATATATATATGTCATTGAGACATATTATATATATATATATATATATATATATATACAGTGCCTACAAGTAGTATTCAACCCCCTGCAGATTTAGCAGGTTTACACATTTGGAATTAACTTGGCATTGTGACATTTGGACTGTAGATCAGCCTGGAAGTGTGAAATGCACTGCAGCAAAAAAGAATGTTATTTCTTTGTTTATTTTTTTTTAAAATTGGGAAATTTTTTTTTCAGAGGGTCATTTATTATTCAACCCCTCAACCCACCAGAATTCTGTTTGGTTCCCCTAAAGTATTAAGAAGTAGTTCAGGCACAAAGAACAATGAGCTTCACATGTTTGGATTAATTATCTCTTTTTCCAGCCTTTTCTGACTATTTAAGACCCTCCCCAAACTTGTGAACAGCACTCAAACATGGTCAACATGGGGAAGACAAAGGAGCATTCCAAGGCCATCAGAGACAAGATCGTAGAGGGTCACAAGGCTGGCAAGGGGTACAAAACCCTTTCCAAGGAGTTGGGCCTACCTGTCTCCACTGTTGGGAGCATCATCCGGAAGTGGAAGGCTTATGGAACTACTGTTAGCCTTCAACGGCCTGGACAGCCTTTGAAAGTTTCCTCCCGTGCCGAGGCCAGGCTTGTCCGAAGAGTCAAGGCTAACCCAAGGACAACAAGGAAGGAGCTCCGGGAAGATCATTGGTGGGGGACATTGGTTTCAGTCAATACCATAAGTAACGTACTCCACCGCAATGGTCTCCGTTCCAGACGAGCCCGTAAGGTACCTTTACTTTCAAAGCGTCATGTCAAGGCTCGTCTACAGTTTGCTCATGATCACTTGGAGGACTCTGAGACTGACTGGTTCAAGGTTCTCTGGTCTGATGAGACCAAGATCAAGATCTTTGGTGCCAACCACACACGTGACGTTTGGAGACTGGATGGCACTGCGTACGACCCCAAGAATACCATCCCTACAGTCAAGCATGGTGGTGGCAGCATCATGCTGTGGGGCTGTTTCTCAGCCAAGGGGCCTGGCCATCTGGTCCGCATCCATGGGAAGATGGATAGCACGGCCTACCTGGAGATTTTGGCCAAGAACCTCCGCTCCTCCATCAAGGATCTTAAGATGGGTCGTCATTTCATCTTCCAACAAGACAACAACCCAAAGCACACAGCCAAGAAAACCAAGGCCTGGTTCAAGAGGCAAAAAATCAAGATGTTGCAGTGGCCTAGTCAGTCTCCTGACCTTAACCCAATTGAAAACTTGTGGAAGGAGCTCAAGATTAAAGTCCACATGAGACACCCAAAGAACCTAAATAACTTGGAGAAGATCTGCATGGAGGAGTGGGCCAAGATAACTCCAGAGACCTGTGCCGGCCTGATCAGGTCTTATAAAAGACGATTATTAGCTGTAATTGCAAACAAAGGTTATTCCACAAAATATTAAACCTAGGGGTTGAATAATAATTGACCCACACTTTTATGCTTAAAATTTATAAAAATTTAACTGAGCAACAAAACTTTTTGGTTTGTAAGATTTATGCATCTGTTAATAAATTCTGCTCTTGTTGGAAGTTTGAAGGCTCTAACTTATTTGCATCTTATTAAACCTGCTAAATCTGCAGGGGGTTGAATATTACTTGTAGGCACTGTATATTCTGTATTTATATATAATTCAGCGCGATATCTGTGAAAAGCCGGTAATTCAATTGCCGGCTTTTAATTTCTCCTTCACAAACCCGACAGGATATGAGACATGGTTTACATACAGTAAACCATCTCATATCCCCATTTTTTTTTTTGCATATTCCACACTACTAATGTTAGTAGTGTGTATGTGCAAAATGTGGGCGCTGTAGCTGCTAAAATAAAGGGTTAAATTGCGGAAAAAATTGGCATGGGCTCCCGCGCAATTTTCTCCGCCAGAGTGGTAAAGCCAGTGACTGAGGGTAGATATTAATAGCCAGGAGAGGGTCCATGGTTATTGGCCCCCCCGTGGCTACAAACATCTGCCCCCAGCCACCCCAGAAAAGGTACATCTGGAGGATGCGCCTATTCTGGCACTTGGCCACTCTCTTCCCACTCCCTGTAGCGGTGGGATATGGGGTAATGAAGGGTTAATGCCACCTTGCTATTGTAAGGTGACATTAAGCCAGATTAATAATGGAGAGGCGTCAATTATGACACCTATCCATTATTAATCCAATTGTCTGAAAGGGTTAAAAACACACACACATTATTAAAAAGTATTTTAATGAAATAAACAAACAGGTTGTTTTAGTATTTTATTGTTCGCTCAATCCATCCGGAACACCGTCGCTTGGCAAAATAATAAACCCACAATATACATACCCTAACATTAGTAGTGTGGAATATGCAAAAAAAAAAAAAGGGGATATGAGATGGTTTACTGTATGTAAACCATGTCTCATATCATGTCGGGTTTAGGCAGGAGAAATGAAAAGCCGGCAATTGAATTACCGGCTTTTCACTAACACCGCTGCGTATTTCTCACAAGTCACACTGCTGGTCCGTGTGGAATCCGTATTTTTCTCGCCCCCATAGACTTTCATTGGCGATTTATTTGCGCAATACGGTGACAAACGCAGCATGCTGCGATTTTGTACGGCCGTAGAAGACCGTATAATACGGATCAGTAAAATACATTTACTGATGTATAGGGACATAGGGAATCATTGTGCCGTGTGTTATGCGTATTTTACGGATGTATTTTCTGCGCTCATACATCCGTAAAACTCGCCAGTGTGACGCCGGCCTTACTGCTCCCACTTACCTCACAACTGTACATATAAATCCATGTGTAAGGTAAAGAGCTCCACCTAGTGGCAACTCCAGGCAGAAACTATTTCATTATTTAAAGAGAATCTGTCAGCAGGTTTTTGCTAGCTAATCCGAGAGCCGCATGATGTAGGGGCAGAGACCCTGATTCCAGGGATGTGTCACTTACTGGTTGTGTGTTGCTGTTTTAGAAAAATCAGTGTTTTATCTGCAAGAGACTATCCCTGCAGGACTAGCTATGCTTTGCCTCCTAGTCAACTTCTCTGAGAGAGAGGATTCAAAAAGATATAAACTGGAGCAGTGGGCAGCAACTAACAGAATGGTTTTTAACAGGGAAAAATGCAAAGTACTACATCTGGGCAATATAAATGAAAAAAGCATATAGAGAATGGGAGGAATAGGGTTAAGCAACAGCACATGTGAAAAAGACTTGGGTATAGTAATAGATCACAGACTGAACATGAGTCAACAGTGTGATGCAGCAGCAAAAAGGGCAAATACAATTCTGGGATGTATTAACAGAAGCATACAATCTAGATCATTAATGCCCTCTACTCCTCTTTGGTCAGACCTCACCTAGAATACTGTGTCCAGTTTGCGGGCACCGCATTTTAAAAAAGACATCAACAAACTGGAGCAAGTTCAGAGAAGAGCGACCAGAATGGTGACCAGTCTGCAAACCATGTCCTATGAGGAATGTTTACAGGATTTGGGAATGTTTAGCTTGCAAAAAAGAAGACTGAGAGGAGACTTACCGTATTTTTCGGACTATAAGGCGCACCCAGGTTTTAGAGGTGGAAAATAGGGAAAAAAATATTTGAAGCAAAAAAATGTGGTAAAATATTTAATAACATAAATAACATACTATTATATGTGGTGTTATTATATATAATAGTATGTTATTATGTTGGAAGCTGCGGGACCAGTGTGGTGTCTGTGAAGTACGATATGAAGACGCTGGAGGGTGAGTATAAGGGCTCATTTCCACATGCGAGGCACACGTCCGTATCTCGCATGTGGAAACCAAGCTCTGGCGCCGGCACTTTGGAGCGGAGCTGTGCAGCTCCATGTGTTCCTATGCGGCCGCACGCTCCGCTCTGGAGTGCCGGCTCCACAGCTTGGTTTCCACATGCGAGATACGGACGTGTGCCTCGCATGTGGAAATGAGCCCTAAGAATGGGTGCACAGGGCTTATAGTGAAAGCACCACTCCAGCACTGCAAAATAACACTGGAGTGCTGCTTTAAAATCCCATGGGAGAACTATAACTCCCAGCATGTCCTGCAGATCCTATGACATGCTGGGAGTTATAGTTCACCAAAGGAGTGGCAGAGTGCTTTATTGTGTTTTGTAAAGACTGACCTCTTAATTGTGGCAGCCAGCCACACTGTGGTGAGGTAAAAGCTGGAGCATCCCATGGCTGCACACACAGAGCCCTCCCTCTTGTTGCCTTTCCACAGCGCAGGACATAAGAGGAAGCTGCAGATTCTAGGTGGGAGTCTGAAGGACCTGTGATGATGTCAGAAGAGGGAGGGCTCTGAGCTGCCATGTGATGCTCCAGCCCGCCCATTTCTGACATCACACAGGTCCTCCCTGTGCACCAGACAGCTCAGCGTCCAGCACAGGCAGGTAGACAGCGATCTCCTGGCCCCTGCTGCTGCCTCCTCCTCCCCTGGACACACAGATTCTCCCCGGAATCAGTGCTGGGGAAACTGTGTGTCCCTGCTTAAGTGCAGCATTCATTTGCTGCTCCGCTCACCGCTCAGCTGATCGGTGGGCGGGGAGCAGCTAATAAATATTCACTGCACTTAATCAGCGGGGCCATGTGCTTTCCCCAGCAGCTGATTCCAGGCAGCGGGGACATCCTGAAGTGGGATAACAGTGCGATCCCACTCGCTGCTGCCCCCCTCCCCACATGCTATATCCGTACTATAAGATGCACCCACACTTTCCTCCCAAATTTGGAGGAAAAAAAGTGCGTCTTATAGTCCGAAAAATACGGTAATAGCTGTCTACAAATATCTCAAGGGCTGTCACATTGTAGAAGGATCATCTTTATTCTCATTTGCACAAGGAAAGACTAGAAGCAATGGGATGAAACTGAATGGGAGGAGACACAGATTAGATATTAGAAAAAAACTTTTTGACAGGGTGATCAATGAGTGGAACAGGCTGCCACGAGAGGTGGTGAGTTCTCCTTCCATGGAAGTCTTCAGAGGCTGGACAGACGTCGGTATGGGATGGTTTAGTGAATCCTGCTTTGAGCAGGGGTTGGACCAGATGACCCAGGAGGTCCTTTCCAACTCTACCATTCTATGATCTATGATTCTACAACTGAGAACAGTCGGTTTTGTTTTTATTATGCAGCAAACAACAAATAGTACAAAATAACTGAAAACTTCAGAGTGCACAACTATTCACCCTCCTAAGGTCAGTACTTTGTAGAGCCTCCTTTTGCAGCAATTACAGCTGCCACTAGCTTTGGATAAGTCTCTATGAGCTTTCCATATCTTGCCACTGAGATTTTTGCCCATTCCGAAGGTCAAAACTGCTCCAGCTCCTTCAAGTTAGATGGTTTTCTCTGGTGAGCAGCAATCTTCAAGTCTAACCTCAGATTGTCAATTGGATTAAGGGCTGGGCTTTGACTAGGCTGCTCCAAAACAGTGACATGTTTCCCCTTAAATAACTCGAGTGTTGCTTTAGCAGTTTGCTTTGAGTCATTGTCTTGTTGGAAGGTGAACTTCTGTCCCAGTCTCAAATCACTGACAGACAAACAGGTTTTGCTCAAGAATATCCCTGTATTTTGCACTATCCATCTTCCCCTTGATTTGGGCCATTTTCCATGTCTCTGCTGCCAAAAAACATCGCCACAGCATGATGCTGCCTCCACCATATTCACTGTGGGGATGGTGTTCTTGGGCTGATGAGATATGTTGGTTTGGAGTCAGACATAGTATTTACCTTAGTGGCCAAAAAGTTTAATTTTGGTCTCATCTGACCACAGCACTTTTCTCCATACATATTTGGAATCTCCCACGTGTCTTTTGGCAAACTCAAAATGTGACTTACAATTTTTGCACTTGCAGTGCCAGGCATTATGGCAGACTATGTACACAGTCATTCTAATGGCTAGTGATCGGTAACAGTTTACTGATCTCCAGTTGTATCGTGCCGCCAGTCGAAGGGTTGCAGAAAACCACACTAAGCACACAGATTTATTAAATAATAGCTGCAGTTTTTATGTGGATTTCTCTTTTCATGTCAGTGGGATAAAACTAGAGAAACTGTGTAATATTCGCAGTGCTCGAACACGTCTATGCAATTACATTGAATACTCTTCTTTGCCATTAGGCTTAAAACCACAACTTGTGGACTCACCCTATTAGCAGTTCTCAAATTTGGAAGTTATCCCCTGCCATGTGGATAGAGTATAACTTCCCAATTGCGGAGGGTCAGAAGGCGGAGACCCCCACCGATCCCGAGAACCGGGGCTCTGAAAAATGGAGCAGAAGTGGATTAAGCGCACCTCCACATCGTTAATTCTCATGGGATTGCTGAAGAGCAGCGGAGCACTGTGCTCTGCAATATCCAGCAGTCCCATTAGAATAAATGGAGCAGAGGTGACCATGATCGACATCCACTGCATTGACATGAGGCTCTTCAGAGATCTGTTCTCAGCATTGATGGGGTCCCAGTCTACAGACCCCCGCGATCTCTGAAGGCTCATGCACACTACTAAGCCCTGTGCACAGACTCTTTACAACAGACCTGTAGGCCCTACCTGTGCAGCCGCATGACGTCTCCGTAAAGCCCGGTATTCGTCCCGTGATGTAAGCCTTCATAATAAGTAATGTGATGAACCCATAGCAACCAATTAGTCTGAATCGCTGATTGACACAAAACCAATCAGTGATTTGGCCATGTGCACGATTCCTTAGATTGTAATTGTAGGTTACGTCCACATGTGACGGCTTTACTCTCAGAACACACACTATATATTACAGGGCCAGTATTGTGGATAAGATTTATAACCTTGTACTCACGTGCTGCATAGTGTCAGTTTACATTGCTTTCTTTATATGGAAGCAAAGGAAAAAGTGAAAGCTGCCACAAATCTGAAGCATTTCTGCAAGAAAATCTGCCCAGTTTTCTGCTGTGGGAAATCCCCAGTGTATTAGTCCCAGGTGAACGTACCTTTATAGGATGAAAATACAATTCTGCCAAAGGGTATATATTGCTTAAAGGGAAGCTGGTACCAATTTTTTGCATATGTAAGTAGTCACATGGCTGTAAAGGAGCTTGTTCCCCAATCAGGGCTTAACAATTGCAATCGCAGAGGGTGCGACCTTGACCGAGCCCATGTGGTAGGGGGGCCCGCTGACACCAGAGCATATTTCAACTGGACGTGCGGCAAGGATGCACATTCAGCTGAAATGCATTGCAGCACAGTCATCTGCCGGGTTTTTAATGTTTTAAAGAACAGCAGCAGAAAATGGTACATACCAGGAAAGGGCCCAGGATGGGGAACATATATACCAGGATGAGGGACATGTGTACCAGGAAAGAGGGCATATGCTGTGTACCAGGATGAGGGACATGTATACTAGGATGGGGGATATGTATACCAGGATGAACCCAGGATGAGAAACATATATACAAGTGCTTCTCACAAAATGAGAATATCCTCATTAAAGTTAATTTATTTTAGTTCTTCAATATAAAAAAGTGAAACTTGTATATTACGGTATATACCAGAATGGGAGACATATATACCAGTAAGAGGGACATGTATAACAGGGTGGGAGACATATATACCAGGATGGGAGGCATATATACCAGGATAGGGGACATATAAATTAGGATGGGGTACATATATACCTGGAAGGGGCCCAGGATGGGGGACATTACTACATAATGAGGTAGGGGAGACAACACACATATCCTAATAGCAGAGGTGTCAAACTGCATTCCTCGAGGGCCGCCAACAGGTCATGTTTTCAGGATTTCCTTGTATTGCACAGGTGATAATTTAATCACCTGCACAGAATGATTCCAGCACCTTGTGGAATGCTAAGGAAATCCTAAAAACATGACCTGTTGGCGGCCCTCGAGGAATGCAGTTTGATACCTCTGCTAATAGGATTTAGAACACTAAAAGGGACCGTATATCTGACAAACATGCAGGGAGAGGGACCAGGTCCAAATTTTGCACTGGAGACCATTAGTCTCCAGTTACGCAACTGCCCCCAATAAATAGGGATCTGATGTGGCAGTCATGAGAAATCTAGCATAGAAGTCATATGCAAATCAGGCTGGAAGTGCACTTGGAAGAATCAGTCCAAGTGCATTGACACGCCCCCAGTGCACTTCCAGTCTGCTTTACATATGACTTCTATGCTAGATTTCTCATGACTATTCTCATGTTATTTTTATTGGGGACAAACTCCTACACAGAATATCTAATCAAATGATGCTGCTTCCTAAAACCATCCAGAGCAAACTTCCCATATTTAAGTGTTTTCTTGCTCCTCCCGTCCACTTCTTTTCTTTTTTGAAGGTAGAATGAGGTTACCCTGATTCTCTTAGAAGCAAATAAATAAAATGAACCGAGTCTTTAATTCGGAGACTTTCCTGTTGGAGTGTGAATGCAAAGTAGCTTGCCCACCACGGTGCCCAGTGCCCGTCTGTTGATTAATCTCCATAGTAACCCCACTTGAGCCAATTATTATTCTCTCCTCATGCTCCGTTATCTCTCCTGTTTATATATAAGATTAAGGAGTTCTATTTTTCTCCTTTCTTCAGAGGTTGACGTTTGCTTTAACCCCAATTAATCCGTCAGTATAATATTTTCTGAAAGCGAAGCCAGGTGATCCCTTCGCGCTGCCTCCTGGCATCTTGCCCCCTAAGAATCGATGTGGGAGATTGGTTGGAGTCCGGAATTCTGCACGTCTCAGAACCAATGAGAGAAATTACCCCGGATGCATGGCCGCCGGCTCCTGGGGGGGTTAGGACATTGTGTAATTATTGTAGCAGACAGCTGAAAGCTGCAGGGTTCTCAGGTCTTCTACTTCTTCATTCTGCCACCTTCGCTGGCATAGAAAAATGCTGATTATCAGTAAACAATAATTACGGCTGACAACAAGCTGCTGAGTGAGGGAGGAGGGGGAGTACATTTTTTTTTATTTGATGAAACTACAAATGACCTGGATTTTCTTTCTTTAAGCTTGATATTTCCTCTGAGGGCGTCCAAAAATCCAATTAAGGGCACCATTTGTATAGTTAATTAAATGAATATTTTTTTGATCATGTTAAAGTTCATATATATGGAGCATTTTCATGGCTGGGAATTAAGGTCACAGAGGAGTCATGTTTTCTGGGAAGCCTCGACTGCATCGTCATAGTCTAATTTGTTCTACAGCCAACACGTTAGAAAAAGCCAAAGTTTTGCATTTAACATCTATATTCCCCTGTAAAAACAATATATTACCTTATTATAGTCAAATGGTAGACACTGAAATACCGTAATCCTTTTTTTATTTTGTGATTGTATACATTTTTAATCCTTTTTTCTTTACGTGATTTTCCATACAGCAAAAAAATGTTACTCCTAAAATGACAATGCAGTCATAATAATGTCCACATACATTTATTCATTTATGTTAATATACCTTCATTTTAAATCTGCCACATTTTGCACACGCATCGAGGGAAATATGTATTGAACGCGTCATCGATTTTCTAAATAAACTTCCAAAGGTGCTATTGACATGAAATTCTCACCAGATGTCGGTAACAGCCCATCCAATCCACACAGTCAAAGAGATCAAGCCATAGATGTCTATAAATTAAGCTATGTGTACTAATAAGAAATGACAAAGGGAAAAAGAAGACAGAGGTGCAAAAAGTCATGAAAAAGTCCTGACACCAGCTGAAATCTATCAGTAATTAGAAGGCAATCCTGCCACTTACTATTTTTTATTATCACCTCGTTCCATCAATTGCCTATAAAAAGTTGTCTCATTACCAAGGTGCCACACAATAAATATCTCATGATGGGTAAAACCAGTGAGCTTTCTCATGACCTTTGCAACCTTATTGTTGCAAAACATACTGATCGCATTGGTAATAGAAGAATTTGTAAACTACTGTAGGTGAGCATTGTTCGGGCTATAATATGGAAGTGGAAATAACATTATTTCACTATAAACCGACCACGACCAGGTGCTCTTTGCAAGATTTCAGACAGAGCAGTGAAAAGAAATATCAGAAGAGTTGTCCAAGAACCAAGGACCACCTGTATGCATGCTCACCACACAAGACTCCATTGCTGAACAAAAAGCATGCATAAGCCCTTTTTTAAGTTTGCTCAACAACATTTAGACAAGCCTATGTAACACTGGGAGAATATTGTTTGGTCAGAGGAGACCAAAGTTAAACTTTTTTGATGCCATAATACACATCATGTTTGGAAGCCAAAAGGCACTGCATATCGCCCCCAAAACACCATATCAACAGTGAGGTTTGAAGGTAAGAACATCATGGTGTGGGACTGTTTTTTTTCAGCATGCAGTACTGGCAAACTTCATGTTATTGAAGGAATGATGAATGGACAAATGTACAGAGACATTCTTGAAAAAACTCTGCTGCCATCTACCAAGATGATGAAGATGTAACTACAGTGGACATTTCAGCAAGACAATGATCCCAAACACACAGTCAGGGAAACTCTGAATTGCTCCTCCATCAGCAGTCATTTTATATCTAACAAGAGAGCGGACTATGTAATAAAAGAGGGCGCTGTGAATAACAAAAATAAGAATACACTATGTAAGAGCACTGTACATAGCAGCTGAGGAAGATGTATAATAAGGGATATAACTAGAGAGGATGGTATGTAACAAGGGACGGTGTTATACATGATAAAAGAGGAAACTATGTAACTATAGATGGTGTTATACATAATAAGTGAGTACACTATATACTAAGGGACTGTGCTATACATAAGTGAGTACACGGTAGAGACCGGCGGTGCTAGCGTGGAAACATGAAAGTCCATATCAAAGCCAATGGTAGAAAAAACGCCAAAGCACTCACCGATCTTGCAGTTGCAGAAATGCTTTATTACTTCATACAAAAATCATCTTCACGGCATACGGGAGGACGGGCAAAGTGCAGGAGTGCAGCGGACGAGACAACGGCCGTTTCGCGCCCAATAGCGGCGCTTCAACGGGTCTAAGTCAGGAGGGAAGTGACGCCGGTATACATAGGTGAGTATGATTAATCTCCACCTGCGTCAAGTCCCTGCCTGACCATGGAAAAGTGCATAGTGTGTTTAAAAGCAGTATAAAAACATGTCTAAAGTGCAGACCTGACTATAACAAAGTCAATTCATTAATCGGAATCGAGAAATAAATGTACAATTCTATTTCTATCATACAACATATAGGGTCAAGCATATGACAAACCATAGGGAACTTACAGATAAAACCATAGGAGGCCCACTAGTCTCCACGAGACGAGGTACTCGTCTGAGAGACACCCTGGTCCATAATCGTCTAACTAATAATCATTCCACTTGGTTAGAACGTTCTGTCCCTAAAGGTAATTTTCAATGTGGCCATTGTCGATATTGTCGTTTTCATACCACAGGCCAAATCATAAACATCGGCCCTATTACGCATACTGTGCAGCAATTTATTTCCTGCAAGACAGATCATGTTGTTTATGTTTTGTTCTGTCCTTGCAGAAGATTTTACATCGGCAAAACCATCCGTAAATTGTACATACGGTTCAGAGAACATCTTAAGTCGATTTCATCAGGGAAAGGCGTCCCCAGACTTATTCAGCATGTCAGAGAGAGCCATGGAGGGAACTCCGATGTTTTAACCTTTGCAGGAGTGGAAAGAGTTTCACTTCCAGTCCAGGGAGGTGACCTCCATAAAACATTATTACGTACTGAGGCCAAATGGATCATGCGCACCCGAGCCACTGGCCCAGCTGGTATGAATGATAAAATAGATATGTCCATTTTTCTTTGAAATATCATTCCCCTCCTTTTCGTTTTGTGTTGTTCTATGGTTTTATTCACCAGCAGTTAGATATTGCATTATAATAGTAATTCGTATGTTTTTGCATGTTTTTTTCCCCTTTCCGCAGAGTCTGCGAAACGTGATAATAAGAAGAATAACTCCATCTAGAATTGACGTCGCTTATGACGCCAATATGCTTGACCCTATATGTTGTATGATAGAAATAGAATTGTACATTTATTTCTCGATTCCGATTAATGAATTGACTTTGTTATAGTCAGGTCTGCGCTTTAGACATGTTTTTATACTGCTTTTAAACACACTATGCACTTTTCCATGGTCAGGCAGGGACTTGACGCAGGTGGAGATTAATCATACTCACCTATGTATACCGGCGTCACTTCCCTCCTGACTTAGACCCGTTGAAGCGCCGCTATTGGGCGCGAAACGGCCGTTGTCTCGTCTGCTGCACTCCTGCACTTTGCCCGTCCTCCCGTATGCTGTGAAGATGATTTTTGTATGAAGTAATAAAGCATTTCTGCAACTGCAAGATCGGTGAGTGCTTTGGCGTTTTTTCTACCATTGGCTTTGATATGGACTTTCATGTTTCCACGCTAGCACCGCCGGTCTCTACCGCTCAGTCTGGCACCTTCTGACATACTCCGCGCTGCTGTGTCCTCTTATTCAGTGGAGCTGTGCTGCTCTAACTCTCCCTCTTCTCTTGTTACATAAGTGAGTACACTATAACACTATATACTGAGGGATGGTGCTATACATTATAAGCGAGTACACTATATACTAAGGGACTGTGCTATACATAATAAGTGAGTACACTATATACTATGGGACTGTGCTATACATGAGTACACTATAACACTATATACTGAGGGATGCCGTTATACATGATAAGCGAGTACCCTATATACTAAGGGACTGTGCTATACATAATAAGTGAGTACATTATATACTAAGGGGGTGCGCTATGTGTAATAAGTGAGTACACTATATACTAAGGCACTGTGTTAAACATAATAAGCGATAATAACGTCTTCCTCCACCTTCCCTTGTTCCTAAATCCATTACAAATCCCCCTTCCTCCCTTCCCAATCCCCCACACCCCTCATTGTCCTCCTCCTCCCGCAACCCATTATTGTCCTCTCCACCCCCAATATTGCCTTCTCCCCTCACACCCCCATCATTGCCCATTCCACCACCTCCTTCATTTCCTCCTCCCCTATTACCTTCATCATTGCTCTTTTCATCATCATTGTCCTTTCCACCACCACCATCATTGCCTTTTCCCCCACCAACCCCATCATTGCCCATTCCACCACCTCCATCATTTCTTCCTCCCCTACTCCCCCATTATTGCCCTTTCCACCACCCCCATCATTGCTTTCTCCCCCACTACCCCATCATTGCCCTCTCTGTCACCACCTTCATTGCCTTCTCCACATCACCCCCATCATTGCCTTCTCCCCATCACCCCCATCCTTGCCCTCTTCTCCACCTACACACGCACACACAGACACTCACAGCACCATTCACCTCTCTGCACTGGCACAGCGGCGCTGAATGATGATGTCATCCAGCCGCGCCACTGACTGCTGTATAAGACAGGAAGTGCGGGCAGGAAGCAGGACAAATCGTGCAGCTCCACTGCCATTTTCTCTTGTAGGTAGCGGAGTTGCAGGGAGCTCTCCCTGCCCACCACACATGAGGTGTGCCGCCCTGCAGGGGCCCCCTGGAGCCTCCGGGCCCTGGTGCAGCCTTTGCTGTCTGACTCCAGCGGGCCCCCTCACCCCTCGGGGCGCTATAGCAATCACGTGGCCTGCCGCCATTGGCAGTACGCCACTGGACATGACCCTTAAAAAGACAGTTCAGGCTCGGAAACCCTCCAATTAAAACAATTCTGCAAAGATAAGTGGGTCAAAATGCCTCCAGATCGTTGTAAAAGACTCATTGTGTGCATTGCAGTTGTTGCTGCTAAGGGTGGCCCAATAAGTTATTAGATTTAGGGGACAATCACTTTTTCACACAGGGCCCTGTAGGTTTGGATTTCTTTTCCCCTTAATAATAAAGACCTTCATTTAAAAACTGCATTTTGTGCTTACTTGTGTTATCTTTGTCTAATATTTACATTTGTTTGGTGATCTGAAACTTTTAAGTGACATTCATGCAAAAGAATAGGAAATCAGGAAGGGGGCAAACATTTTTTCACACATCTGTACTTGGATTGTCTAGTCAGAATGGACTTGTCAGTCAGAATGGAATATTATTCAAGATAGAAATAGTAATAATACACAAATCACCAGCAGCCGCCACTTGTATGAAATGTAAAATTAGAAACAGAAAGATAAAAAAACAACAGGAAATTGCCTAATAGATCCAGGGTGGGATGAAAACGCGGGTCAGGAAATGGCTCTGCAGATAAGGCATTCTGCTGCGCGTGCGGGACAAGGAATAATAGTCGAACCTTTACTTACAGTGACATTCACCTCTGCTAACAATGGTGCTTCGGCTCAGGAAGGATGTTTGTCCTGATGTAAGTCTCTGACCATTTCCTTCTATAGCCAGGAATGATCATAGACCTGTCTAAGTGAACAGGATAGCAATCAGGTAACAGGATGGAGCGGGAAGTTCATTTAGACTATGAAGCACCTTTTAGGCAAAACACATGCGTGCCGTGCCTCCGCCGCTACCTGGGAGCATAGAATGGGTACAGTCCATTGCTTACATTACATTGAAATCTCACCAATAATGACCTCTTGGAACAAAAATGTTTTCTCTCATGTATCAAATCCATCCGATGAGAAATCGCTGTGCTGTGTGTTTTGTGTTTATTCAGAGGTGAATCTAGGTTTTCTGACCCCTGGGGCAAGAATTCAGTTTGGGCCCCCCCACACTTTTCTCCACGCACAGGCTGTGTGCACACATTAAGTATTTCTTGCAGGAATTTCTACATCTCTTGGCAGGAAAAACGCAGGGTATAATTTTTGCAGCATTTTACCGTAGGTGCAGATTTTTCCGCACTCATTAGTATGAGTACAATCTGCAGCAAATTGGTGAAAAAATTAACATGCTGTAGATTTAAAGCTGCACCAAATCTGTAAGTGAAAAACAAAAAAAGTGTGTGTAATGCTCACCGATGGCGCACGTGGCTCATGGAACCACTGTGCCAGGGGGCCGGGTTTGCCTAGGAGGGGCGTAGCTAAGCAGCTACCTGGTGGCTTGAGCTGCAGGTACCAGTCAGGTACCATTCCTAGGCAGTCCTCAGTACCGCAGCTGCCTATCCCAGGGGTTGGGTTTCCTGGATGGGAACACAGAAGCGGAGTCACAGACATGATGGAATTGGTGACTGACGGACAGTATGGACAACGTGGACTTCGGGCAGGGACAGACACTGACATAGTTACACATATATTATATAGATATATATCTTTATAGTCTCCTTAATTATGTATATTACCATTCCTTATTACACAGTGCCCTCACTTGTTATGTACAGCACCATCCCTTCCATATCAGATTGTATAAAGCCCTGTTTTTTAGATATATAATGCAATGACGGCTGATGGAGCATGGGAAAGCTTCTTTTCTAATGGAGGAGCTGAAGCTGAAGGTACTGGCCTTCTGGTCAGATGATGCTCCATCACCAGTTATTTTATATCTAACAAGATAGGACTATGTTATAAAGTGAGGGCACTGTGATTAATAAAAATATCAAGAATACAATATGTAAGGGACAGTGCTGTACATAACAGCAGAGGAAGCTATATAATAAGGGACGACACCATATATAACTAGAGAAGATGGTACGTAATAAGGGATGGTGTTACATATTAAAAGAAGAAATTATGTAACTATGGATGACACTGAGCACAATAAGTGAGTACACAATATACTAAGGGACTGTGCTGTACATAATAAGTGAGTACACAGTATACTAAGGGACTGTGCTGTACATAATAAGTGAGTACACTATATACTAAGGGACTGTGCTATACACAATAAGTGAGTACACTATATACTAAGGGTAAGTGTCATGAATCCCAATGGCTAGGGATAGCAAGGGACAAGCAAAGTAATACAAAATATCGGACGAGCTCTAGGGTGATGGAACCTGGGCTGACCGCTGCCCTACGCCTGACAAACGCAACTAGAGATAGCCAGGGAGCGTGCCTACGTTGGTTCTAGACGCCACGCACCAGCCTAAGAGCTAACTAGTACTGCAGGGAAAATAAAGACCTCACTTGCCTCCAGAGGAATGAACCCCAAAAGGTATAGTTGCCCCCCACATGTATTGACGGTGAAATGAGAGGAAGGCACACACATAGAGATGATATATATAGGTTCAGCAAATTGAGGCCCGCTGTAAACTAGAAAGCAGAACGATACAAAAGGGGTCTGAGCGGTCAGCAAAAAACCCTAATCAAAACACCATCCTGAGATTACAAGAACCCATGTGCCAACTCATGGCACATGGGGAGAACCTCAGTCCACTAGAGCTACCAGCTAGCATAGAGACATAATAAGCAAGCTGGACAAAAAAACCAACAACTGAAAATCAGCACTTAGCTTATCCTGAAAGATCTGGGAGCAGGTAGGCAGGAACCAAACAGAGCACATCTGAATACATTGATAGCCGGCAAGGGAATGACAGAAAGGCCAGGTAAAATAGGAAACACCCAGCCTCTGATGGACAGGTGGAAACCAAAGGCCGCAACCCACCAAAGTCACCCAGTACCAGCAGTAACCACCAGAGGGAGCCCACAAACAGAATCCACAACAGTACCCCCCCCTTGAGGAGGGGTCACCGAACCCTCATGAGAACCCCCAGGGCGATCAGGGTGAGCTCTATGGAAGGCGCGGACCAAATCAGTCGCATGAACATCGGAGGCGACCACCCAGGAATTATCCTCCTGACCATAACCCTTCCACTTAACCAAATACTGGAGTTTGCGTCTGGAAACACGAGAATCCAAGATCTTCTCAACAACATACTCCAATTCTCCCTCCACCAGCACCGGAGCAGGAGGCTCAACCGAAGGAACAACGGGCACCTCATACCTCCGCAACAACGACCGATGGAACACATTATGAATAGCAAACGATGCTGGGAGATCCAAACGAAAAGATACAGGGTTAAGAATCTCCGAGATCCTATAAGGACCGATGAACCGAGGCTTGAACTTAGGAGAAGAGACCTTCATAGGGACAAAACGAGAAGACAACCACACCAAATCCCCAACAAGAAGTCGGGGACCCACGCGGCGACGGCGATTAGCAAACTGCTGAGTCTTCTCCTGAGATAACTTCAAATTGTCCACCACCTGGTTCCAAATCTGATGCAGCCTGTCCACCACCACGTCCACTCCAGGACAATCCGAAGACTGCACCTGACCAGAGGAAAAACGAGGATGAAACCCCGAATTACAAAAAAAAGGAGAGACCAACGTGGCAGAACTAGCCCGATTATTAAGAGCAAATTCGGCCAGTGGCAAAAAAGCAACCCAGTCATCTTGATCAGCAGAAACAAAACACCTCAAATAAGTTTCCAAGGTCTGATTAGTTCGCTCCGTCTGGCCATTCGTCTGAGGGTGGAATGCAGACGAGAAAGACAAATCAATGCCCATCTTGGCACAAAACGTCCGCCAAAATCTAGACACAAACTGGGATCCCCTGTCAGAAACGATATTCTCCGGAATCCCATGCAAACGAACCACGTTCTGAAAAAATAAAGGGACCAACTCAGAGGAGGAAGGCAACTTAGGCAAGGGCACCAAATGAACCATCTTAGAAAAGCGGTCACACACAACCCAGATAACGGACATTTTCTGTGAAACCGGGAGATCAGAAATAAAATCCATGGAAATGTGCGTCCAAGGCCTCTTCGGGATGGGCAAGGATAACAACAACCCACTGGCCCGAGAACAGCAAGGCTTAGCTCGAGCACACACTTCACAAGACTGCACAAAGGTACGCACATCCCTAGACAAGGAAGGCCACCAAAAAGACCTGGCCACCAAGTCTCTAGTACCAAATATTCCAGGATGACCAGCCAACACAGAAGAATGGACCTCGGAGATGACTCTACTGGTCCAATCATCCGGAACAAACAGTCTTTCTGGTGGACAACGATCCGGTTTATCCACCTGAAACTCCTGCAATGCACGTCGCAAGTCTGGGGATACGGCGGACAATATTACCCCATCCCTAAGGATACCAGTAGGCCCAGAGTCTACAGGAGAGTCAGGCACAAAACTCCTGGAAAGAGCATCTGCCTTCACATTCTTTGAACCTGGCAGGTATGAAACCACGAAATTGAAACGAGAAAAAAACAACGACCAACGAGCCTGTCTAGGATTCAAACGCCTGGCAGACTCAAGGTAAATGAGATTCTTGTGATCAGTCAAGACCACCACACGATGTTTAGCACCCTCAAGCCAATGATGCCACTCCTCAAATGCCCACTTCATGGCCAAAAGCTCCCGATTACCCACATCATAATTGCGCTCGGCGGGCGAGAATTTTCTAGAGAAGAATGCACATGGCTTCATTACCGAGCCATTAGAACTTCTCTGTGACAAAACCGCCCCCGCTCCAATCTCGGAAGCATCAACCTCAACCTGAAAAGGAAGTGAAACATCTGGTTGACACAACACAGGAGCAGAAGAAAACCGGCGCTTAAGTTCCTGAAAGGCCTCCACGGCCGCAGGAGACCAATCAGCAACATCAGCACCCTTTTTAGTCAAATCAGTCAAAGGTTTAACAATACTGGAAAAATTAGCAATGAACCGACGATAAAAATTAGCAAACCCCAAGAACTTCTGAAGGCTCTTAACAGATGTAGGTTGTGTCCAGTCACAAATCGCCTGAACCTTGACGGGATCCATCTCAATAGTAGAAGGAGAAAAAATGTACCCCAAAAAAGAAATCTTCTGGACTCCGAAGAGACACTTTGAGCCCTTCACAAACAGAGAATTGGCCCGCAGAACCTGAAACACCTTCCTGACCTGTAGAACATGAGACTCCCAGTCATCAGAAAACACCAAAATATCATCCAAATACACAATCATAAACTTATCCAGATATTCACGGAAAATATTGTGCATAAAGGACTGAAAGACTGACAGAGCATTGGAGAGTCCAAAAGGCATTACCAAATACTCAAAATGGCCCTCAGGCGTATTAAATGCGGTTTTCCACTCATCACCCTGTTTTATCCGCACCAGATTATACGCACCGCGAAGATCTATCTTAGTGAACCACCTAGCCCCCTTAATGCGAGCAAACAAATCAGTCAATAATGGCAATGGATACTGATACTTGACTGTAATCTTATTCAGAAGGCGATAATCTATACAAGGCCTCAGGGAACCATCTTTTTTGCCACGAAAAAAAAAACCTGCTCCCAGAGGGGACGAAGATGGACGAATATGTCCCTTTTCCAAGGACTCCTTAATATAATTCCGCATAGCAGTATGCTCTGGCAGTGACAGATTAAATAAACGACCCTTAGGGAACTTACAGCCAGGAATCAATTCTATAGCACAGTCACAATCTCTATGCGGAGGGAGCGAATTGAGCTTAGGCTCCTCAAAAACATCCCTATAGTCAGACAAAAACGCAGGGATCTCAGAAGGAGTAGATGAAGCGATTGAAATCGGAGGTGCATAATCATGAACCCCCTGACATCCCCAGCTTAACACAGACATTGTTTTCCAGTCCAGGACAGGATTATGAGTTTGTAACCATGGCAGACCAAGCACTAGTACATCATGTAAATTATACAGTACAAGGAAGCGAATCACCTCCTGATGAACGGGAGTCATGCGCATGGTCACTTGTGTCCAATACTGCGGTTTATTCATAGCCAATGGTGTAGAGTCAATTCCCTTCAGAGGAATAGGAATTTCCAGAGGTTCCAGACTAAAACCGCAGTGTTTAGCAAATGACCAATCCATAAGACTCAGGGCAGCGCCCGAATCCACATAGGCATCGACGGAAATGGAAGACAGTGAAAAAATCAGAGTCACAGACAAAATGAACTTAGGCTGCAGAGTACCAATAGCAAAAGATTTATCAACCCTTTTTGTGCGTTTAGAGCATGCTGATATAACATGAGCTGAATCACCACAATAAAAACACAATCCATTTTTCCGCCTATAATTTTGCCGTTCACTTCTGGACTGAATTCTATCACATTGCATAGTCTCAGGTAGGGTTGAGCGACTTTCATTTTTTTAAGATCGAGTAGGGTTTTGGGAAACCCGATTTTGTCCAGAGTCGAGTCGAGTGCAGTCGGCCGATTATCGCTAAAAGTCGGGGATCGACCGAAACACGAAACCCAATGCAAGTCAATGGGGAAGCATAGTCGGCAGTGAGTGGAGGCCAGGAAAACACCTACAGTGCCCATTTTAATGCCAAAAACATCCATTCTTGTTTCTGAAGCTTGCCAATCTTAATTAACTGTATAATAATAGTTGGGCATAGGGAATTGGGGGAAAGTTGTGGGGGGAGTAGGGCTGGCTCAAGTTTTTCGTGGGCCCAGGAAATGCGGACTACGTCACGGCGGTGTTGCAGGGAAAGGTAAGTATTTAAACGTTGCAAGTGCTGTGATCCTGAGCAAGCAGGGGGGGGCCCACTCGTTCGCATTGGCACTGGCACAGGGCCCCTCAAAGTACGGCGGTGTGTTTGCATGGCGGGGGCGCCTCCCACCAGCAGCGACACTTTTGCGTACTCTGAGGGGCCCTGTGCCAGTGACGTCGCCAACGAGTATGCCCCCCCACCTGATGAAGGAACCTGCACTTTCATCTGCACCTTCCTCTTTGTCCCTGTGTAAGGTGGTATAACATGCGGGAAGGGGAACCTTACTTTCAGCAGGGTCAGATTCTGGCTGTGTAGAGTACAAGGGGAATGTAGTGGTCTAGGTCAATGTACCAGCAGACTCATTTAGCAGTGGCTGGGCAATGGGCAGGATGAGGAGGAAACAGATATAGGGCCAAAGAATAAAGTAGGCTAAATGCAGTTCAAAATTGGTAACAGGACTAAACAGGCGGCATTGCTTTGTTCAGTGGAGTAGCAAACCCAAGAGCAGCAGACACTGTTTCAAGGGCCTAACCACACTAGTAGGCCAAATGCAGTTTAATATCTGATAGTATAGGGCGAAAGCCAGAATGTGGAAGCTCAGCTTTGTTCAGTTGAGGACAACACCAGGGAGGGGCAGACACCTTTAGTAGGCCGGAAAAGCCTATTGCATTTTTTAAAATGGTAATTTGGAGCAGAAGGTTGAAGCTCAGCTTTATTTAGTTGAGGACAACACCAGGCAGGGGAACACAGACAGACACCTTTAGTAGGCCGGAAAAGCCTATTGCATTTTTTAAAATGGTAATTTGGAGCAGAAGGTTGAAGCTCAGCTTTATTTAGTTGAGGACAACACCAGGCAGGGGCACACAGACAGACACCTTTAGTAGGCCGGAAAAGCCTATTGCATTTTTTAAAATGGTAATTTGGAGCAGAAGGTTGAAGCTCAGCTTTATTTAGTTGAGGGCAACACCAGGGAGGGGCAGAAGCCGTTAGTAGGCCCTAACCACCATTTTTTTTTTTTAAAACCACTTAATGAGAGCCGGAAGGTTGATGCTCAGCTTTATTTAGTTGAGGGCAACACCAGGGAGGGGCAGAAGCCGTTAGTAGGCCCTAACCAAAGTTGAAGGCCAAATGCAGTTTAATTTCTTATACTATAGGCCGAAAGCCAGAAGGTGGAAGCTCCAATTTAGACAGTGGAGGACAATTTGAATTAGGGACTGCAGACAGACTTAGTAGGCTGTCCCCTGTGGACCATGCATCCACCACATTAACCCATTGCGCCGTAATGGACACGTAATCTTCCGTGGCCATGCCTACAGGTCCATGCGTCTGTTGTCAGGTGCACCTTTGTACTCACAGATTGCCAGAGTGCATGGACAATGCGGTCTTCTACATGCTGGTGGAGGGTTGGGATGGCTTTTCTCGCAAAAGAAGTGTCGACTGGTTAGCTTGTAGCGTGGTACAGCGTAGTCCATCATGGCCTTATTAATAGTAAATAAAATATATAACTAGGCTCTATGAACTTTTAAATAGGTTCCAGGGGTACACGGGCAGCATTGGTGTGGTCAGTGGAGGAGTATTGCAAGTAGGGGCTGCAGACAGGCTATCAAAGGCCTAAAATACCAAACAGTAGGCACTCATGGCAGTTTTACATCGGTTACATGGATACACAGGCAGGCACTCCAGGCAGCATTGTGGTCAGTGGAGGAGTATTGCAGGTAGGGGCCGCAGACAGGCTATCAAAGGCCTAAAATAACAAACAGTAGGCAGTCATGGCAGTTTTACATCGGTTACATGGATACACAGGCAGGCACTCCAGGCAGCATTGTGGTCAGTGGAGGAGTATTGCAAGTAGGGGCCGCAGACAGGCTATCAAAGGCCTAAAATAACAAACAGTAGGCAGTCATGGCAGTTTTACATCGGTTACATGGATACACAGGCAGCTAGGTGGTGAGTGGAGGAGTATTTAAAGTAAGGACCGCAGACAGGCTATCAAAGGCCTAACATAAACAATAGGCTCATGGCAGTTTTACAGCGGTTACATGGATACACGGGCAGGCAGCTTGGTGGTGAGTGGAGGAGTATTTAAAGTAGGGACCGCAGACAGGCTATCAAAGGCCTAACATAACAAACAATAGGCTCATGGCAGTTTTACAGCGGTTACATGGATACACGGGCAGGCAGCTTGGTGGTGAGTGGAGGAGTATTTAAAGTAGGGACCGCAGACAGGCTTCAAAGGCCTAACATAAGAAAATGGGCTGGCTGTAGGCACTTTATAATTGGTTCCAGGGGTACACGGGCAGCAGTGGTCTGGCCAGTGGAGGACTAGTGGAAGGAGGGACCGCAGACAGGCTTCAAAGGCCTAACATAAAAAAATGGGCTGGCTGTAGGCACTTTATAATTGGTTCCAGGGGTACACGGGCAGCAGTGGTCTGGTCAGTGGAGGACTAGTGGAAGGAGGGACCGCAGACAGGCTTCAAAGGCCTAAAATAAAAAAATGGGCTGGCTGTAGGCACTTTATAATTGGTTCCAGGGGTACACGGGCAGCAGTGGTCTGGCCAGTGGAGGACTAGTGGAAGGAGGGACCGCAGACAGGCTTCAAAGGCCTAACATAAAAAAATGGGCTGGCTGTAGGCACTTTATAATTGGTTCCAGGGGTACACGGGCAGCAGTGGTCTGGTCAGTGGAGGCCTAGTGGAAGGAGGGACCGCAGACAGGCTTCGAAGGCCTAACATAATTAAATTGGGCTGGCTGTAGGCACTTTATTATTAGTTACAGGGGTACACGGGCAGCAGTGGTCTGGTCAGTGGAGGCCTAGTGGAAGGAGGGACCGCAGACAGGCTTCGAAGGCCTAACATAATTAAATTGGGCTGGCTGTAGGCACTTTATTATTAGTTACAGGGGTACACGGGCAGCAGTGGTCTGGTCAGTGGAGGCCTAGTGGAAGGAGGGACCGCAGACAGGCTTCGAAGGCCTAACATAATTAAATTGGGCTGGCTGTAGGCACTTTATAATTGGTTCCAGGGGTACACGGGCAGCAGTGGTCTGGTCAGTGGAGGACTAGTGGAAGGAGGGACCGCAGACAGGCTTCAAAGGCCTAACATAAAAAAATGGGCTGGCTGTAGGCACTTTATAATTGGTTCCAGGGGTACACGGGCAGCAGTGGTCTGGCCAGTGGAGGACTAGTGGAAGGAGGGACCGCAGACAGGCTTCAAAGGCCTAACATAAAAAAATGGGCTGGCTGTAGGCACTTTATAATTGGTTCCAGGGGTACACGGGCAGCAGTGGTCTGGCCAGTGGAGGACTAGTGGAAGGAGGGACCGCAGACAGGCTTCAAAGGCCTAACATAAAAAAATGGGCTGGCTGTAGGCACTTTATAATTGGTTCCAGGGGTACACGGGCAGCAGTGGTCTGGTCAGTGGAGGACTAGTGGAAGGAGGGACCGCAGACAGGCTTCAAAGGCCTAAAATTAGGGGGATGCTCATGCTTATTACGGCGTTGTCTGCACTAACCAGCCGTGTGCATTCCTCAAAACACTGAAGGACTTGACACATGTCTTGTATCTTAGACCACTGCACACCTGACAACTCCATGTCTGCCATCCTACTGCCTGCCCGTGTATCCTCCCACAAATAAATAACAGCACGCCTCTGTTCGCACAGTCTCTGAAGCATGTGCAGTGTTGAGTTCCACCTTGTTGCAACGTCTATGATTAGGCGATGCTGGGGAAGGTTCAAAGACCGCTGATAGGTCTGCATACGGCTGGCGTGTACAGGCGAACGTCGGATATGTGAGCAAAGTGCACGCACTTTGAGGAGCAGGTCGGAGAACCCAGGATAAGTTTTCAATAAGCACTGCACCACCAGGTTTAAGGTGTGAGCCAGGCAAGGAATGTGTTTCAGTTGGGAAAGGGAGATGGCAGCCATGAAATTCCTTCCGTTATCACTCACTACCTTGCCTGCCTCAAGATCTACTGTGCCCAGCCACGACTGCGTTTCTTGTTGCAAGAACTCGGACAGAACTTCCGCGGTGTGTCTGTTGTCGCCCAAGCACTTCATAGCCAATACAGCCTGCTGACGCTTGGCAGTAGCTGGGCCATAATGGGACAACTGGTGTGCAACAGTGTCATCTGCCGATGGAGTGGTTGGCAGACTGCGTTCTGTGGAAGAGCTGTAGCTTCTGCAGGAGGACGAGGAGGAGGAGGAGGAGGGGGTGCGAACGCCTACAGCCAACTGTTTCCTAGACCGTGGGCTAGGCACAACTGTCCCTAAATTGATGTCGCCTGTGGACCCTGCATCCACCACATTCACCCAGTGTGCCGTGATGGACACATAACGTCCCTGGCCATGCCTACTGGTCCATGCATCTGTAGTCAGGTGCACCTTTGTACTCACAGATTGCCTGAGTGCATGGACGATGCGCTGTTTAACATGCTGGTGCAGGGCTGGGATGGCTTTTCTGGAAAAAAAGTGTCGACTGGGTAGCTCGTATCGTGGTTCAGCGTACTCCATCAGGGCTTTGAAAGCTTCGCTTTCAACTAACCGGTAGGGCATCATCTCTAACGAGATTAGTCTAGCTATGTGGGCGTTAAAACACTGTGTACGCGGATGCGAGGATAAGTACTTCCTTTTTCTAACCAGAGTCTCATGTAGGGTGAGCTGGACTGGAGAGCTGGAGATCGTGGAACTTTCGGGTGTGCCGGTGTACATGGCAGACTGAGAGACGGTTGGAGACGGTATTGTTTCCGCCGGTGCCCTAGATGCAATATTTCCTCCTACAAAACTGGTGATTCCCTGACCCTGACTGCTTTTGGCTGGCAAAGAAACCTGCACAGATACTGCCGGTGGTGCGGAAAATGGTGGCCTTACAGTGACGGAAGGGATGTTGCGTTGCTGACTAGCTTCATTGGCCGAGGGTGCTACAACCTTGAGGGACGTTTGGTAGTTAGTCCAGGCTTGAAAATGCATGGTGGTTAAGTGTCTATGCATGCAACTAGTATTTAGACTTTTCAGATTCTGACCTCTGCTTAAGCTAGTTGAACATTTTTGACAGATGACTTTGCGCTGATCAGTTGGATGTTGTTTAAAAAAATGCCAGACTGCACTCTTCCTAGACTCGGATCCCTTTTCAGGGATTGCAGACTGAGCTTTAACCGGATGGCAACGCTGTGCTCCAACAGGTTTTGGCTTTGACACGCGTTTTGGGCCAGATACGGGCCCGGCAGATGGAACCTGTTGCGATGTTGATGCCTGCTGCGGCCCCTCCTCCACCTCCGCTTCTGAACTACTGCCGCCTGCACCCTGTTCCCCCAATGGCTGCCAATCGGGGTCAATAACTGGGTCATCTATTACCTCCTCTTCGAGCTCGTGTGCAACTTCGTCTGTGTCACTGTGTCGGTCGGTGGTATAGCGTTCGTGGCGGGGCAACATAGTCTCATCAGGGTCTGATTGTGGATCTGTACCCTGAGAGGGCAATGTGGTGGTCTGAGTCAAAGGAGCAGCATAGTACTCTGGCTGTGGCTGTGCATCAGTGCACTCCATGTCAGAATATACTTGTAATGGGCATGGCCTGTTAAATGTTTCACTTTCTAAGCCAGGGACGGTATGTGTAAAGAGCTCCATGGAGTGACCCGTTGTGTCGCCTGCTGCATCCTTCTCTCTTGTTGTAGTTTTTGCTGAGGAGGACAAGGAAGCGACTTGTCCCTGACCGTGAACATCCACAAGCGACGCGCTGCTTTTACATTTACCAGTTTCGGAAGAGGAGGCAAAAGAGCTAGAGGCTGAGTCTGCAATGTAAGCCAAAACTTGCTGTTGCTGCTCCGCCTTTAAAAGCGGTTTTCCTACTCCCAGAAAAGAGAGCGTTCGAGGCCTTGTGTAGCCTGACGACGAAACTGGCTCCACAGCTCCAGACTTAGGTGGAATATTTTTATCCCCACGACCACCTGATGCTCCACTACCACTACCATCATTACCAGCTGACAATGAACGCCCACGACGACCTCTTGCACCAGACTTCCTCATTGTTTTAAAATCTTAACCAAAGTAACTTTATTTGTTGCTGTCAAACAACTTACACGGTGAGCTATAACTTCAGTATGATTTCAATATCCCTTAACAGGTTGGTGAGACCACAAGGAAAATCAGGCACAATGTTACACACTCTGTTTTCTGTGGCACAAAATCACAGAGATGACACACACGCAGGACTGTCACTCAAGCACTAATGTCAATATTAATCTCCCACCTAATTTATTTTTTTTTTTTTCTCAGGGAGACTTTAGAAACCAAATAATATTAAAAAAAAAAAAAAAAAAAAGGCTTTCTATGGCCCACAATTAGAGAGAGAGAGGTGGCACACCCAGGAGTCAAGACTGGCGCACAAGCTGAAAGGGCAATATTACTCTCCCACTGTTTTTTTAAGTTTTTTTTTTATTTCAGGGAGACTTTAGAAACCAAATAATATTAAAAAAACAAAAAAAAAAAATAGCCTTTCTATGGCCCACTGAATGAGAGACAGAGGTGGCACACCCAGGAGTCAAGACTGGCACACAAGCTGAAAGGGCAATATTACTCTCCCACTGTTTTTTTATGTATTTTTTGTTTTTTAAGGGAGACTTTAGAAACCCAATAATATTTAAAAAAAAAAAATAAATAGGCTTTCTATGGCCCACTGAATGAGAGGGAGAGAGGTGGCACACCCAGGAGTCAAGACTGGCACACAAGCTGAAAGGGCAATATTACTCTCCCACTGTTTTTTTATGTTTTTTTTTTTTTTTTTTCAGGGAGACTTTAGAAACCAAATAATATTAAAAAAACCAAAAAAAAAAATAGCCTTTCTATGGCCCACTGAATGAGAGAGAGAGGTGGCACACCCAGGAGTCAAGACTGGCACACAAGCTGAAAGGGCAATATTACTCTCCCACTGTTTTTTTATGTATTTTTTTTTTTTTTTAAGGGAGACTTTAGAAACCCAATAATATTTTTTTTTAAAAATAAATAGGCTTTCTATGGCCCACTGAATGAGAGGGAGAGAGGTGGCACACCCAGGAGTCAAGACTGGCACACAAGCTGAAAGGGCAATATTACTCTCCCACTGTTTTTTTATTTTTATTTTTTTTTTTCAGGGAGACTTTAGAAACCAAATAATAAGAAAAAAAATAAATAAATAAATAGGCTTTTTATAGCCCACTGAATGAGAGATAGCACACACAGCAGTGGCACACAAGCCCTGACTGAGGCCAATATTTTTCTCCCACTGATTGATGTAGTGTTTTTGTGTTGAGGTAGATTTTAGAACACAAATCAAGGAAAAAAAAAAAAAAATGCTTTCTATGGCCCACTGAATGAGAGAGAGGTGGCACACCCAGGAGTCAAGACTGGCACACAAGCTGAAAGGGCAATATTACTCTCCCACTGTTTTTTTATGTTTTTTTTTTTTTTTTTCAGGGAGACTTTAGAAACCAAATATTAAAAAAACCAAAAAAAAAAATAGCCTTTCTATGGCCCACTGAATGAGAGAGAGAGGTGGCACACCCAGGAGTCAAGACTGGCACACAAGCTGAAAGGGCAATATTACTCTCCCACTGTTTTTTTATGTATTTTTTGTTTTTTAAGGGAGACTTTAGAAACCCAATAATATTTTTTTAAAAAAATAAATAGGCTTTCTATGGCCCACTGAATGAGAGGGAGAGAGGTGGCACACCCAGGAGTCAAGACTGGCACACAAGCTGAAAGGGCAATATTACTCTCCCACTGTTTTTTTATTTTTTTTTTCAGGGAGACTTTAGAAACCAAATAATATTAAAAAAAATAAAAATAAATAAATAGGCTTTCTATAGCCCACTGAATGAGAGATAGCACACACAGCAGTGGCACACAAGCCCTGACTGAGGCCAATATTTTTCTCCCACTGATTGATGTAGTGTTTTTGTGTTGAGGTAGATTTTAGAACACAAATCAAGGAAAAAAAAAAAAATGCTTTCTATGGCCCACTGAATGAGAGAGAGGTGGCACACCCAGGAGTCAAGACTGGCACACAAGCTGAAAGGGCAATATTACTCTCCCACTGTTTTTTTAGGTATTTTTTTTTTTTCAGGGAGACTTTAGAAACCAAATAATATTAAAAATAAATAAATAAATAAATAGGCTTTCTATAGCCCACTGAATGAGAGATAGCACACACAGCAGTGGCACACAAGCCCTGACTGAGGCCAATATTTTTCTCCCACTGATTGATGTAGTGTTTTTGTGTTGAGGTAGAATTTAGAACACAAATCACGGAAAAAATAAATAGGCTTTCTATGGCCCACTCAGTGAGAGATGGCACACACAGGGATGGCACTGTAGCAGAAATGCCAATCTTAATCTCCCACAAAAAAAAAAAAAAAAAAAAAAACAGGGACTGTCCTACAATTACTATCTCCCTGCAGTAATCTAAGCCAGGTATGGCAGGCAGCAATAGGAGTGGACTGATGCACAAATTAAATAAAAAGTGTGGACAAACAAAAAAGATAGCTGTGCAGAAAGGAAGGAACAAGAGGATATGTGCTTTGAAAAAAGCAGTTGGTTTCCACAGTGGCGTACACACAGCAATACAGCTATCACGGAGCCTTCTAGGGCAGCCCAATGAGCTACAGCGCTGAGGGGAAAAAAAAAAAAAAATAGCTTCCACAGTCCCTGCACACCGAAGGTGGTGTTGGACAGTGGAAATCGCTGCAGCACAAGCGGTTTGGTGGTTAGTGGACCCTGCCTAACGCTCTCCCTGCTTCTGACGAAGCGGCAGCAACCTGTCCCTAAGCTCAGATCAGCAGCAGTAAGATGGCGGTCGGTGGGAACGCCCCTTTATAGCCCCTGTGACGCCGCAGACAGCAAGCCAATCACTGCAATGCCCTTCTCTAAGATGGTGGGGACCAGGATCTATGTCATCACGCTGCCCACACTCTGCGTTCACCTTCATTGGCTGAGAAATGGCGCTTTTCGCGTCATTGAAACGCGACTTTGGCGCGAAAGTCGCGTACCGCATGGCCGACAAGCACAGGGGTCGGATCGGGTTTCATGAGACGCCGACTTAGCCAAAAGTCGGCGACTTTTGAAAATGATCGACCCGTTTCGCTCAACCCTAGTCTCAGGTGCCTGTTCAGAAGACACCGCCAACTGGTGCACGGGTTTGCGCTCCCGTAAACGCCGATCAATCTGAATGGCCATAGCCATCGACTCATTCAGACCTGTAGGCGTAGGGAACCCCACCATAATATCCTTAATGGCCTCGGAAAGACCATTTCTGAAGTTTGCAGCCAGGGCGCACTCATTCCACTGAGTAAGCACCGACCATTTCCGAAATTTTTGACAATATATTTCCGCTTCATCATACCCCTGAGAGAGGGCTAATAAAGCCTTTTCAGCCTGAATCTCCAGGTTGGGTTCCTCATAGAGCAATCCCAATGCCAGAAAAAACGCATCCACATTGAGCAATGCAGGATCCCCTGGTGCCAATGCAAATGCCCAATTCTGAGGGTCGCCTCGCAGGAAAGATATTACAATCTTGACCTGTTGAACAGGGTCTCCAGAGGAGCGAGATTTTAAAGAAAGAAACAATTTACAATTGTTCCTGAAATTCAGGAAGGTAGATCTATCTCCAGAAAAGAACTCTGGAATAGGAATTCTAGGTTCAGACATGGGAGTGTGAACAACAAAATCCTGTATGTTTTGAACTTTTGCCGCGAGATTACTCAGGCTGGAAGCCAAACTCTGGACATCCATGTTAAACAGCTAATATCAGAGCCATTCAAGGGTTAAGAGGAGGTAAGAAGCAGCTAGACAGCAATTAAGGGCTAGGCAGCAAAACTCTGAAGGAAAAAAAAAAAAAAAAATTTCCCTTAAACACTTCTTTTTCTCCTGCTTCAGCCCAAACAATTAACACTTTGTGGGCCGGCTATACTGTCATGAATCCCAATGGCTAGGGATAGCAAGGGACAAGCAAAGTAATACAAAATATCGGACGAGCTCTAGGGTGATGGAACCTGGGCTGACCGCTGCCCTACGCCTGACAAACGCAACTAGAGATAGCCAGGGAGCGTGCCTACGTTGGTTCTAGACGCCACGCACCAGCCTAAGAGCTAACTAGTACTGCAGGGAAAATAAAGACCTCACTTGCCTCCAGAGGAATGAACCCCAAAAGGTATAGTTGCCCCCCACATGTATTGACGGTGAAATGAGAGGAAGGCACACACATAGAGATGATATATATAGGTTCAGCAAATTGAGGCCCGCTGTAAACTAGAAAGCAGAACGATACAAAAGGGGTCTGAGCGGTCAGCAAAAAACCCTAATCAAAACACCATCCTGAGATTACAAGAACCCATGTGCCAACTCATGGCACATGGGGAGAACCTCAGTCCACTAGAGCTACCAGCTAGCATAGAGACATAATAAGCAAGCTGGACAAAAAAACCAACAACTGAAAATCAGCACTTAGCTTATCCTGAAAGATCTGGGAGCAGGTAGGCAGGAACCAAACAGAGCACATCTGAATACATTGATAGCCGGCAAGGGAATGACAGAAAGGCCAGGTAAAATAGGAAACACCCAGCCTCTGATGGACAGGTGGAAACCAAAGGCCGCAACCCACCAAAGTCACCCAGTACCAGCAGTAACCACCAGAGGGAGCCCACAAACAGAATCCACAACAGGTAAGGGATTGTGCTATACATAATAAGGCTACATCCCTGTATCTGTGCGTGATGTTGGTGTTCTAACAGCTTTTACAGATGCATTTCGTATGTCCTCCCCCACACCTACCATACTGTTTCCTCATCCATACACCCCCCACCTCCTATGTTGTTTCCTCACACATTTCCCCCTACCAATAATGAGTCCTGAAATTCCTCCTCACCCTACCCCTAAACTGTCCCCTCACAAGATTACCCATAACAATAAGTTTGTGAGCAGTGCCATTTGGGTGAACTTCAGCAAAGGACTAGTGACAAAGGAATAGTGTGACCTAGAACTAGCCAAAGACGAGAGAGTGGCCCTCCACCTTTAAAGGGGTCTTTGAATAGAATGTGTCACGAGAATCCCTGAGCTTGAAGGTAACAGGACTGAGTTTGTGAGACTAGTGGAGTCCTGAGTGGTAGATCCAGGGTATCAGTAGTGGAGGAAATAGGACTTGGAAATGCTGAACAGGTAGAGAGACTTGCTGATTAGGATTGTGGTGATGAGCTGGGCTGTGACGAAGTAAGGTGAATCAGTGTGCTTCATCCTTGGAGTAGACTACAGTGGGATGAAACCATGTGTGTCAAAATTCTTTACACTGTGAGGAAAACATCCAGAAGACTTTGTACCCGCTATCCCTTGTACATGACCCTAAAGTTACTGTTCAGTAAAGACTGTGTTTTACAACAGGAGTCTCCTTTATAGAACTTTGAAACCTATGGTCCTTGCCAGTCAACACTATCGGCTACACCCGACCTGTACAGGCGCAAGGCCTTGACAGCATAAACATCCAGCCAGGACCCACGCTTTCATGTAGTGCGCCGGGACGTAAAAGGGACCAGTGCCACGCTCCATGGCCACACCTTGCCAACTTTCCTGGAATGTCCATAAAAATGTAAATATCTCCCGGATTCCAGAAAAAGTTGGCAAATCTCAAGAGTGTTGGAGACTTCCACAAAGTAGTTCTTTTGCGGTAATGCTAAGCTTTTGCATGTAGAGGCTCAGTCAGGAGGTGGGAACTGGGTATATGTTGTGCATGTGTAAGGGGGTGCAAAAGTTATATTGCCTTTTCTTTCCCCCAACCCCTTTTAGTATATCTGATGTTATTACATATACATATATTTGAAGTATATATCTATATACACACGGGTACTGCTACACATTAAGTGTATTACTCTTTGTGTATATAGTCTGCTGTAAATGTGTGTTTGCTAAAAATATGTTTCTGCACATTCACTGTTTATTAGGGAAAGTGAATTACCCTGGGTTGGCCAGTAGATGGGGGCTTTCTTTATTTGGGAGTTCACACAGTGAATAGTTAACGTAAGAGGGGCGCTGTGGGTTAAGTTAGAGAGGTCTTCCTGGTTTTAGACAGTTGGAGCCAGGGCGCCCGTGTAGCTCACAGGACTGGCTAGTCCAGGGCAACACCGTGCCACAGCAATTAGCATCAGGGGGCCAGAGCACAGAAGAGAGTACAGCAGCAGCAGTGCTAGCGGTGCAGTGTTAGCGGGACTGCAGTTGCTAGAGGAAGAAGGCTAAGCAGAACGGGATCAAATTATCCAACATGTGGCAGATTTTTGCGTGGGCTGCTAATATAAGGACCGGGGCGAAACGGCTGAGAATGCCCCCACGAGAGGCAGACATTCTGGACATTGAGGACAGTGAAGGACTGGAAGGTACGGTCCGTCCTGGGGATAGGCTTAGTGGTAGGGAGGGGGCCAGGGGGTGATACAGCGATTACTGTCGGCCATGACTGTAGCCCTGGCCCCTGCTCCCTACACATGGTTAAGCAAAATAAAATTTGCTATCTCCTGGAATAAAATTTTGAACACTTAGCCAGCATTATTTTGGTGTCATACTTATATACAGAGCTATATTACTCGAACATAACAGAGGAATGAAACTGTAAGTAACGTTACAGCTTTTCCCCCTTATTTAATATCCACATCCGGTCTTCAACTCCTCTAAACTACGGATCTGTCCTTGACGCTCAACCTTCGCCGAACCTTAAGTACAATGATAAATATAAATGCTGATCAGATTCTGCCGATATCTCTAAGTAAAGCTTATTACTGATCCTATCGGTGTGTCCTGGAAGACATTTCTTACTTTGACTCCTAGATCTATTTATATGTAAATTACAAATTGTCCATACTGGAGATTATAGATTAATTGTCATTAAATAATTGATAGAAGTAATGATAAGATCAGCATATGTGCCCTGATTCACGCCTAGGATACCAGAGCGGTGACATTCACATAGCATATACAACATATAAATGCTTCACTTTGTTTATCCTAATACTTCAATTTTGGGTTGGCATTTTGAAGACTGTATAGCTAATTACTGATTTTCCATAGCGTTATGGACTCTTACTATGGTCTTACTGTATATCTTGGTTGTGGAGTAATGAATATTAAAGCACCACTCCAGCAGGGTTTTTTTCAGCGCTGGAGTGGCGCTTTAAATGTAAGCCTCTGCCCCTGTTCTTATACTCCCCTTCTAGCGGCTTCACCTTTTACCGACGCCATCTTGTGCTCGTCACTTCTGTTTGTGCGGAAGTCAAATTACGTCACAAGAGCTCAATTCAAGTCTATGAGAGCCAGAATGAGGATCTCATAGAGATGTATTAATAAGTGACCGCTGGTTCACGCTGCATTAAACGCTGGAGCTGCCGGCAGGTGACTTTTCGCCGGAGACCGAAGGGAGCAGCACTGGAAAAGGATGAAGGTGGCGGCAGGTGAGTCTGAGACACGGGGCAAGGGAATTACATTTAAAGCGCCACTCCAGTGGTGCAATAAAAACCAACGCTGGAGTGGTGCATGACGTTATAATAGTGGCCTCAGGAAGAAATAAATGTTGATACCTGCTGAGGGGCATACACAAGTACCGAACACGGTCAGGAGCTTTGGCCGATTCATCAAAGCAATTTTGACAAAATTTTGGCATAAATTGCTGTGAAAATTCGCAAAATTTAGTTTCTTGCCCGTTTTCCCCAACTCCGCCCAAATGGGCAGACAGGGTATGACAGAGGCGTAGTGGAGGCGTGATTCGACAGGTCCGAAATTCATGTCAAGCTGTGGTGTTCCTACAACAGAAATCTTACTCCCGTTATGGACTTGGGTAAAGTTTGTGGCGCGGCACATGGAGGTGCAAGTCGCTCGTCAGACACTCTTAGTTCGTTAGGTGATGTGCGCCTCTTAATGAATCAGGAGTGTCTGAACCCAACATGTCCCCTCGTCATCACTACCGGCGAGAACATTGCCATTCTTGGTGAATTGGGGCCTAATACTTTCCATGCATGGACCGTGGAGTTGGTATTCTAAATTCAGAAGTTTTACCAATATTGCAATTTATTACCTTTTTACTAGATAGGTATTAAATTACCAATCTGTTGAGTATCCCACCACTAGTACCCCCAGAGATAACATGAAAGGGGTTCTGAGTCTCCCCTTTGAATGGAGCAACAATTTATGGTACTGAGATAGTTCAGAACTCACTCAGGCTTCTTCCATCAGCCCCTTAGACATTGTATTAGCTAGAGCAGGGGTCAGGAACCTTTTTGGCTAAGAGAGCCGTAAACGCCACATATTTTGAAATATAATTCCGCGAGAGCCGTACAATATGTTTAAAGGGCCATTGACAGATCAATCGCTCCAATGTTCACTTAGTACAGCAAGGAATGCTCCTCCCTGCTGTATAAAGCCACAACTGGACTGAAACAATGGTAATTAGCAGTAAAAAAATTAAATAAATAACTTACATTGTGAGCTTGCGATGCATGACATCAGTCCAGCAGTCTGGCTTCTTCTTTTTCCTGCGCATGACTGGAAGCTGGCATTCTTCCCACCTGATGTTGAGAGAATGCCAGCTTTGAGGCATTCGCAGAAGAAAGAAGCTGGAATGTTGGACATGTCACACAACGCATTGTCAGTTATGTCAATTATCTATTTTATTATTTTACAGCGAATTATTGTTTAGGTCCAGCGGTGGCTTAGTGCAGCAGAGAGGAACACTCCTTTGTGTACTAAGTGACCGCTGGAGCAATTGTATCTGTCAGTGGCCCTTTTAAAAGTGTTGGTCTTACAGAAAATGAACAAAAAAGAGAGGCTCAGACCCATAGGGAACTAAAGCATTTACTACTTAAAGTGGTACATACAAGCAGGCACACCCAGCGTAAGTTCTGGCGTCGGCACATTGGAGCGGAGCTGTGCAGCTCCATGTGTTCCTATGCGGCCGCACACTCCGCTCTGGAGTGCCGACGCCAGAACTTGGTTCCCACATGCGAGACACGGACGTGTTTCTCGCATGTGGAAACAAGCCCTAAGTGCCATTATACACAGGAGATCTGTACTTAGTATGCAGCGTCTGTGTATAGGTAATACAGTGATCACCGGTGACATACACAGGACCTCAGTATATAGTATACAGTGTATAGGTAACACACTGACTCACCAGTGACGTCTCTAAGTGAAGTCCTTCATCTTTCATCCCGCACAGACCGCCATCACTTCATCCAGCCAGGACTCGTCTCTGCAGGAAATAACACAGTTATCACGAGTTCCACTTGCAGAACACATTACTTAATTTTCCCAACTTCTACATTACACCACATGAAGAAGGCGACATAGTGTCAATCTACACAGTAATAGGATCGCCCCGCCATTTAAAACAGTATACTCAAAAAATAAAATAAATACATCCCTGCAGTAATAATATCCCTTAATTAGCCCCTGTGGTAATAATATTCGCCATCCTGGCCCCCGTGTGTCTCATTCCTGGCTCCAGCCATATGTTCTCCCATCCTGCCCTCATGAGTATCCATCCTGCCCCATATGATCTTCCCATCCTGCCCCATCTGTCTCCATCGTATCCATCCTGCCCCATGATCCTGCCCCATCTGTCTCCAATCCTGCCTCCAGTGTCTCCAGTCATGACGCCATGTCTGTCATCCTGCCCCGTGTCTCCAATCATGCCCCGTTTCTCCATTCTGCCCCTGTGTCAAGCATTCTGCCCCTGTGTCCAGCTTTCTGCCCGTGTCCAGCTTTCTGCCCCTGTGTCCAGCTTTCTGCCCCTGTGTCCAGTTTTCTGCTCCAAAGTCCAGCGTTCTGCTCCAAAGTCCAGCGTTCTGCCCCAATGTCCAGCTTTCTGCATCAGTGTCCAGCGTTCTGCCCCAATGTCCAGCGTTCTGCCCCAGTGTCCAGCGTTCTGCCCCCGTGTCCAGCTTTCTGCCCGTGTCCAGCTTTCTGCCCCCGTGTCCAGCTTTCTGCCCCCGTGTCCAGCTTTCTGCCCCCGTGTCCAGCTTTCTGCCCCCGTGTCCAGCGTTCTGCCCCCGTGTCCAGCGTTCTGCCCCCGTGTCCAGCGTTCTGCCCCCGTGTCCAGCGTTCTGCCCCCGTGTCCAGCGTTCTGCCCCCGTGTCCAGCGTTCTGCCCCAATGTCCAGCGTTCTGCCCCAGTGTCCAGCGTTCTGCCCCAGTGTCCAGCGTTCTGCCTCAGTGTCCAGCGTTCTGCCCCAGTGTCCAGCGTTCTGCCCCAGTGTCCAGCGTTCTGCCCCAGTGTCCAGCGTTCTGCCCCAGTGTCCAGCGTTCTGCCCCAGTGTCCAGCGTTCTGCCCCAGTGTCCAGCGTTCTGCCCCAGTGTCCAGCGTTCTGCCCCAGTGTCCAGCGTTCTGCCCCAGTGTCCAGCGTTCTGCCCCAGTGTCCAGCGTTCTGCCCCAGTGTCCAGCGTTCTGCCCCCGTGTCCAGCGTTCTGCCCCCGTGTCCAGCGTTCTGCCCCCGTGTCCAGCGTTCTGCCCCAGTGTCCAGCGTTCTGCCCCAGTGTCCAGCGTTCTGCCCCCGTGTCCAGCATTCTGCACCCGTGTCCAGCGTTCTGCCCTCGTGTCCAGCGTTCTGCCCCAATGTCCCTTCTGCCCCCCTGTGTCCAGCTTTCTGCCCCCCTGTGTCCAGCTTTCTGCCCCCCCTGTGTCCAGCTTTCTGCCCCCCTGTGTCCAGCTTTCTGCCCCCCAGTGTCCAGCTTTGTGCCCCCCTGTGTCCAGCTTTCTGCCCCCCTGTGTCCAGCTTTCTGCCCTGGGCCCCCCCCCCCCCGATCGCCGCTCTCAATAAAAAACAAAACAAGTTTTACCTGACCGCGATCCTGCTCTGTCTGGTTATCGGTGGGGGCGGCCATCTTCCTGAGGCCGCGCGTGCGCAGGTGGAGCGCTCTGCTGCCTGGGGCTTCAGGAAAATGGCCGCGGGATGCCGCGCATGCGCAGATGGAGATCGCGGCGGCCATTTTTCTGAAGCCGAGATGCGAACAGGTAAATTCTGCGCCGCCGGCGACCCGCCCCCCGCATTGTGCCGCCCCCCGCATTGTGCCGCCCGGGGCGGCCTGCCCCCCCTTCCTACACCACAGGCTGTCTGCGAGCCAGATACGGCCATCAAAAGAGCCATATCTGGCTCGCGAGCCATAGGTTCCCGACCCCTGCATTAGGCTATAATTGTATTAAAGGTAAATCTAATTTGCAAACGAGCAACGATTTCAAGTCTCGTCTCCGTCTTTTAGAAAATCACTTTCAGCACAACGAATCCACCGTTATATAAAACTGCACTGGCAACATTTTTCTTCTCCTCCGTCCGCGCCGTCCTCCAGTCCTTTCTCATTAATTGGCAGGCTGGGTTTGATTATGTTTATCTCAGGCTCTGCTTCCTTCCAGGAAAGGACAAATGCAGGTAATCTGGGATTAAACGTGCAATGGTTATTTGCAGTAACCCTAAAGGGGAATTATCACCTTTTTTACAAGTCATGTTAATTAAATAGAGCCTGTTAGGAGAATTACCGCGACATGTCCTTGGGACAAATGAAGGGTATTCGGAGTACATTTCTAGGTGAATCCTTGCATATATTTTCCATGTGCTATAGAACGTTCATATTATGTATTTTACAATAATAATACAAAATCTGCAATTGGAAAAGTAAAAGGGCTCTGGAGCATGCTTGACTACCTGTCAGTGAGAATTTTCTGTTGATAAAATACTGATTTTATAAAAAACCACAGCAAGCAGCCCAGTAAGTGACACATCATTAGAATCAGGGTCTCTGTCTCTACCTTACGCTGCTCTCAGATAAGACAGCAAAAAACAGGTGACAGATTCCCTTTAAAGAAATAAAAATGGCAGAGTTCAACTCTTTTGTTCTCCTAATCTCCTAAAAAAGAATGGACAGAAATCAATGGAAACAAGAAAGTTATGAATCTCAATACTTTTAAAAAGTAGAAGAACGCATATATTTAATATTGCCTTAATGCTAATTAGAAGCAGACTAAATAATGTCATTTTTGTGAAATTAAAATCAAGCAAAAATGGCGGAACTGCGATTTATTTTTTCCATTCGACCCCACGAAGATTGTTGTTTTTCAATTTTTCAGCACATTATATGTTAAATTAAAGGGTGCAGTTAAAGCCTACAACGCTACCTGCAAAGAACAAGAACTCACAATACTATGTCAACAGAAAAGTGATCAAAAAAAGAAAAAATAACTATAGCTCTTGGAAGATGGAGACTAGAAAACAAAAGTGAAAAAATAAAAAGTGTGGGTGTTGGGAAGGGGTTAACCCAGAAGTTCTCGAGATGAGAGCTTTATATATCGGATCATTTACAATAATCTCGGTAGTTGTCGTTTTTGCAGCTCCGCTTCCGTGACTGGCTGCCATTCTCTTATCCATCTGCTCCGTGTTTTTGCAGACGTAATTCTTCACATTCCACCTTGACGGCGGCGCGGTGCTTAGTGAGGATTTATGGACTAAACAGTCACTGCAGGTGAGCCCAATGGGAGCCATTGTAGGGAAATGTATGGCGCTGCGTAACAGCGAAGCACAGCGGGCACCGAGCCTCCTGCCGGGAGCTTCCTCATAAACAGCAGCTCCTGCAATGTGATACAATCTTCATGAGGCTAAGTGCACACGTTACAGAACTGCCGCGGAAATTTCCGTGGCAATTCCGCAACTCCTACCGCGGGTATATCGCATGGGGAATTGGCATGCGTATTCCCGCTAAACACTAGCGTTTAACAAGCGTAATTAGCTGATCTGTAGCATCGCTTGGAAAACTGATTGACAGGTTGTGTTTGACAAGTGTGACCAACTTTTTACTATTGATGCTGCCTATGCAGCATCAATAGTAAAAAGATAGAATGTTAAAAATAATTTAAAAAATAAAGAATCGTGATATTCTCACCTTCCGGCGTCCCCCGCAGCGTTCCGCTCCTCGCGATGCTCCTGTTCCCAGTAATGCCTCACGGCAATGACCCCAGATGACGTAGCATCTCGCGAGACCGCTACATCACAGGTCATTGCCGCAAGGCATTATTGGGAACGGGAGCGTCGCGAGGAGCGGAACGCTGCGGGGGACGCCGGAAGGTGAGAATATCACAATTTTTTATTTTAATTCTTTTTTTTTACAATTATATGGTTCCCAGGGCCTGGAGGAGAGTCTCCTCTCCTCCACCCTGGGTACCAACCGCACATGATCCGCTTACTTCCCGCATGGTAGGCATAGCCACATGCGGAAAGTAAGCAGATCAATGCATTCTTATGTGTGCGGAATCCCCGCGATTCCACACAAAGAATGAACATGCTGCGTATTTTTCTGGAATGCGATTCCGCCGCTGAAAAAAAACAAACCTGCACAAAAAATGCGGAATGCATTCTAATAATAGGATGCTTAATGTATGCGGGTTTTTTTTTTGCAGTTTTATCGCATTTTTATAGCGAAAAAAACACGAAAAATCCTGAAAGTGTGCACACAGCCTAAAGGTGCACAGAAAATAACTATAGATACGTACGCCAAAAAGATCTAAAAAAGAGAGCAACACGTTACAGGGCTTTTGATTAACTAATAAGAATTTTCATTCCGCATTAATTATTAAACATTGTTCCCGACTTTCAGACTATATAATCAGGCAATCACCATAGTAAATGGGTAAAGGGCGCGTTCACGGGTACATTGATTTTTCATCGTTATTGGCAATTATTGTGCTATCTAAAAAATATAAACAAAGAACAAAACAATAGAACAATGATATTCTATGCCCGATTACATCAGTGATTTTCCTGTACACATAGAATTCTATTTGTCCTTGTTTTAGCTATGTAATCTGGGAGCAGCATAAAGTAGGGGCAGAGACCCTGATCTGGTGATGTGTCACTTGCTGAGCTTCTTTGTTCAGTTTTTGTATAAAATCACTATTGTATCTCCTGTAGTTCTCTGAATGGTGAGCACTGTATAACCCCACCCACAACATGAATTGGCAGTTTTTGGTGTACATTGTGCATAGGCAGAAAGCTGCCAATCAGTGGTGTGGGCATGGTTACATAGAGCAGGAAGACTACATGGCATGAGATAACTAGTCCTCTATTGATAAGCCTTATGAGAAGACTTAAACGCCTTGCATCCTCGGCAAAATTAAATATGCAAATTGTCTCTTCAGAGAGGAAGAGGACAGGAACTCTAGTGCCACCTATTGGAAGTAACAATCCTACAAGTCAATATCGACCCTTTAACGAGCCTTACAGTATGATTTATAATAAAAGCCAAATCAGAATCCCAGTTTGCAGACACTGTGTTTTGGGGAATTGCCCCTCGTCAGTGCAAAGTATGAGATCTGTTTTGGCTATATTGATTTATAGGATTTCTCCTTCCAATAGGTGGCACTAGAGTTCAAGTCCTCTTCCTCTCTGAAGAGACAATTTGCATATTTAATTTTCCCCAAGAGCATGCAAGGCGTTTAAGTCTCCTCATACTGGCATGTGGGGGTCTTCATGTGGTGCTCTGATTAGGCATTCATCTGCATGGTTTCTGACAGGTCACTGATCCCTCACTGACCTGCTCCTAATTTACATAATGAATATTATATATATATATATATATATATATATATATATATATATATATATACATACCTTAAAAAAAAATCCCCTTCTGCACCTGCCTGCAGCATGATTGCATATATAATATGTATGTAACTAATTAATTTGATGCTATTCTTAATTTCCTAGAAAAAAAAAGTATGAAAATGGGACCGGCTGTGCAAGCGCAGTAGCAGCTATCGCCGATCCGCTAACTTGCCAGAGAAAAAAATAAATAAATCCTCCACAAGTATGGCGCTGCCGACGAAGGCACAGTAGCAGCTATCAGATCACCAATAGCTGCTACTGGCAGGTGCGTCCGGCGCCATTTTCAAGTAGATTTTTTTTTTTTTTTTTTTTAGGAATTTAAGGATAACATGAAAGAAATGAGTTACACACACGAGATGTACCTGCACTATATTTACATAGAGCAAGTGTAAGATTTATATATATATAGTGAAAAATTGGAACAGCATCAGATACTGCCTTAATAATGTGCAAAGTTTCCCCAACCAATATCCAAATGGCTTTTAGAAATAAAGATAAAAAAAGGAAAACAGCACAAAAAAATGAAAAAAAGGTGGTCTTTATTGCCCATTGTCCATCTTTATTTTGCAGAAGAAAGCCTTTGCAGAACCTCCCCGAGATCATTTCATTTCTTTCTGAAAGTAGATGTTTATTATCGCCTATTCCACAAGTGCGAGATGGACACCTGCAGATATCTATGTATATTTGTGCGGAAACAGCCCAGTACAGCAGCGTGCCTGAGCTTGTCCGTTGTGAACACGCAATAATAAAATGGTGAGCTTTGCAAACGAGTTTGTATATCCTATTATATGTCTGAAAAATGACCCCCGACCGTGATGCAAAGTGACCGAAAGCTTTTATTATTCAGCTCTTTTTGTAACTCTCATAAACCTAAATGGACGGACACCTCTTCATTGAGGCCAAGTGCAAATAGTTTTTTTCCAATACGAGCACAGAGGACCCCTGTTATATCAATAGGTGTGTTCCTAAATGAAGATGTGCTGTAATTGCTTGGGTTTGGTAAAATCATGTAAAATCAATGTTAGGCGCTCTGTATGAAAGCTTACCAAGCTATTGTTATACCGGCCACATTCATACATGGATGGAAGGATGTGTAAATCTAGATCTCGTGGAAATGCTCTTTAAGAAGTGTCCGACGTGTTGCCAGGACTTTGCGAGATTGACCCTGCCATTTGTAATCAGGATACATATTTCTGCTAAGATGTCTCTTACAATGCGCATTGTCTCAGCACTCGGGCTCCCGCCGCTTATTCATTACAGACACATTTAAATATTTGGAAGTTATTACTTACAGGAAACTGGAATCGACATTGTGGAGGTTAATGACCGAACTGCAAAGTCATCCAGCAGCCGCGCGCACATCCAGGCATCGCTGTCTTCACACCACATGGAAAGTGTCCAACGTTACCTTTCGGATTTGAGATATTTAAGGAAAAAGTAAAAAAAAAATAATAATAATTATGGGACATAAATTTTTTTACAATCACTTAGAGGACAGTTCTGATTTATGATATGCTGATTGACATTGATGGCCGCAGATCGCGATGTAAAGATATTGTGGACGGCACAACCAATCATAGGGCGTAATAACAGAGGTGTATCTGGAAAATTTGCATGAGTTGTGTCATAATTACATAATCTGATCAGGTAAGAAATCGCTAATTGCTTAATAATGGAACACTCAGCAACAAAAAACAAAGTTAGATTACAATACGTCTAGAACTAGAAAATTGAAAGATGACGCGTCACCAGGTTTTTTGCTGCCCCATAAAAGAGCAGCATGAAGTAGTAATAGAAATTGTGATTCCAGCGGGACATTGCTTGTTGGGTTTCATGCGTAGTTTTGATAAAACAGTGTTTTGTGTGCTGCAGCTCTGCTAGTCCTCTCGTTGATGAGCTCCTGCTACATAGGCCTCAATATTCGTAAGATCTGGCTATGTACACCCCCACCACTAATTGGCAGTTTTCTGCCTATGCACTATGTAGGCAGAAAGTCGTTATTCCACGCTGCCGGCTGGGTTATTCAACCTTCATCCTTGAGAGGACTAGCAGAGATGCAGCAAATGAATCAGTGATTTATCAAAACTAGAGAAGGATTCCAGAAAGTGACATCACTGGAATCAGGGTTTCTACTTGTATTTTATGCTGATCTCGCATTGGAATGCATAATCATGGTAACAGATCTCCTTAATCTCAGGTGACTTCAGAATAACACTATTTCTTGTCATTATGTTACTTGTATCTTGCCAGATTTTCAATCTGTCTCTCATACATAGTACACATAGATATCAGTTATTCTTGCTCTCATGTCTCTCTGTGAAACATGTTCAGACGCAGCAGTATTATACAGAAGTACTGAGCATTGCAGCTGTGAATCCAGCACTTGGGTGATATAAAACATTGCGTTTCTGCTGCATTTTTTTCAGCAGAAAAAATGAATCATTTTACAGAACCAGAAAAGTGATTGAAATTTCTGAAATCTCACTCTGCATATTGTTTTCTTATAGATTTGAACTTTCAAAGCATTTTTTTTTTTCAAATCTACAGCATGTCATTTCTTTCAGTGATCTTTCAAATGAATAGGGGAAAAAAACTCAAAAACTTGGCAAAAACGCCCTTATTTTACACAGCATTTTTCCTACCATATTTTCTGGTTTTACTACTACTAATCATGTGCACATACCTTTACTAGAAACCAAAAGAAGAACAGTTTATTTGGTTACTTTTTGAACACTCGGACCCTGATTCATCAAAGCGATATCACCAGAATTGGGGCGTAAATCACTTTGAAAAGTTCAATGCAAAGTTTCACAAAAAGTTTGCGACTTGCCATTTTCACACGAGTTTTGTGCAGCTCCACTAAAACGGGCAGAGCTGGGGCAGGATGGAGGCTTACCCCCAAAGCTCGTCTAACTCTGCAAGAATCAGGCGCCTCTGACTCCAACATGCCCCTCATCAAGACCAGCAATGCCAGTTTTGATGAATTGGGGACTTAAATGTATTGTCCAGGCTTGGGGTTCAAGTCTGCAGACATTGTGTGTAACTGCAGACTTGTGAATCCTCACAGTGCGCAATGTCAGGATTATCTGATGCCGGGAGCTGGCAGACCCGTTACTGCAAGTATGCGATTTACATACATGTGGTCACGTGCCAACTAGACGTGCGTGGCCTTGCTCAATCCAAGTGAACGGAGCGTGGCTGAACACATCTTATCGGAATGTGGACAGAAGAATGCAAATCACATACGTGCGCTCACTGGTGAATACCGACAGCGCGCACTGTGCAAGTTGTGAGGATTCACAAGTCTGCAGCCCCATAAAGTGATTGCAGACTTGAGTCCAAAGCCTGGACAACCCCTTTAATGGCCTATTTATGTGATCACAGAATGTCACTTTTCTCTTGACATTATATAGCCGATATAGTACTATCCTTATAGACTATGTAAGGCACCACTAGTCTTCCTGCTGTGCATGCTATTTGGGAACTAAGTTGCATTACTTCTGTTTTTCAAATATATATTATTTTATCAATTTTTTCTAAAAATTAGGAAACACTCTGCCATATGGCACGTGAATGTAAGTCACAGTCTTGCCAGAGTTGGCCTCGGAGGATGCAATTCAGATGGTCATGACTTCTAAGGAGACATAACAGCGCTCTGTGTACCAGATGCCACTGAGGCTGGCTTGGAATAACATATCCCCACTACCTGGGGGATGTGAATCAAGTCAAGATTGCATGACCTTTGAGGAGCCCGGGACCACCCACTGGACTATTCAAAAGTAATACATGCTACCTTAAACAATTTTTTTCCTTCAAACTGCAAGGAATATTTTAGAGTTTAACATTGTTAGAAAACTTTTACCATTGTGTTTAATGCTTTGGTGGCATTTTAGGAGCTGTAGATGTGAGTTAATGGTGCAGCTGAGGGGATGCATTACTTGGCTATCTTTCAATAAATCCTTACTGAATGTTCTCATTTATATCAAAATCAAATCCCATATGGTGTAAACAATATAACTCCCAGGTAATGTACTATCTCAGCTCCCAGCACTGTCACTTTACTTTCTCATCTTTTCATAGCAGCCAGAACTCCCAACCACCCCATGATGCAGAAGCATTGTGCGCCTTCGAATGGCGGTGAATAGATAAAGAAAGGTGTGTGGGGATCGGGTGCATGTGTGAGATGTGATCATTTCACAGCTTGCAGTCACACGTTTCCATGGTTTTCATAATGAAATAAAATGTTCGCATATACAAAAGATGGCAATTAAAATTTCCAGGTGTTAAAATAGAAGAATGGGTATTGAAAATTATCCCTGGCTGAATTTCTGTAATTATTCCGGGAGTTTATAGGTTTAAGTCATTGTTTATCATCTTCTTGCTTTTATCATGCGGCGCATTGTTCAAATGACATATAAAGTATATTAACCTGTTAGGGACTATGTGCCATCAATGTACGGCTGGTTCTGGGCTGTAACCCCTGCCATTGTAAATGTACAGTGCAAGATTGAAGCTCCTGCTCTTGCAATTGAGAGAGAACCAGCAAGAGAAGACAGGAGCCGTTCTGTCGCCTCTATTGGACCATACACTCAATTAGTCCTGTAAAACCCCCAAAAAACGAGCCAGAGCATAAGTTAGTATACGTGTGCTGTGTAAGAGCACGTTCACACTGTGGCCATTTCATAAACAAAACTCCTGAAAAACAAAACAAATTGAGCATATACACCACAGTAAGTAAATAAGTAAATCGTAATAGTACATGTAAACAACAAGGGATATTTGCTTAAAGCTATTTTAATCAAGAAGGCATAAAAGCCATCCCACCGCGACAAGGTGAACCTAGTTGGGATGGTCCTAGCCTGTCTCTAGTAATAAAACCTTCCCTTTTGTCATCCGACCTCACTGTAAATAAGGGGAGAGCAGGACAGAGGCCAAACTGTTCTTCCACCCGTCCATGGGAAGCTATATAGATAAATGCCTAGCAGGGCTGGTTTTAGGCAAAGTGGGGCCCTAGGTAAGAGTTTAAAATGGGGCCCCAAATACTAACATATTGCACATCACACAGAAACATTTTGCTTGTATTTACATGCGCTGATTTCAGCCCACTGAACAAGTGTGATCAACAATATTGAAGTCATTCGCCACTTGTTTCCCAGCCTCTTTACACTGGCTGAGGAATAATGATGAGGACAGAATGATCACTAGTAAATCAATCTGTCCCCATACAGTATAATCTTAGCAGCATATCTGCAGTTTTCACTGGGCAATGTGCTGATGAGAACAATGATTTTTGTTCCGGCATAACCAGTCCAATTACTTGATGAATATCCTACATTTTGCACTCCCTTTAGTCCTCCATATAGTATAATACACCCCATAGTCCTCCATATAGTATAATACACCCCATAGTCCTCCATATAGTATAATATACTCCCCCTAGTCCTCCACATAGTATAATACATTCACCATAGTCCTCCATATAGTATAATACACTCACCATAGTCCTCCATATAGTATAATAGACTCCTCCTAGACCTCCATATAGTATAATACACTCACCATAGTCCTCTATATAATATAATACACTCCCCATAGTCCTCTATATAGTATAATATACTCCCTAGTCCTCCACATAGTATAATACATTCACCATAGTCCTCCATATAGTATAATACACTCACCATAGTCCTCCATATAGTATAATAGACTCCTCCTAGACCTCCATATAGTATAATACACTCCCCATAGTCCTCTATATAATATAATACAATCCCCATAGTCCTCTATATAGTATAATAAACTCCCCATAGTCCTCCATATAGTAAAATACACTGTCCATAGAGTATAATACACTCCCCAGAGTCCTCCATAGAGTGTAATACACTTCCCATATTCCTCCATAGAGTGTAATACACTTCCCATAGTCTTCCATAGAGTATAATACACTTCCCAGAGTCCTCCATAGAGTATAATACACTCATCAGAGTCCTCCATAGAGTTTAATACACTCCCCATAGTCCTCCATAGAGTATAATACACTTCCCATAGTCCTCCATAGAGTATAATGCAGTCCCCATATAGAATATAATTCTGACCTCATATAGTATAACGCAACCCCACATAGAATATAATTCAGCCCCCCATAGAATATAATGCAGTCGCCTATAGATAATAATTTAGTTCTACAGTATTATGGCCACCATGTACTCACTCGCTCACTGATATATACCGTGTTCATTGGCGTGCAGAGCAGTGAATATTCATTCCCTTTAGTAGCGGGCACATGTGATTGCCCAGCAGCAGGAAGCCTGCAGCTGCGGCTACTGTGCCTGCTATAAAAGTGAAATGAATATTCACTGCTCTCCACTCCTATAGTCCCACCCATCTCTCAGCACCGGCTTCAGTGCATAGCGGTGGGAGGGACTGTGGGCGTGGGGAGCAGTGAATATGAATTTCTCTTTAACAGCTGGCACAGGCTTTAGCCGCAGCAGCCGACTCTTGCCTCCAGTCACCCACTGCTCCGCTGCTGCTGCATCACTGACACCGGGCAGGCTATGGGGCCTGACTCAGGAGCCCCATAGCAGCTGCATGGTGTGCTGCTATTAGCGACACACCAATGGCTGGGGGCAGGAGCGGACACGAATAGCTTGGGGCCCCTGTTCAAGAACTGTGTCTGGGCTCCCCTCCCTGCCCGGTACGCTGCTTATGATTGCAATCTGGCAATGGCACCCTGGAGCCTCGGGCTCTGAGAATCAAGTCAGATTGTCCCCATTATTACTGCCCTGCAAGCAGGGGCATACATAGCAATCACAGGGCCCTCTCAGCTCTAAAAAATATATATTTATATTTTTTCACCGAGATGGAGATACATACACACTGATACCTGTGTACATACCTACACACATATACCGTACATACACACAGATACACGTACATATAGTCATACATACACATACCGTACATGCACACATGCATATACCGTATATTCACACACATACCGTACATACATATACCGCACATACACACAGATACACATTTACCGTACTGTCATGATTCCCAATGGCAGGGACATGGGCAAAAACGGACTAGCTCTAGGAAGATGGTATCTCAGGCAACCGCGATGCTGAACCTAACACGCAAACAAAAGTAGCCAGGGGGTGTGCCTACGTTGTATCCCTAGACACCTCGTGCCAGCCGGAGAGCTAACTACCCCTATAAGAGGAATACACAGACCTGGCTTGCCTCCAGGAAAACCCCAAAAGTTATAGTAGCCCCCCACATGTAATAACGGTTAGGTAAGAGGAAAACACAAACGCAGTATGAATATAGATTCAGCAAAGTGAGGCCCTCTGACTAGATAGATGAAAATACAAAAGAGGACTTCGCGGTTACCTCAAAACCCTAAGCAGCCATCCTGAAACTACCTTAACTCCGTTATCAACTCATGACAACGGAGTAGTAATTTCAGATCACTAGAGCTTCCAGCAGCACGAGAAATATAAATGCATGCTGGACAAAACAAAACCAAAAAGCCAAAGATTTCAACTTAGCTGAATTGCAGACTTGGAGCAGGTAGCAAGCAACAGAGATGCTCTGGTAACATTGATTGCCGGCACTAGAGTGACTGAGAAGCCAGACTAAATAGGAAACTCCCAATTTCCTGATGAAAACAGGTGCACTGGAAACACAAGACCAAAGTCAACCAGTACCACCAGTAGCCACCAGAGGGAGCCAAAAACAGAATTCACAACAGTACCCCCCCCCCTTAAGGAGGGGGCACCGAACCCTCATGAGAACCACCAGGGCGATCTGGATGCGCCCTATGAAAGGCGCGAACCAAATCAGAGGCATGAACATCAGAGGCAGACACCCAAGAATTATCCTCCTGACCGTATCCCTTCCATTTAACCAGATATTGAAGTCTCCGTCTGGAAATACGAGAGTCCAAAATCTTCTCCACAACATACTCCAATTCACCCTCCACCAGCACAGGAGCAGGAGGCTCAACAGAAGGAACAACCGGTACCTCGTACCTCCGCAACAACGACCTATGGAAAACATTATGAATGGTGAAAGATGCTGGAAGGTCCAAACGAAAAGATACAGGATTAAGAATCTCCAAAATCCTATAAGGACCTATGAACCGAGGTTTGAACTTAGGAGAAGAGACCTTCATAGGGACAAAACGAGAAGACAACCACACCAAGTCTCCAACACGGAGATGATGACCCACACGACGATGACGATTAGCAAACTGCTGAGTCTTCTCCTGAGACAACTTCAAATTGTCCACCACATGACTCCAAATCCGGTGCAGTCTATCCACCACAGAATCCACTCCAGGACAATCCGAAGACTCCACCTGACCAGACGAAAAACGAGGGTGAAACCCTGAATTGCAAAAGAAAGGAGAAACCAGAGTAGCAGAACTGGCCCGATTATTGAGGGCAAACTCTGCCAACGGCAAAAAGGCGACCCAATCATCCTGATCAGCAGACACAAAACACCTCAAATACGTCTCCAAGGTCTGATTAGTTCGCTCCGTCTGGCCATTAGTCTGAGGATGGAACACAGATGAAAAAGACAAATTAATGCCCATCCTGGCACAGAACGCTCGCCAGAACCTAGACACAAATTGAGATCCTCTGTCAGACACGATGTTTTCCGGGATACCATGTAAGCGAACCACATTCTGAAAAAATAAAGGAACCAACTCCGATGAAGAAGGCAATTTGGGCAAGGGTACCAAATGAACCATCTTAGAAAAACGGTCACACACCACCCAAATGACGGACATTTTCTGAGAAACCGGGAGATCCGAGATAAAGTCCATAGAGATGTGGGTCCACGGCCTCTTCGGAATAGGCAAGGACAACAACAATCCACTAGCCCGAGAACAGCAAGGCTTGGCCTGAGCACAAACATCACAAGACTGTACAAAGGTACGCACATCCCGAGACAGGGAAGGCCACCAGAAGGACCTGGCCACCAAATCTCTGGTACCAAAAATTCCAGGGTGGCCCGCCAACACAGAAGAATGAACCTCTGAGATGACTCTACTGGTCCACTCATCTGGAACAAACAATCTCCCAGACGGACAACGATCAGGCCTATCAGTCTGAAACTCCTGCAAAGCACGTCGCAAGTCTGGGGAGACAGCAGACAAAATCACTCCATCCTTAAAGATACCCGTAGGCTCAGAATCACCAGAGGAGTCAGGCTCAAAACTCCTAGAAAGAGCATCTGCCTTCACATTTTTCGAGCCCGGCAAGTATGAAACCACAAAATTAAACCGAGAGAAAAACAATGACCAGCGCGCCTGTCTAGGATTCAGACGCCTGGCGGACTCAAGGTAAATCAGATTCTTGTGATCAGTCAAGACCACCACCTGATGTCTAGCACCCTCAAGCCAATGACGCCACTCCTCAAATGCCCACTTCATAGCCAAGAGCTCCCGATTACCGACATAATTTCGCTCGGCGGGCGAAAACTTTCGAGAGAAAAATGCACATGGTCTCATCACTGAGCAATCGGGACTTTTCTGCGACAAAACCGCCCCCGCTCCAATCTCGGAAGCATCAACCTCAACCTGAAAAGGGAGCGAAACATCAGGCTGGCGCAACACAGGGGCAGAAGAAAAGCAGCGCTTAAGCTCCCGAAAGGCCTCCACAGCCGCAGAGGACCAATTGGCAACATCAGCACCCTTCTTAGTCAAATCAGTCAGAGGTTTAGCAACACTTGAAAACCCAGTTATAAATCGACGATAGAAATTAGCAAAGCCCAAGAACTTCTGAAGACTCTTCAGGGAAGTAGGCTGCGTCCAATCACAAATAGCCCGAACCTTGACAGGATCCATCTCAACAGAAGAAGGGGAAAAAATATACCCCAAAAAGGAGATC